>NC_139150.1:91687407-92112765 GCF_964270905.1 Leucopleurus acutus
GAGGTGAACGGCCTGAACGAAAGAATGCGCTAGGTTTCTTGGGTCCTGCGAATCGTCCCAAAGCCTGCGGCTTTACACCAGAAACTGTGCTCTGGTTGCACTTGGAATCCCTCCCCCCACCACCCCCGCCCTCCCCAAGCCGACATTCTCCTTGAGTTAGGTTGACTTCAGGTATGAGGTCCTGGAGGGAATTGTAAGCAAAGTGCTTCTCTCAGTACAGCTCTGACTACGGTAATGAGGCACACTTCCATGGCCTTCTGCAACTAGAGCTACGAATATGTTCCTGAGGCTGTCGGTGAGCTGAGGCAATCTAGCTCCCCCGAGGCAGCGTGAAAGCTGCTGCCCTTCACTCGGCACGCACACGGGTACTCCGAAGTGTCTAGGGGTGTGAATGTGGCTCTTCAGCTCAGGGGAGCCCGGGGGTCCTCAGTGTCCTTGTACGGAAACGGGTGCTGCCGCGAGGAGTCTGGGAGACCCGGAAAGCTTACTACCGTTCCACTGAAGCAGAAGAGAGAGCTAAGGCCTCCTGGGAGCTGCTGCACTCCTACCCTGCTGCACGGCATGTCAGGGCCCTCCTTCGAAGCTAGGCCTCACTTGGAGCTTCCCCTTAGCTACCGAACAGGACAGGATGAGCTCTGACCGAGAAACTGGAATGCCCCGGTTCCTCGCGAAACCGTCTTTTCCCTCTCGCAGCCATGCCTGCCGTGAGAGGAGGCCCGACAACAGCAGTGTTTTCCAGGGAGCTGCGAGGCGCGTTAACAGGACCTCTCAAGGTGCCGAAACGAGGCCAGTCCCATCAGGCAGCAGCTCCAGGAAGACACGCAGCCTAAGTGCCTGTCAAGGCACTTCTGTCAAGTCAAAAGAGACCTAGCGACATACTTGGCTCTTCCCTGATTCAACTTTCCTTACACAGGACGTTCTGCGTGTAGCGAACTGCCGGGACCACAGAGTGCCCTAGGTCTCGCAGGGTCCCGTGCATCTACCGAAACCCTGAAGTGTTCCACAGAGATCTGCGCTTTGGCGGAATTTGTAACGCAGGCCGCCTTTGCACCTGAGCTGCGGTGACTTCAGGTGTGAGTGCCTAGAGGGACTAGCAAGCGCAGAGTTCTTCTCAGTACAGCTCGGACCAGGGCAATGTGGCCGACTTCCGTGGCATGCTGGACTTGCTAGAACCGTGTTCCTGAATCCGTTGGTGAGCTGAAGCAATCTAGCTCCCCCCAGGAGAGAGTGCAGCGTGTTACGCTTCACTGGGCCTAGCCAGGGGCACCCAGAAGGGCCTACGTGTCTGAGTGTGGCCCAGCAGGCCCAGGGGAGCCTGAGGGTACTCAGAGTTCTTGTAGGGACACGGGTGCTGACGCGAGGGGGCCAGGAGTCCTGACAGGATTAGTACCGTTACACGAGGGCAGGAGTGCGACAAAGGCCTCAAGGAAAAGGCCGCAAAACTACCCTTCTGGATGGCAAATCAGGGCCTTAGGTAGAGGCTACGGCCCACGTCGGGATTCCCCTTCGCTCTAGAGCAGGGCAGGGTATGCTCCCGCCCAGGGCCTGAAAGCACCCTCTTCCTTTCGAGAAAACTCTGCTGCTTCCAGAGCCATGCCTGCAGTGAGTACAAGTCCAGCAACCACAGCGTTGTTCAGGAAGCTTCAAGGCCGCATGAATGGAGCTTTCAAGCCGGGAAGACCAGGCTTGCCTCAGAGGGCTGCCTTTTCCAGGTTTACGTGCAGAAGAAGCGTCTGTGGTTTCTAACAAGTCCAAAGAGACCTAGCTGCTCACTGGGTCCCTCGAGAATCATCTTCTCTAGGCAGGGTGCCCCGCGTGTAGCGAACTGCTTAAATGAAAGAACGCCTTAGGTGTCGTAGGCCCACGTGCATCTTCCGAATGCCTGCAGCGTTACCCTAGAAACTGTGCTCTAGAGGCCCTTGGACGGCAAGCCGACTTACTCCTTGAGGTAGGCTGACTTCAGGCATGAGGTCCTAGAAGGAATTGTAAGCAAGACGTTTTGCTCAGCGCAGCTCCGACTACAGTAACGATGCAGCCTTCCGTGGCCTGCTGCCCAAGCTACCACAGTGTTCCCGAGGCTGTTGGTGTGCTGAGGAAATCTAGCTCCCCCGAGGCGGTGTGCAAGCTGCTGCCCTTCGCTCGGCACACACGCGAGTATTCCAAAGTGCCTCCGGGTCTGAATGTTGCTCTTCGACTCGGGAGAGCCTCGGGGTACTCCGTGTCCTTGTACGGAAACGGGTGCCGCCGGGAGGAGTCTAGGAGTCCCGAAGAGCTTCCAACCCTTCCACTGAAGCAGAAGAGAGAACTAAGGCCTCAGGGAAGCTGCTGCACTCCTACCCTGCTGCGTGGCATATCAGGGTGCTCCTTCGAAGCTAGGCCTCACTTGGAGTTTCCCCTTAGCTATACAACAGGCCAGGATGAGCTCTGACCGAGAAAGTGGAGTGCCCCGGTTCCATGTGAAACCGTCTCTTCCCTCTCACAGCCATGCCTGCCGTGAGAAGAGGCCCGGCAACAGCAGTGTTTCTCAGGGAGCTTCAAGGCGCAATAGAGGATTCTTCAAGGTGCGGAAACAAGGCTGGTCCCATCGGGCACCAGCCCCAGGATGACACGGAGCATAAGTATCTGTGCTTTCTAGCCAAGGCAAAAGCGACCTAGTACATACTTGCTTCAAGCGTTCTTCACAGGGTGCTCTGGGTGTACCAAACTGCCTAGAGCAAGGAATGCCTTTGGTCTCCTAGGCTCCCTTGCCTCTACTGAAAGCCTGAAGTGTTACACAGAGACCTGTGCTTTCGTGGAAGTTGGAAGGCAAGCCCGCCTTTCCCCCTGAGATACGGTGACTTCGGGTATGAGTTCCTAGAAGGGCAGCTTCCAAAGTCCGGCCGTGTTACACGGAGAACGGTGCTCTAGTTGCAGTGGGAGCACTAGTTGAATGCCTCCTTGCGGTGGGGTGACTTCAGAGATGAGGTGCTAGGGATACTGAAAAGCAGAGGGATTTTCTCAGTGCAGCTCAGACAAGGGCGATGAGGCCGAAGTCCACGGCACGCTGCACTGGCTAGAACCGTGTTCCGCAAGCTGCTGGAGAGCTGAGGAAATCTAGCTCTCCCAAGGGCGTGTGCAAATGCTGCCGATCAATAGGCGTACGCACAGGGGTACTCCGAAGGGCTTCCTGGGCTGGACGTTGCTCGGGAGGCCCAGGGGTCCGTGGACTACACAGCGTCCTCGTACAGAGACACGGGCCGACGCGAGGCGCCTAGGAATCCTGAGAAGCTTAGCAGCGTTACACTAAGGAAGGGCAACGACTACCGCCTCATGGAAACTGCCGCGCGCCTACCATTCGGCCTGCAATTCAGGGCCTTCATTTGAGGCTTCTGCTCAGTGGAGTTTTAAGGTAACTATAGGGCAGGGAGGATGAGCTCCCAAACAGCAACGGGAAGGCACCCTGTTTCTTTCATGGAAACTCTTTCTCTTCTCAGAGCCACGCCTGCACGGATGAGAATCCGGGCCACAGCAGTGCTTTCCAGGTAGCTTCGGGGCCGCATAAATGCAGCTTTCAAGGCGGGAAAGCAAGGCTTGTCTCAAACGGCCATTTCCAGGTTGACATGGGGCAGACTCTTCCGTGGTTTCTACCAAGTCAAAGAGACCTAGCTTCTCACGGAGTCCTTCCACAGTCAACTTTTCTATGCAGGGTATTCTTCCTGAGGTGAACGGCCTGAACGAAAGAATGCGCTAGGTTTCTTGGGTCCTGCGAATCGTCCCAAAGCCTGCGGCTTTACACCAGAAACTGTGCTCTGGTTGCACTTGGAATCCCTCCCCCCACCACCCCCGCCCTCCCCAAGCCGACATTCTCCTTGAGTTAGGTTGACTTCAGGTATGAGGTCCTGGAGGGAATTGTAAGCAAAGTGCTTCTCTCAGTACAGCTCTGACTACGGTAATGAGGCACACTTCCATGGCCTTCTGCAACTAGAGCTACGAATATGTTCCTGAGGCTGTTGGTGAGCTGAGGCAATCTAGCTCCCCCGAGGCAGCGTGAAAGCTGCTGCCCTTCACTCGGCACGCACACGGGTACTCCGAAGTGTCTAGGGGTGTGAATGTGGCTCTTCAGCTCAGGGGAGCCCGGGGGTCCTCAGTGTCCTTGTACGGAAACGGGTGCTGCCGCGAGGAGTCTGGGAGACCCGGAAAGCTTACTACCGTTCCACTGAAGCAGAAGAGAGAGCTAAGGCCTCCTGGGAGCTGCTGCACTCCTACCCTGCTGCACGGCATGTCAGGGCCCTCCTTCGAAGCTAGGCCTCACTTGGAGCTTCCCCTTAGCTACCGAACAGGACAGGATGAGCTCTGACCGAGAAACTGGAATGCCCCGGTTCCTCGCGAAACCGTCTTTTCCCTCTCGCAGCCATGCCTGCCGTGAGAGGAGGCCCGACAACAGCAGTGTTTTCCAGGGAGCTGCGAGGCGCGTTAACAGGACCTCTCAAGGTGCCGAAACGAGGCCAGTCCCATCAGGCAGCAGCTCCAGGAAGACACGCAGCCTAAGTGCCTGTCAAGGCACTTCTGTCAAGTCAAAAGAGACCTAGCGACATACTTGGCTCTTCCCTGATTCAACTTTCCTTACACAGGACGTTCTGCGTGTAGCGAACTGCCGGGACCACAGAGTGCCCTAGGTCTCGCAGGGTCCCGTGCATCTACCGAAACCCTGAAGTGTTCCACAGAGATCTGCGCTTTGGCGGAATTTGTAACGCAGGCCGCCTTTGCACCTGAGCTGCGGTGACTTCAGGTGTGAGTGCCTAGAGGGACTAGCAAGCGCAGAGTTCTTCTCAGTACAGCTCGGACCAGGGCAATGTGGCCGACTTCCGTGGCATGCTGGACTTGCTAGAACCGTGTTCCTGAATCCGTTGGTGAGCTGAAGCAATCTAGCTCCCCCCAGGAGAGAGTGCAGCGTGTTACGCTTCACTGGGCCTAGCCAGGGGCACCCAGAAGGGCCTACGTGTCTGAGTGTGGCCCAGCAGGCCCAGGGGAGCCTGAGGGTACTCAGAGTTCTTGTAGGGACACGGGTGCTGACGCGAGGGGGCCAGGAGTCCTGACAGGATTAGTACCGTTACACGAGGGCAGGAGTGCGACAAAGGCCTCAAGGAAAAGGCCGCAAAACTACCCTTCTGGATGGCAAATCAGGGCCTTAGGTAGAGGCTACGGCCCACGTCGGGATTCCCCTTCGCTCTAGAGCAGGGCAGGGTATGCTCCCGCCCAGGGCCTGAAAGCACCCTCTTCCTTTCGAGAAAACTCTGCTGCTTCCAGAGCCATGCCTGCAGTGAGTACAAGTCCAGCAACCACAGCGTTGTTCAGGAAGCTTCAAGGCCGCATGAATGGAGCTTTCAAGCCGGGAAGACCAGGCTTGCCTCAGAGGGCTGCCTTTTCCAGGTTTACGTGCAGAAGAAGCGTCTGTGGTTTCTAACAAGTCCAAAGAGACCTAGCTGCTCACTGGGTCCCTCGAGAATCATCTTCTCTAGGCAGGGTGCCCCGCGTGTAGCGAACTGCTTAAATGAAAGAACGCCTTAGGTGTCGTAGGCCCACGTGCATCTTCCGAATGCCTGCAGCGTTACCCTAGAAACTGTGCTCTAGAGGCCCTTGGACGGCAAGCCGACTTACTCCTTGAGGTAGGCTGACTTCAGGCATGAGGTCCTAGAAGGAATTGTAAGCAAGACGTTTTGCTCAGCGCAGCTCCGACTACAGTAACGATGCAGCCTTCCGTGGCCTGCTGCCCAAGCTACCACAGTGTTCCCGAGGCTGTTGGTGTGCTGAGGAAATCTAGCTCCCCCGAGGCGGTGTGCAAGCTGCTGCCCTTCGCTCGGCACACACGCGAGTATTCCAAAGTGCCTCCGGGTCTGAATGTTGCTCTTCGACTCGGGAGAGCCTCGGGGTACTCCGTGTCCTTGTACGGAAACGGGTGCCGCCGGGAGGAGTCTAGGAGTCCCGAAGAGCTTCCAACCCTTCCACTGAAGCAGAAGAGAGAACTAAGGCCTCAGGGAAGCTGCTGCACTCCTACCCTGCTGCGTGGCATATCAGGGTGCTCCTTCGAAGCTAGGCCTCACTTGGAGTTTCCCCTTAGCTATACAACAGGCCAGGATGAGCTCTGACCGAGAAAGTGGAGTGCCCCGGTTCCATGTGAAACCGTCTCTTCCCTCTCACAGCCATGCCTGCCGTGAGAAGAGGCCCGGCAACAGCAGTGTTTCTCAGGGAGCTTCAAGGCGCAATAGAGGATTCTTCAAGGTGCGGAAACAAGGCTGGTCCCATCGGGCACCAGCCCCAGGATGACACGGAGCATAAGTATCTGTGCTTTCTAGCCAAGGCAAAAGCGACCTAGTACATACTTGCTTCAAGCGTTCTTCACAGGGTGCTCTGGGTGTACCAAACTGCCTAGAGCAAGGAATGCCTTTGGTCTCCTAGGCTCCCTTGCCTCTACTGAAAGCCTGAAGTGTTACACAGAGACCTGTGCTTTCGTGGAAGTTGGAAGGCAAGCCCGCCTTTCCCCCTGAGATACGGTGACTTCGGGTATGAGTTCCTAGAAGGGCAGCTTCCAAAGTCCGGCCGTGTTACACGGAGAACGGTGCTCTAGTTGCAGTGGGAGCACTAGTTGAATGCCTCCTTGCGGTGGGGTGACTTCAGAGATGAGGTGCTAGGGATACTGAAAAGCAGAGGGATTTTCTCAGTGCAGCTCAGACAAGGGCGATGAGGCCGAAGTCCACGGCACGCTGCACTGGCTAGAACCGTGTTCCGCAAGCTGCTGGAGAGCTGAGGAAATCTAGCTCTCCCAAGGGCGTGTGCAAATGCTGCCGATCAATAGGCGTACGCACAGGGGTACTCCGAAGGGCTTCCTGGGCTGGACGTTGCTCGGGAGGCCCAGGGGTCCGTGGACTACACAGCGTCCTCGTACAGAGACACGGGCCGACGCGAGGCGCCTAGGAATCCTGAGAAGCTTAGCAGCGTTACACTAAGGAAGGGCAACGACTACCGCCTCATGGAAACTGCCGCGCGCCTACCATTCTGCCTGCAATTCAGGGCCTTCATTTGAGGCTTCTGCTCAGTGGAGTTTTAAGGTAACTATAGGGCAGGGAGGATGAGCTCCCAAACAGCAACGGGAAGGCACCCTGTTTCTTTCATGGAAACTCTTTCTCTTCTCAGAGCCACGCCTGCACGGATGAGAATCCGGGCCACAGCAGTGCTTTCCAGGTAGCTTCGGGGCCGCATAAATGCAGCTTTCAAGGCGGGAAAGCAAGGCTTGTCTCAAACGGCCATTTCCAGGTTGACATGGGGCAGACTCTTCCGTGGTTTCTACCAAGTCAAAGAGACCTAGCTTCTCACGGAGTCCTTCCACAGTCAACTTTTCTATGCAGGGTATTCTTCCTGAGGTGAACGGCCTGAACGAAAGAATGCGCTAGGTTTCTTGGGTCCTGCGAATCGTCCCAAAGCCTGCGGCTTTACACCAGAAACTGTGCTCTGGTTGCACTTGGAATCCCTCCCCCCACCACCCCCGCCCTCCCCAAGCCGACATTCTCCTTGAGTTAGGTTGACTTCAGGTATGAGGTCCTGGAGGGAATTGTAAGCAAAGTGCTTCTCTCAGTACAGCTCTGACTACGGTAATGAGGCACACTTCCATGGCCTTCTGCAACTAGAGCTACGAATATGTTCCTGAGGCTGTTGGTGAGCTGAGGCAATCTAGCTCCCCCGAGGCAGCGTGAAAGCTGCTGCCCTTCACTCGGCACGCACACGGGTACTCCGAAGTGTCTAGGGGTGTGAATGTGGCTCTTCAGCTCAGGGGAGCCCGGGGGTCCTCAGTGTCCTTGTACGGAAACGGGTGCTGCCGCGAGGAGTCTGGGAGACCCGGAAAGCTTACTACCGTTCCACTGAAGCAGAAGAGAGAGCTAAGGCCTCCTGGGAGCTGCTGCACTCCTACCCTGCTGCACGGCATGTCAGGGCCCTCCTTCGAAGCTAGGCCTCACTTGGAGCTTCCCCTTAGCTACCGAACAGGACAGGATGAGCTCTGACCGAGAAACTGGAATGCCCCGGTTCCTCGCGAAACCGTCTTTTCCCTCTCGCAGCCATGCCTGCCGTGAGAGGAGGCCCGACAACAGCAGTGTTTTCCAGGGAGCTGCGAGGCGCGTTAACAGGACCTCTCAAGGTGCCGAAACGAGGCCAGTCCCATCAGGCAGCAGCTCCAGGAAGACACGCAGCCTAAGTGCCTGTCAAGGCACTTCTGTCAAGTCAAAAGAGACCTAGCGACATACTTGGCTCTTCCCTGATTCAACTTTCCTTACACAGGACGTTCTGCGTGTAGCGAACTGCCGGGACCACAGAGTGCCCTAGGTCTCGCAGGGTCCCGTGCATCTACCGAAACCCTGAAGTGTTCCACAGAGATCTGCGCTTTGGCGGAATTTGTAACGCAGGCCGCCTTTGCACCTGAGCTGCGGTGACTTCAGGTGTGAGTGCCTAGAGGGACTAGCAAGCGCAGAGTTCTTCTCAGTACAGCTCGGACCAGGGCAATGTGGCCGACTTCCGTGGCATGCTGGACTTGCTAGAACCGTGTTCCTGAATCCGTTGGTGAGCTGAAGCAATCTAGCTCCCCCCAGGAGAGAGTGCAGCGTGTTACGCTTCACTGGGCCTAGCCAGGGGCACCCAGAAGGGCCTACGTGTCTGAGTGTGGCCCAGCAGGCCCAGGGGAGCCTGAGGGTACTCAGAGTTCTTGTAGGGACACGGGTGCTGACGCGAGGGGGCCAGGAGTCCTGACAGGATTAGTACCGTTACACGAGGGCAGGAGTGCGACAAAGGCCTCAAGGAAAAGGCCGCAAAACTACCCTTCTGGATGGCAAATCAGGGCCTTAGGTAGAGGCTACGGCCCACGTCGGGATTCCCCTTCGCTCTAGAGCAGGGCAGGGTATGCTCCCGCCCAGGGCCTGAAAGCACCCTCTTCCTTTCGAGAAAACTCTGCTGCTTCCAGAGCCATGCCTGCAGTGAGTACAAGTCCAGCAACCACAGCGTTGTTCAGGAAGCTTCAAGGCCGCATGAATGGAGCTTTCAAGCCGGGAAGACCAGGCTTGCCTCAGAGGGCTGCCTTTTCCAGGTTTACGTGCAGAAGAAGCGTCTGTGGTTTCTAACAAGTCCAAAGAGACCTAGCTGCTCACTGGGTCCCTCGAGAATCATCTTCTCTAGGCAGGGTGCCCCGCGTGTAGCGAACTGCTTAAATGAAAGAACGCCTTAGGTGTCGTAGGCCCACGTGCATCTTCCGAATGCCTGCAGCGTTACCCTAGAAACTGTGCTCTAGAGGCCCTTGGACGGCAAGCCGACTTACTCCTTGAGGTAGGCTGACTTCAGGCATGAGGTCCTAGAAGGAATTGTAAGCAAGACGTTTTGCTCAGCGCAGCTCCGACTACAGTAACGATGCAGCCTTCCGTGGCCTGCTGCCCAAGCTACCACAGTGTTCCCGAGGCTGTTGGTGTGCTGAGGAAATCTAGCTCCCCCGAGGCGGTGTGCAAGCTGCTGCCCTTCGCTCGGCACACACGCGAGTATTCCAAAGTGCCTCCGGGTCTGAATGTTGCTCTTCGACTCGGGAGAGCCTCGGGGTACTCCGTGTCCTTGTACGGAAACGGGTGCCGCCGGGAGGAGTCTAGGAGTCCCGAAGAGCTTCCAACCCTTCCACTGAAGCAGAAGAGAGAACTAAGGCCTCAGGGAAGCTGCTGCACTCCTACCCTGCTGCGTGGCATATCAGGGTGCTCCTTCGAAGCTAGGCCTCACTTGGAGTTTCCCCTTAGCTATACAACAGGCCAGGATGAGCTCTGACCGAGAAAGTGGAGTGCCCCGGTTCCATGTGAAACCGTCTCTTCCCTCTCACAGCCATGCCTGCCGTGAGAAGAGGCCCGGCAACAGCAGTGTTTCTCAGGGAGCTTCAAGGCGCAATAGAGGATTCTTCAAGGTGCGGAAACAAGGCTGGTCCCATCGGGCACCAGCCCCAGGATGACACGGAGCATAAGTATCTGTGCTTTCTAGCCAAGGCAAAAGCGACCTAGTACATACTTGCTTCAAGCGTTCTTCACAGGGTGCTCTGGGTGTACCAAACTGCCTAGAGCAAGGAATGCCTTTGGTCTCCTAGGCTCCCTTGCCTCTACTGAAAGCCTGAAGTGTTACACAGAGACCTGTGCTTTCGTGGAAGTTGGAAGGCAAGCCCGCCTTTCCCCCTGAGATACGGTGACTTCGGGTATGAGTTCCTAGAAGGGCAGCTTCCAAAGTCCGGCCGTGTTACACGGAGAACGGTGCTCTAGTTGCAGTGGGAGCACTAGTTGAATGCCTCCTTGCGGTGGGGTGACTTCAGAGATGAGGTGCTAGGGATACTGAAAAGCAGAGGGATTTTCTCAGTGCAGCTCAGACAAGGGCGATGAGGCCGAAGTCCACGGCACGCTGCACTGGCTAGAACCGTGTTCCGCAAGCTGCTGGAGAGCTGAGGAAATCTAGCTCTCCCAAGGGCGTGTGCAAATGCTGCCGATCAATAGGCGTACGCACAGGGGTACTCCGAAGGGCTTCCTGGGCTGGACGTTGCTCGGGAGGCCCAGGGGTCCGTGGACTACACAGCGTCCTCGTACAGAGACACGGGCCGACGCGAGGCGCCTAGGAATCCTGAGAAGCTTAGCAGCGTTACACTAAGGAAGGGCAACGACTACCGCCTCATGGAAACTGCCGCGCGCCTACCATTCGGCCTGCAATTCAGGGCCTTCATTTGAGGCTTCTGCTCAGTGGAGTTTTAAGGTAACTATAGGGCAGGGAGGATGAGCTCCCAAACAGCAACGGGAAGGCACCCTGTTTCTTTCATGGAAACTCTTTCTCTTCTCAGAGCCACGCCTGCACGGATGAGAATCCGGGCCACAGCAGTGCTTTCCAGGTAGCTTCGGGGCCGCATAAATGCAGCTTTCAAGGCGGGAAAGCAAGGCTTGTCTCAAACGGCCATTTCCAGGTTGACATGGGGCAGACTCTTCCGTGGTTTCTACCAAGTCAAAGAGACCTAGCTTCTCACGGAGTCCTTCCACAGTCAACTTTTCTATGCAGGGTATTCTTCCTGAGGTGAACGGCCTGAACGAAAGAATGCGCTAGGTTTCTTGGGTCCTGCGAATCGTCCCAAAGCCTGCGGCTTTACACCAGAAACTGTGCTCTGGTTGCACTTGGAATCCCTCCCCCCACCACCCCCGCCCTCCCCAAGCCGACATTCTCCTTGAGTTAGGTTGACTTCAGGTATGAGGTCCTGGAGGGAATTGTAAGCAAAGTGCTTCTCTCAGTACAGCTCTGACTACGGTAATGAGGCACACTTCCATGGCCTTCTGCAACTAGAGCTACGAATATGTTCCTGAGGCTGTTGGTGAGCTGAGGCAATCTAGCTCCCCCGAGGCAGCGTGAAAGCTGCTGCCCTTCACTCGGCACGCACACGGGTACTCCGAAGTGTCTAGGGGTGTGAATGTGGCTCTTCAGCTCAGGGGAGCCCGGGGGTCCTCAGTGTCCTTGTACGGAAACGGGTGCTGCCGCGAGGAGTCTGGGAGACCCGGAAAGCTTACTACCGTTCCACTGAAGCAGAAGAGAGAGCTAAGGCCTCCTGGGAGCTGCTGCACTCCTACCCTGCTGCACGGCATGTCAGGGCCCTCCTTCGAAGCTAGGCCTCACTTGGAGCTTCCCCTTAGCTACCGAACAGGACAGGATGAGCTCTGACCGAGAAACTGGAATGCCCCGGTTCCTCGCGAAACCGTCTTTTCCCTCTCGCAGCCATGCCTGCCGTGAGAGGAGGCCCGACAACAGCAGTGTTTTCCAGGGAGCTGCGAGGCGCGTTAACAGGACCTCTCAAGGTGCCGAAACGAGGCCAGTCCCATCAGGCAGCAGCTCCAGGAAGACACGCAGCCTAAGTGCCTGTCAAGGCACTTCTGTCAAGTCAAAAGAGACCTAGCGACATACTTGGCTCTTCCCTGATTCAACTTTCCTTACACAGGACGTTCTGCGTGTAGCGAACTGCCGGGACCACAGAGTGCCCTAGGTCTCGCAGGGTCCCGTGCATCTACCGAAACCCTGAAGTGTTCCACAGAGATCTGCGCTTTGGCGGAATTTGTAACGCAGGCCGCCTTTGCACCTGAGCTGCGGTGACTTCAGGTGTGAGTGCCTAGAGGGACTAGCAAGCGCAGAGTTCTTCTCAGTACAGCTCGGACCAGGGCAATGTGGCCGACTTCCGTGGCATGCTGGACTTGCTAGAACCGTGTTCCTGAATCCGTTGGTGAGCTGAAGCAATCTAGCTCCCCCCAGGAGAGAGTGCAGCGTGTTACGCTTCACTGGGCCTAGCCAGGGGCACCCAGAAGGGCCTACGTGTCTGAGTGTGGCCCAGCAGGCCCAGGGGAGCCTGAGGGTACTCAGAGTTCTTGTAGGGACACGGGTGCTGACGCGAGGGGGCCAGGAGTCCTGACAGGATTAGTACCGTTACACGAGGGCAGGAGTGCGACAAAGGCCTCAAGGAAAAGGCCGCAAAACTACCCTTCTGGATGGCAAATCAGGGCCTTAGGTAGAGGCTACGGCCCACGTCGGGATTCCCCTTCGCTCTAGAGCAGGGCAGGGTATGCTCCCGCCCAGGGCCTGAAAGCACCCTCTTCCTTTCGAGAAAACTCTGCTGCTTCCAGAGCCATGCCTGCAGTGAGTACAAGTCCAGCAACCACAGCGTTGTTCAGGAAGCTTCAAGGCCGCATGAATGGAGCTTTCAAGCCGGGAAGACCAGGCTTGCCTCAGAGGGCTGCCTTTTCCAGGTTTACGTGCAGAAGAAGCGTCTGTGGTTTCTAACAAGTCCAAAGAGACCTAGCTGCTCACTGGGTCCCTCGAGAATCATCTTCTCTAGGCAGGGTGCCCCGCGTGTAGCGAACTGCTTAAATGAAAGAACGCCTTAGGTGTCGTAGGCCCACGTGCATCTTCCGAATGCCTGCAGCGTTACCCTAGAAACTGTGCTCTAGAGGCCCTTGGACGGCAAGCCGACTTACTCCTTGAGGTAGGCTGACTTCAGGCATGAGGTCCTAGAAGGAATTGTAAGCAAGACGTTTTGCTCAGCGCAGCTCCGACTACAGTAACGATGCAGCCTTCCGTGGCCTGCTGCCCAAGCTACCACAGTGTTCCCGAGGCTGTTGGTGTGCTGAGGAAATCTAGCTCCCCCGAGGCGGTGTGCAAGCTGCTGCCCTTCGCTCGGCACACACGCGAGTATTCCAAAGTGCCTCCGGGTCTGAATGTTGCTCTTCGACTCGGGAGAGCCTCGGGGTACTCCGTGTCCTTGTACGGAAACGGGTGCCGCCGGGAGGAGTCTAGGAGTCCCGAAGAGCTTCCAACCCTTCCACTGAAGCAGAAGAGAGAACTAAGGCCTCAGGGAAGCTGCTGCACTCCTACCCTGCTGCGTGGCATATCAGGGTGCTCCTTCGAAGCTAGGCCTCACTTGGAGTTTCCCCTTAGCTATACAACAGGCCAGGATGAGCTCTGACCGAGAAAGTGGAGTGCCCCGGTTCCATGTGAAACCGTCTCTTCCCTCTCACAGCCATGCCTGCCGTGAGAAGAGGCCCGGCAACAGCAGTGTTTCTCAGGGAGCTTCAAGGCGCAATAGAGGATTCTTCAAGGTGCGGAAACAAGGCTGGTCCCATCGGGCACCAGCCCCAGGATGACACGGAGCATAAGTATCTGTGCTTTCTAGCCAAGGCAAAAGCGACCTAGTACATACTTGCTTCAAGCGTTCTTCACAGGGTGCTCTGGGTGTACCAAACTGCCTAGAGCAAGGAATGCCTTTGGTCTCCTAGGCTCCCTTGCCTCTACTGAAAGCCTGAAGTGTTACACAGAGACCTGTGCTTTCGTGGAAGTTGGAAGGCAAGCCCGCCTTTCCCCCTGAGATACGGTGACTTCGGGTATGAGTTCCTAGAAGGGCAGCTTCCAAAGTCCGGCCGTGTTACACGGAGAACGGTGCTCTAGTTGCAGTGGGAGCACTAGTTGAATGCCTCCTTGCGGTGGGGTGACTTCAGAGATGAGGTGCTAGGGATACTGAAAAGCAGAGGGATTTTCTCAGTGCAGCTCAGACAAGGGCGATGAGGCCGAAGTCCACGGCACGCTGCACTGGCTAGAACCGTGTTCCGCAAGCTGCTGGAGAGCTGAGGAAATCTAGCTCTCCCAAGGGCGTGTGCAAATGCTGCCGATCAATAGGCGTACGCACAGGGGTACTCCGAAGGGCTTCCTGGGCTGGACGTTGCTCGGGAGGCCCAGGGGTCCGTGGACTACACAGCGTCCTCGTACAGAGACACGGGCCGACGCGAGGCGCCTAGGAATCCTGAGAAGCTTAGCAGCGTTACACTAAGGAAGGGCAACGACTACCGCCTCATGGAAACTGCCGCGCGCCTACCATTCGGCCTGCAATTCAGGGCCTTCATTTGAGGCTTCTGCTCAGTGGAGTTTTAAGGTAACTATAGGGCAGGGAGGATGAGCTCCCAAACAGCAACGGGAAGGCACCCTGTTTCTTTCATGGAAACTCTTTCTCTTCTCAGAGCCACGCCTGCACGGATGAGAATCCGGGCCACAGCAGTGCTTTCCAGGTAGCTTCGGGGCCGCATAAATGCAGCTTTCAAGGCGGGAAAGCAAGGCTTGTCTCAAACGGCCATTTCCAGGTTGACATGGGGCAGACTCTTCCGTGGTTTCTACCAAGTCAAAGAGACCTAGCTTCTCACGGAGTCCTTCCACAGTCAACTTTTCTATGCAGGGTATTCTTCCTGAGGTGAACGGCCTGAACGAAAGAATGCGCTAGGTTTCTTGGGTCCTGCGAATCGTCCCAAAGCCTGCGGCTTTACACCAGAAACTGTGCTCTGGTTGCACTTGGAATCCCTCCCCCCACCACCCCCGCCCTCCCCAAGCCGACATTCTCCTTGAGTTAGGTTGACTTCAGGTATGAGGTCCTGGAGGGAATTGTAAGCAAAGTGCTTCTCTCAGTACAGCTCTGACTACGGTAATGAGGCACACTTCCATGGCCTTCTGCAACTAGAGCTACGAATATGTTCCTGAGGCTGTCGGTGAGCTGAGGCAATCTAGCTCCCCCGAGGCAGCGTGAAAGCTGCTGCCCTTCACTCGGCACGCACACGGGTACTCCGAAGTGTCTAGGGGTGTGAATGTGGCTCTTCAGCTCAGGGGAGCCCGGGGGTCCTCAGTGTCCTTGTACGGAAACGGGTGCTGCCGCGAGGAGTCTGGGAGACCCGGAAAGCTTACTACCGTTCCACTGAAGCAGAAGAGAGAGCTAAGGCCTCCTGGGAGCTGCTGCACTCCTACCCTGCTGCACGGCATGTCAGGGCCCTCCTTCGAAGCTAGGCCTCACTTGGAGCTTCCCCTTAGCTACCGAACAGGACAGGATGAGCTCTGACCGAGAAACTGGAATGCCCCGGTTCCTCGCGAAACCGTCTTTTCCCTCTCGCAGCCATGCCTGCCGTGAGAGGAGGCCCGACAACAGCAGTGTTTTCCAGGGAGCTGCGAGGCGCGTTAACAGGACCTCTCAAGGTGCCGAAACGAGGCCAGTCCCATCAGGCAGCAGCTCCAGGAAGACACGCAGCCTAAGTGCCTGTCAAGGCACTTCTGTCAAGTCAAAAGAGACCTAGCGACATACTTGGCTCTTCCCTGATTCAACTTTCCTTACACAGGACGTTCTGCGTGTAGCGAACTGCCGGGACCACAGAGTGCCCTAGGTCTCGCAGGGTCCCGTGCATCTACCGAAACCCTGAAGTGTTCCACAGAGATCTGCGCTTTGGCGGAATTTGTAACGCAGGCCGCCTTTGCACCTGAGCTGCGGTGACTTCAGGTGTGAGTGCCTAGAGGGACTAGCAAGCGCAGAGTTCTTCTCAGTACAGCTCGGACCAGGGCAATGTGGCCGACTTCCGTGGCATGCTGGACTTGCTAGAACCGTGTTCCTGAATCCGTTGGTGAGCTGAAGCAATCTAGCTCCCCCCAGGAGAGAGTGCAGCGTGTTACGCTTCACTGGGCCTAGCCAGGGGCACCCAGAAGGGCCTACGTGTCTGAGTGTGGCCCAGCAGGCCCAGGGGAGCCTGAGGGTACTCAGAGTTCTTGTAGGGACACGGGTGCTGACGCGAGGGGGCCAGGAGTCCTGACAGGATTAGTACCGTTACACGAGGGCAGGAGTGCGACAAAGGCCTCAAGGAAAAGGCCGCAAAACTACCCTTCTGGATGGCAAATCAGGGCCTTAGGTAGAGGCTACGGCCCACGTCGGGATTCCCCTTCGCTCTAGAGCAGGGCAGGGTATGCTCCCGCCCAGGGCCTGAAAGCACCCTCTTCCTTTCGAGAAAACTCTGCTGCTTCCAGAGCCATGCCTGCAGTGAGTACAAGTCCAGCAACCACAGCGTTGTTCAGGAAGCTTCAAGGCCGCATGAATGGAGCTTTCAAGCCGGGAAGACCAGGCTTGCCTCAGAGGGCTGCCTTTTCCAGGTTTACGTGCAGAAGAAGCGTCTGTGGTTTCTAACAAGTCCAAAGAGACCTAGCTGCTCACTGGGTCCCTCGAGAATCATCTTCTCTAGGCAGGGTGCCCCGCGTGTAGCGAACTGCTTAAATGAAAGAACGCCTTAGGTGTCGTAGGCCCACGTGCATCTTCCGAATGCCTGCAGCGTTACCCTAGAAACTGTGCTCTAGAGGCCCTTGGACGGCAAGCCGACTTACTCCTTGAGGTAGGCTGACTTCAGGCATGAGGTCCTAGAAGGAATTGTAAGCAAGACGTTTTGCTCAGCGCAGCTCCGACTACAGTAACGATGCAGCCTTCCGTGGCCTGCTGCCCAAGCTACCACAGTGTTCCCGAGGCTGTTGGTGTGCTGAGGAAATCTAGCTCCCCCGAGGCGGTGTGCAAGCTGCTGCCCTTCGCTCGGCACACACGCGAGTATTCCAAAGTGCCTCCGGGTCTGAATGTTGCTCTTCGACTCGGGAGAGCCTCGGGGTACTCCGTGTCCTTGTACGGAAACGGGTGCCGCCGGGAGGAGTCTAGGAGTCCCGAAGAGCTTCCAACCCTTCCACTGAAGCAGAAGAGAGAACTAAGGCCTCAGGGAAGCTGCTGCACTCCTACCCTGCTGCGTGGCATATCAGGGTGCTCCTTCGAAGCTAGGCCTCACTTGGAGTTTCCCCTTAGCTATACAACAGGCCAGGATGAGCTCTGACCGAGAAAGTGGAGTGCCCCGGTTCCATGTGAAACCGTCTCTTCCCTCTCACAGCCATGCCTGCCGTGAGAAGAGGCCCGGCAACAGCAGTGTTTCTCAGGGAGCTTCAAGGCGCAATAGAGGATTCTTCAAGGTGCGGAAACAAGGCTGGTCCCATCGGGCACCAGCCCCAGGATGACACGGAGCATAAGTATCTGTGCTTTCTAGCCAAGGCAAAAGCGACCTAGTACATACTTGCTTCAAGCGTTCTTCACAGGGTGCTCTGGGTGTACCAAACTGCCTAGAGCAAGGAATGCCTTTGGTCTCCTAGGCTCCCTTGCCTCTACTGAAAGCCTGAAGTGTTACACAGAGACCTGTGCTTTCGTGGAAGTTGGAAGGCAAGCCCGCCTTTCCCCCTGAGATACGGTGACTTCGGGTATGAGTTCCTAGAAGGGCAGCTTCCAAAGTCCGGCCGTGTTACACGGAGAACGGTGCTCTAGTTGCAGTGGGAGCACTAGTTGAATGCCTCCTTGCGGTGGGGTGACTTCAGAGATGAGGTGCTAGGGATACTGAAAAGCAGAGGGATTTTCTCAGTGCAGCTCAGACAAGGGCGATGAGGCCGAAGTCCACGGCACGCTGCACTGGCTAGAACCGTGTTCCGCAAGCTGCTGGAGAGCTGAGGAAATCTAGCTCTCCCAAGGGCGTGTGCAAATGCTGCCGATCAATAGGCGTACGCACAGGGGTACTCCGAAGGGCTTCCTGGGCTGGACGTTGCTCGGGAGGCCCAGGGGTCCGTGGACTACACAGCGTCCTCGTACAGAGACACGGGCCGACGCGAGGCGCCTAGGAATCCTGAGAAGCTTAGCAGCGTTACACTAAGGAAGGGCAACGACTACCGCCTCATGGAAACTGCCGCGCGCCTACCATTCGGCCTGCAATTCAGGGCCTTCATTTGAGGCTTCTGCTCAGTGGAGTTTTAAGGTAACTATAGGGCAGGGAGGATGAGCTCCCAAACAGCAACGGGAAGGCACCCTGTTTCTTTCATGGAAACTCTTTCTCTTCTCAGAGCCACGCCTGCACGGATGAGAATCCGGGCCACAGCAGTGCTTTCCAGGTAGCTTCGGGGCCGCATAAATGCAGCTTTCAAGGCGGGAAAGCAAGGCTTGTCTCAAACGGCCATTTCCAGGTTGACATGGGGCAGACTCTTCCGTGGTTTCTACCAAGTCAAAGAGACCTAGCTTCTCACGGAGTCCTTCCACAGTCAACTTTTCTATGCAGGGTATTCTTCCTGAGGTGAACGGCCTGAACGAAAGAATGCGCTAGGTTTCTTGGGTCCTGCGAATCGTCCCAAAGCCTGCGGCTTTACACCAGAAACTGTGCTCTGGTTGCACTTGGAATCCCTCCCCCCACCACCCCCGCCCTCCCCAAGCCGACATTCTCCTTGAGTTAGGTTGACTTCAGGTATGAGGTCCTGGAGGGAATTGTAAGCAAAGTGCTTCTCTCAGTACAGCTCTGACTACGGTAATGAGGCACACTTCCATGGCCTTCTGCAACTAGAGCTACGAATATGTTCCTGAGGCTGTCGGTGAGCTGAGGCAATCTAGCTCCCCCGAGGCAGCGTGAAAGCTGCTGCCCTTCACTCGGCACGCACACGGGTACTCCGAAGTGTCTAGGGGTGTGAATGTGGCTCTTCAGCTCAGGGGAGCCCGGGGGTCCTCAGTGTCCTTGTACGGAAACGGGTGCTGCCGCGAGGAGTCTGGGAGACCCGGAAAGCTTACTACCGTTCCACTGAAGCAGAAGAGAGAGCTAAGGCCTCCTGGGAGCTGCTGCACTCCTACCCTGCTGCACGGCATGTCAGGGCCCTCCTTCGAAGCTAGGCCTCACTTGGAGCTTCCCCTTAGCTACCGAACAGGACAGGATGAGCTCTGACCGAGAAACTGGAATGCCCCGGTTCCTCGCGAAACCGTCTTTTCCCTCTCGCAGCCATGCCTGCCGTGAGAGGAGGCCCGACAACAGCAGTGTTTTCCAGGGAGCTGCGAGGCGCGTTAACAGGACCTCTCAAGGTGCCGAAACGAGGCCAGTCCCATCAGGCAGCAGCTCCAGGAAGACACGCAGCCTAAGTGCCTGTCAAGGCACTTCTGTCAAGTCAAAAGAGACCTAGCGACATACTTGGCTCTTCCCTGATTCAACTTTCCTTACACAGGACGTTCTGCGTGTAGCGAACTGCCGGGACCACAGAGTGCCCTAGGTCTCGCAGGGTCCCGTGCATCTACCGAAACCCTGAAGTGTTCCACAGAGATCTGCGCTTTGGCGGAATTTGTAACGCAGGCCGCCTTTGCACCTGAGCTGCGGTGACTTCAGGTGTGAGTGCCTAGAGGGACTAGCAAGCGCAGAGTTCTTCTCAGTACAGCTCGGACCAGGGCAATGTGGCCGACTTCCGTGGCATGCTGGACTTGCTAGAACCGTGTTCCTGAATCCGTTGGTGAGCTGAAGCAATCTAGCTCCCCCCAGGAGAGAGTGCAGCGTGTTACGCTTCACTGGGCCTAGCCAGGGGCACCCAGAAGGGCCTACGTGTCTGAGTGTGGCCCAGCAGGCCCAGGGGAGCCTGAGGGTACTCAGAGTTCTTGTAGGGACACGGGTGCTGACGCGAGGGGGCCAGGAGTCCTGACAGGATTAGTACCGTTACACGAGGGCAGGAGTGCGACAAAGGCCTCAAGGAAAAGGCCGCAAAACTACCCTTCTGGATGGCAAATCAGGGCCTTAGGTAGAGGCTACGGCCCACGTCGGGATTCCCCTTCGCTCTAGAGCAGGGCAGGGTATGCTCCCGCCCAGGGCCTGAAAGCACCCTCTTCCTTTCGAGAAAACTCTGCTGCTTCCAGAGCCATGCCTGCAGTGAGTACAAGTCCAGCAACCACAGCGTTGTTCAGGAAGCTTCAAGGCCGCATGAATGGAGCTTTCAAGCCGGGAAGACCAGGCTTGCCTCAGAGGGCTGCCTTTTCCAGGTTTACGTGCAGAAGAAGCGTCTGTGGTTTCTAACAAGTCCAAAGAGACCTAGCTGCTCACTGGGTCCCTCGAGAATCATCTTCTCTAGGCAGGGTGCCCCGCGTGTAGCGAACTGCTTAAATGAAAGAACGCCTTAGGTGTCGTAGGCCCACGTGCATCTTCCGAATGCCTGCAGCGTTACCCTAGAAACTGTGCTCTAGAGGCCCTTGGACGGCAAGCCGACTTACTCCTTGAGGTAGGCTGACTTCAGGCATGAGGTCCTAGAAGGAATTGTAAGCAAGACGTTTTGCTCAGCGCAGCTCCGACTACAGTAACGATGCAGCCTTCCGTGGCCTGCTGCCCAAGCTACCACAGTGTTCCCGAGGCTGTTGGTGTGCTGAGGAAATCTAGCTCCCCCGAGGCGGTGTGCAAGCTGCTGCCCTTCGCTCGGCACACACGCGAGTATTCCAAAGTGCCTCCGGGTCTGAATGTTGCTCTTCGACTCGGGAGAGCCTCGGGGTACTCCGTGTCCTTGTACGGAAACGGGTGCCGCCGGGAGGAGTCTAGGAGTCCCGAAGAGCTTCCAACCCTTCCACTGAAGCAGAAGAGAGAACTAAGGCCTCAGGGAAGCTGCTGCACTCCTACCCTGCTGCGTGGCATATCAGGGTGCTCCTTCGAAGCTAGGCCTCACTTGGAGTTTCCCCTTAGCTATACAACAGGCCAGGATGAGCTCTGACCGAGAAAGTGGAGTGCCCCGGTTCCATGTGAAACCGTCTCTTCCCTCTCACAGCCATGCCTGCCGTGAGAAGAGGCCCGGCAACAGCAGTGTTTCTCAGGGAGCTTCAAGGCGCAATAGAGGATTCTTCAAGGTGCGGAAACAAGGCTGGTCCCATCGGGCACCAGCCCCAGGATGACACGGAGCATAAGTATCTGTGCTTTCTAGCCAAGGCAAAAGCGACCTAGTACATACTTGCTTCAAGCGTTCTTCACAGGGTGCTCTGGGTGTACCAAACTGCCTAGAGCAAGGAATGCCTTTGGTCTCCTAGGCTCCCTTGCCTCTACTGAAAGCCTGAAGTGTTACACAGAGACCTGTGCTTTCGTGGAAGTTGGAAGGCAAGCCCGCCTTTCCCCCTGAGATACGGTGACTTCGGGTATGAGTTCCTAGAAGGGCAGCTTCCAAAGTCCGGCCGTGTTACACGGAGAACGGTGCTCTAGTTGCAGTGGGAGCACTAGTTGAATGCCTCCTTGCGGTGGGGTGACTTCAGAGATGAGGTGCTAGGGATACTGAAAAGCAGAGGGATTTTCTCAGTGCAGCTCAGACAAGGGCGATGAGGCCGAAGTCCACGGCACGCTGCACTGGCTAGAACCGTGTTCCGCAAGCTGCTGGAGAGCTGAGGAAATCTAGCTCTCCCAAGGGCGTGTGCAAATGCTGCCGATCAATAGGCGTACGCACAGGGGTACTCCGAAGGGCTTCCTGGGCTGGACGTTGCTCGGGAGGCCCAGGGGTCCGTGGACTACACAGCGTCCTCGTACAGAGACACGGGCCGACGCGAGGCGCCTAGGAATCCTGAGAAGCTTAGCAGCGTTACACTAAGGAAGGGCAACGACTACCGCCTCATGGAAACTGCCGCGCGCCTACCATTCTGCCTGCAATTCAGGGCCTTCATTTGAGGCTTCTGCTCAGTGGAGTTTTAAGGTAACTATAGGGCAGGGAGGATGAGCTCCCAAACAGCAACGGGAAGGCACCCTGTTTCTTTCATGGAAACTCTTTCTCTTCTCAGAGCCACGCCTGCACGGATGAGAATCCGGGCCACAGCAGTGCTTTCCAGGTAGCTTCGGGGCCGCATAAATGCAGCTTTCAAGGCGGGAAAGCAAGGCTTGTCTCAAACGGCCATTTCCAGGTTGACATGGGGCAGACTCTTCCGTGGTTTCTACCAAGTCAAAGAGACCTAGCTTCTCACGGAGTCCTTCCACAGTCAACTTTTCTATGCAGGGTATTCTTCCTGAGGTGAACGGCCTGAACGAAAGAATGCGCTAGGTTTCTTGGGTCCTGCGAATCGTCCCAAAGCCTGCGGCTTTACACCAGAAACTGTGCTCTGGTTGCACTTGGAATCCCTCCCCCCACCACCCCCGCCCTCCCCAAGCCGACATTCTCCTTGAGTTAGGTTGACTTCAGGTATGAGGTCCTGGAGGGAATTGTAAGCAAAGTGCTTCTCTCAGTACAGCTCTGACTACGGTAATGAGGCACACTTCCATGGCCTTCTGCAACTAGAGCTACGAATATGTTCCTGAGGCTGTCGGTGAGCTGAGGCAATCTAGCTCCCCCGAGGCAGCGTGAAAGCTGCTGCCCTTCACTCGGCACGCACACGGGTACTCCGAAGTGTCTAGGGGTGTGAATGTGGCTCTTCAGCTCAGGGGAGCCCGGGGGTCCTCAGTGTCCTTGTACGGAAACGGGTGCTGCCGCGAGGAGTCTGGGAGACCCGGAAAGCTTACTACCGTTCCACTGAAGCAGAAGAGAGAGCTAAGGCCTCCTGGGAGCTGCTGCACTCCTACCCTGCTGCACGGCATGTCAGGGCCCTCCTTCGAAGCTAGGCCTCACTTGGAGCTTCCCCTTAGCTACCGAACAGGACAGGATGAGCTCTGACCGAGAAACTGGAATGCCCCGGTTCCTCGCGAAACCGTCTTTTCCCTCTCGCAGCCATGCCTGCCGTGAGAGGAGGCCCGACAACAGCAGTGTTTTCCAGGGAGCTGCGAGGCGCGTTAACAGGACCTCTCAAGGTGCCGAAACGAGGCCAGTCCCATCAGGCAGCAGCTCCAGGAAGACACGCAGCCTAAGTGCCTGTCAAGGCACTTCTGTCAAGTCAAAAGAGACCTAGCGACATACTTGGCTCTTCCCTGATTCAACTTTCCTTACACAGGACGTTCTGCGTGTAGCGAACTGCCGGGACCACAGAGTGCCCTAGGTCTCGCAGGGTCCCGTGCATCTACCGAAACCCTGAAGTGTTCCACAGAGATCTGCGCTTTGGCGGAATTTGTAACGCAGGCCGCCTTTGCACCTGAGCTGCGGTGACTTCAGGTGTGAGTGCCTAGAGGGACTAGCAAGCGCAGAGTTCTTCTCAGTACAGCTCGGACCAGGGCAATGTGGCCGACTTCCGTGGCATGCTGGACTTGCTAGAACCGTGTTCCTGAATCCGTTGGTGAGCTGAAGCAATCTAGCTCCCCCCAGGAGAGAGTGCAGCGTGTTACGCTTCACTGGGCCTAGCCAGGGGCACCCAGAAGGGCCTACGTGTCTGAGTGTGGCCCAGCAGGCCCAGGGGAGCCTGAGGGTACTCAGAGTTCTTGTAGGGACACGGGTGCTGACGCGAGGGGGCCAGGAGTCCTGACAGGATTAGTACCGTTACACGAGGGCAGGAGTGCGACAAAGGCCTCAAGGAAAAGGCCGCAAAACTACCCTTCTGGATGGCAAATCAGGGCCTTAGGTAGAGGCTACGGCCCACGTCGGGATTCCCCTTCGCTCTAGAGCAGGGCAGGGTATGCTCCCGCCCAGGGCCTGAAAGCACCCTCTTCCTTTCGAGAAAACTCTGCTGCTTCCAGAGCCATGCCTGCAGTGAGTACAAGTCCAGCAACCACAGCGTTGTTCAGGAAGCTTCAAGGCCGCATGAATGGAGCTTTCAAGCCGGGAAGACCAGGCTTGCCTCAGAGGGCTGCCTTTTCCAGGTTTACGTGCAGAAGAAGCGTCTGTGGTTTCTAACAAGTCCAAAGAGACCTAGCTGCTCACTGGGTCCCTCGAGAATCATCTTCTCTAGGCAGGGTGCCCCGCGTGTAGCGAACTGCTTAAATGAAAGAACGCCTTAGGTGTCGTAGGCCCACGTGCATCTTCCGAATGCCTGCAGCGTTACCCTAGAAACTGTGCTCTAGAGGCCCTTGGACGGCAAGCCGACTTACTCCTTGAGGTAGGCTGACTTCAGGCATGAGGTCCTAGAAGGAATTGTAAGCAAGACGTTTTGCTCAGCGCAGCTCCGACTACAGTAACGATGCAGCCTTCCGTGGCCTGCTGCCCAAGCTACCACAGTGTTCCCGAGGCTGTTGGTGTGCTGAGGAAATCTAGCTCCCCCGAGGCGGTGTGCAAGCTGCTGCCCTTCGCTCGGCACACACGCGAGTATTCCAAAGTGCCTCCGGGTCTGAATGTTGCTCTTCGACTCGGGAGAGCCTCGGGGTACTCCGTGTCCTTGTACGGAAACGGGTGCCGCCGGGAGGAGTCTAGGAGTCCCGAAGAGCTTCCAACCCTTCCACTGAAGCAGAAGAGAGAACTAAGGCCTCAGGGAAGCTGCTGCACTCCTACCCTGCTGCGTGGCATATCAGGGTGCTCCTTCGAAGCTAGGCCTCACTTGGAGTTTCCCCTTAGCTATACAACAGGCCAGGATGAGCTCTGACCGAGAAAGTGGAGTGCCCCGGTTCCATGTGAAACCGTCTCTTCCCTCTCACAGCCATGCCTGCCGTGAGAAGAGGCCCGGCAACAGCAGTGTTTCTCAGGGAGCTTCAAGGCGCAATAGAGGATTCTTCAAGGTGCGGAAACAAGGCTGGTCCCATCGGGCACCAGCCCCAGGATGACACGGAGCATAAGTATCTGTGCTTTCTAGCCAAGGCAAAAGCGACCTAGTACATACTTGCTTCAAGCGTTCTTCACAGGGTGCTCTGGGTGTACCAAACTGCCTAGAGCAAGGAATGCCTTTGGTCTCCTAGGCTCCCTTGCCTCTACTGAAAGCCTGAAGTGTTACACAGAGACCTGTGCTTTCGTGGAAGTTGGAAGGCAAGCCCGCCTTTCCCCCTGAGATACGGTGACTTCGGGTATGAGTTCCTAGAAGGGCAGCTTCCAAAGTCCGGCCGTGTTACACGGAGAACGGTGCTCTAGTTGCAGTGGGAGCACTAGTTGAATGCCTCCTTGCGGTGGGATGACTTCAGAGATGAGGTGCTAGGGATACTGAAAAGCAGAGGGATTTTCTCAGTGCAGCTCAGACAAGGGCGATGAGGCCGAAGTCCACGGCACGCTGCACTGGCTAGAACCGTGTTCCGCAAGCTGCTGGAGAGCTGAGGAAATCTAGCTCTCCCAAGGGCGTGTGCAAATGCTGCCGATCAATAGGCGTACGCACAGGGGTACTCCGAAGGGCTTCCTGGGCTGGACGTTGCTCGGGAGGCCCAGGGGTCCGTGGACTACACAGCGTCCTCGTACAGAGACACGGGCCGACGCGAGGCGCCTAGGAATCCTGAGAAGCTTAGCAGCGTTACACTAAGGAAGGGCAACGACTACCGCCTCATGGAAACTGCCGCGCGCCTACCATTCTGCCTGCAATTCAGGGCCTTCATTTGAGGCTTCTGCTCAGTGGAGTTTTAAGGTAACTATAGGGCAGGGAGGATGAGCTCCCAAACAGCAACGGGAAGGCACCCTGTTTCTTTCATGGAAACTCTTTCTCTTCTCAGAGCCACGCCTGCACGGATGAGAATCCGGGCCACAGCAGTGCTTTCCAGGTAGCTTCGGGGCCGCATAAATGCAGCTTTCAAGGCGGGAAAGCAAGGCTTGTCTCAAACGGCCATTTCCAGGTTGACATGGGGCAGACTCTTCCGTGGTTTCTACCAAGTCAAAGAGACCTAGCTTCTCACGGAGTCCTTCCACAGTCAACTTTTCTATGCAGGGTATTCTTCCTGAGGTGAACGGCCTGAACGAAAGAATGCGCTAGGTTTCTTGGGTCCTGCGAATCGTCCCAAAGCCTGCGGCTTTACACCAGAAACTGTGCTCTGGTTGCACTTGGAATCCCTCCCCCCACCACCCCCGCCCTCCCCAAGCCGACATTCTCCTTGAGTTAGGTTGACTTCAGGTATGAGGTCCTGGAGGGAATTGTAAGCAAAGTGCTTCTCTCAGTACAGCTCTGACTACGGTAATGAGGCACACTTCCATGGCCTTCTGCAACTAGAGCTACGAATATGTTCCTGAGGCTGTTGGTGAGCTGAGGCAATCTAGCTCCCCCGAGGCAGCGTGAAAGCTGCTGCCCTTCACTCGGCACGCACACGGGTACTCCGAAGTGTCTAGGGGTGTGAATGTGGCTCTTCAGCTCAGGGGAGCCCGGGGGTCCTCAGTGTCCTTGTACGGAAACGGGTGCTGCCGCGAGGAGTCTGGGAGACCCGGAAAGCTTACTACCGTTCCACTGAAGCAGAAGAGAGAGCTAAGGCCTCCTGGGAGCTGCTGCACTCCTACCCTGCTGCACGGCATGTCAGGGCCCTCCTTCGAAGCTAGGCCTCACTTGGAGCTTCCCCTTAGCTACCGAACAGGACAGGATGAGCTCTGACCGAGAAACTGGAATGCCCCGGTTCCTCGCGAAACCGTCTTTTCCCTCTCGCAGCCATGCCTGCCGTGAGAGGAGGCCCGACAACAGCAGTGTTTTCCAGGGAGCTGCGAGGCGCGTTAACAGGACCTCTCAAGGTGCCGAAACGAGGCCAGTCCCATCAGGCAGCAGCTCCAGGAAGACACGCAGCCTAAGTGCCTGTCAAGGCACTTCTGTCAAGTCAAAAGAGACCTAGCGACATACTTGGCTCTTCCCTGATTCAACTTTCCTTACACAGGACGTTCTGCGTGTAGCGAACTGCCGGGACCACAGAGTGCCCTAGGTCTCGCAGGGTCCCGTGCATCTACCGAAACCCTGAAGTGTTCCACAGAGATCTGCGCTTTGGCGGAATTTGTAACGCAGGCCGCCTTTGCACCTGAGCTGCGGTGACTTCAGGTGTGAGTGCCTAGAGGGACTAGCAAGCGCAGAGTTCTTCTCAGTACAGCTCGGACCAGGGCAATGTGGCCGACTTCCGTGGCATGCTGGACTTGCTAGAACCGTGTTCCTGAATCCGTTGGTGAGCTGAAGCAATCTAGCTCCCCCCAGGAGAGAGTGCAGCGTGTTACGCTTCACTGGGCCTAGCCAGGGGCACCCAGAAGGGCCTACGTGTCTGAGTGTGGCCCAGCAGGCCCAGGGGAGCCTGAGGGTACTCAGAGTTCTTGTAGGGACACGGGTGCTGACGCGAGGGGGCCAGGAGTCCTGACAGGATTAGTACCGTTACACGAGGGCAGGAGTGCGACAAAGGCCTCAAGGAAAAGGCCGCAAAACTACCCTTCTGGATGGCAAATCAGGGCCTTAGGTAGAGGCTATGGCCCACGTCGGGATTCCCCTTCGCTCTAGAGCAGGGCAGGGTATGCTCCCGCCCAGGGCCTGAAAGCACCCTCTTCCTTTCGAGAAAACTCTGCTGCTTCCAGAGCCATGCCTGCAGTGAGTACAAGTCCAGCAACCACAGCGTTGTTCAGGAAGCTTCAAGGCCGCATGAATGGAGCTTTCAAGCCGGGAAGACCAGGCTTGCCTCAGAGGGCTGCCTTTTCCAGGTTTACGTGCAGAAGAAGCGTCTGTGGTTTCTAACAAGTCCAAAGAGACCTAGCTGCTCACTGGGTCCCTCGAGAATCATCTTCTCTAGGCAGGGTGCCCCGCGTGTAGCGAACTGCTTAAATGAAAGAACGCCTTAGGTGTCGTAGGCCCACGTGCATCTTCCGAATGCCTGCAGCGTTACCCTAGAAACTGTGCTCTAGAGGCCCTTGGACGGCAAGCCGACTTACTCCTTGAGGTAGGCTGACTTCAGGCATGAGGTCCTAGAAGGAATTGTAAGCAAGACGTTTTGCTCAGCGCAGCTCCGACTACAGTAACGATGCAGCCTTCCGTGGCCTGCTGCCCAAGCTACCACAGTGTTCCCGAGGCTGTTGGTGTGCTGAGGAAATCTAGCTCCCCCGAGGCGGTGTGCAAGCTGCTGCCCTTCGCTCGGCACACACGCGAGTATTCCAAAGTGCCTCCGGGTCTGAATGTTGCTCTTCGACTCGGGAGAGCCTCGGGGTACTCCGTGTCCTTGTACGGAAACGGGTGCCGCCGGGAGGAGTCTAGGAGTCCCGAAGAGCTTCCAACCCTTCCACTGAAGCAGAAGAGAGAACTAAGGCCTCAGGGAAGCTGCTGCACTCCTACCCTGCTGCGTGGCATATCAGGGTGCTCCTTCGAAGCTAGGCCTCACTTGGAGTTTCCCCTTAGCTATACAACAGGCCAGGATGAGCTCTGACCGAGAAAGTGGAGTGCCCCGGTTCCATGTGAAACCGTCTCTTCCCTCTCACAGCCATGCCTGCCGTGAGAAGAGGCCCGGCAACAGCAGTGTTTCTCAGGGAGCTTCAAGGCGCAATAGAGGATTCTTCAAGGTGCGGAAACAAGGCTGGTCCCATCGGGCACCAGCCCCAGGATGACACGGAGCATAAGTATCTGTGCTTTCTAGCCAAGGCAAAAGCGACCTAGTACATACTTGCTTCAAGCGTTCTTCACAGGGTGCTCTGGGTGTACCAAACTGCCTAGAGCAAGGAATGCCTTTGGTCTCCTAGGCTCCCTTGCCTCTACTGAAAGCCTGAAGTGTTACACAGAGACCTGTGCTTTCGTGGAAGTTGGAAGGCAAGCCCGCCTTTCCCCCTGAGATACGGTGACTTCGGGTATGAGTTCCTAGAAGGGCAGCTTCCAAAGTCCGGCCGTGTTACACGGAGAACGGTGCTCTAGTTGCAGTGGGAGCACTAGTTGAATGCCTCCTTGCGGTGGGGTGACTTCAGAGATGAGGTGCTAGGGATACTGAAAAGCAGAGGGATTTTCTCAGTGCAGCTCAGACAAGGGCGATGAGGCCGAAGTCCACGGCACGCTGCACTGGCTAGAACCGTGTTCCGCAAGCTGCTGGAGAGCTGAGGAAATCTAGCTCTCCCAAGGGCGTGTGCAAATGCTGCCGATCAATAGGCGTACGCACAGGGGTACTCCGAAGGGCTTCCTGGGCTGGACGTTGCTCGGGAGGCCCAGGGGTCCGTGGACTACACAGCGTCCTCGTACAGAGACACGGGCCGACGCGAGGCGCCTAGGAATCCTGAGAAGCTTAGCAGCGTTACACTAAGGAAGGGCAACGACTACCGCCTCATGGAAACTGCCGCGCGCCTACCATTCTGCCTGCAATTCAGGGCCTTCATTTGAGGCTTCTGCTCAGTGGAGTTTTAAGGTAACTATAGGGCAGGGAGGATGAGCTCCCAAACAGCAACGGGAAGGCACCCTGTTTCTTTCATGGAAACTCTTTCTCTTCTCAGAGCCACGCCTGCACGGATGAGAATCCGGGCCACAGCAGTGCTTTCCAGGTAGCTTCGGGGCCGCATAAATGCAGCTTTCAAGGCGGGAAAGCAAGGCTTGTCTCAAACGGCCATTTCCAGGTTGACATGGGGCAGACTCTTCCGTGGTTTCTACCAAGTCAAAGAGACCTAGCTTCTCACGGAGTCCTTCCACAGTCAACTTTTCTATGCAGGGTATTCTTCCTGAGGTGAACGGCCTGAACGAAAGAATGCGCTAGGTTTCTTGGGTCCTGCGAATCGTCCCAAAGCCTGCGGCTTTACACCAGAAACTGTGCTCTGGTTGCACTTGGAATCCCTCCCCCCACCACCCCCGCCCTCCCCAAGCCGACATTCTCCTTGAGTTAGGTTGACTTCAGGTATGAGGTCCTGGAGGGAATTGTAAGCAAAGTGCTTCTCTCAGTACAGCTCTGACTACGGTAATGAGGCACACTTCCATGGCCTTCTGCAACTAGAGCTACGAATATGTTCCTGAGGCTGTTGGTGAGCTGAGGCAATCTAGCTCCCCCGAGGCAGCGTGAAAGCTGCTGCCCTTCACTCGGCACGCACACGGGTACTCCGAAGTGTCTAGGGGTGTGAATGTGGCTCTTCAGCTCAGGGGAGCCCGGGGGTCCTCAGTGTCCTTGTACGGAAACGGGTGCTGCCGCGAGGAGTCTGGGAGACCCGGAAAGCTTACTACCGTTCCACTGAAGCAGAAGAGAGAGCTAAGGCCTCCTGGGAGCTGCTGCACTCCTACCCTGCTGCACGGCATGTCAGGGCCCTCCTTCGAAGCTAGGCCTCACTTGGAGCTTCCCCTTAGCTACCGAACAGGACAGGATGAGCTCTGACCGAGAAACTGGAATGCCCCGGTTCCTCGCGAAACCGTCTTTTCCCTCTCGCAGCCATGCCTGCCGTGAGAGGAGGCCCGACAACAGCAGTGTTTTCCAGGGAGCTGCGAGGCGCGTTAACAGGACCTCTCAAGGTGCCGAAACGAGGCCAGTCCCATCAGGCAGCAGCTCCAGGAAGACACGCAGCCTAAGTGCCTGTCAAGGCACTTCTGTCAAGTCAAAAGAGACCTAGCGACATACTTGGCTCTTCCCTGATTCAACTTTCCTTACACAGGACGTTCTGCGTGTAGCGAACTGCCGGGACCACAGAGTGCCCTAGGTCTCGCAGGGTCCCGTGCATCTACCGAAACCCTGAAGTGTTCCACAGAGATCTGCGCTTTGGCGGAATTTGTAACGCAGGCCGCCTTTGCACCTGAGCTACGGTGACTTCAGGTGTGAGTGCCTAGAGGGACTAGCAAGCGCAGAGTTCTTCTCAGTACAGCTCGGACCAGGGCAATGTGGCCGACTTCCGTGGCATGCTGGACTTGCTAGAACCGTGTTCCTGAATCCGTTGGTGAGCTGAAGCAATCTAGCTCCCCCCAGGAGAGAGTGCAGCGTGTTACGCTTCACTGGGCCTAGCCAGGGGCACCCAGAAGGGCCTACGTGTCTGAGTGTGGCCCAGCAGGCCCAGGGGAGCCTGAGGGTACTCAGAGTTCTTGTAGGGACACGGGTGCTGACGCGAGGGGGCCAGGAGTCCTGACAGGATTAGTACCGTTACACGAGGGCAGGAGTGCGACAAAGGCCTCAAGGAAAAGGCCGCAAAACTACCCTTCTGGATGGCAAATCAGGGCCTTAGGTAGAGGCTACGGCCCACGTCGGGATTCCCCTTCGCTCTAGAGCAGGGCAGGGTATGCTCCCGCCCAGGGCCTGAAAGCACCCTCTTCCTTTCGAGAAAACTCTGCTGCTTCCAGAGCCATGCCTGCAGTGAGTACAAGTCCAGCAACCACAGCGTTGTTCAGGAAGCTTCAAGGCCGCATGAATGGAGCTTTCAAGCCGGGAAGACCAGGCTTGCCTCAGAGGGCTGCCTTTTCCAGGTTTACGTGCAGAAGAAGCGTCTGTGGTTTCTAACAAGTCCAAAGAGACCTAGCTGCTCACTGGGTCCCTCGAGAATCATCTTCTCTAGGCAGGGTGCCCCGCGTGTAGCGAACTGCTTAAATGAAAGAACGCCTTAGGTGTCGTAGGCCCACGTGCATCTTCCGAATGCCTGCAGCGTTACCCTAGAAACTGTGCTCTAGAGGCCCTTGGACGGCAAGCCGACTTACTCCTTGAGGTAGGCTGACTTCAGGCATGAGGTCCTAGAAGGAATTGTAAGCAAGACGTTTTGCTCAGCGCAGCTCCGACTACAGTAACGATGCAGCCTTCCGTGGCCTGCTGCCCAAGCTACCACAGTGTTCCCGAGGCTGTTGGTGTGCTGAGGAAATCTAGCTCCCCCGAGGCGGTGTGCAAGCTGCTGCCCTTCGCTCGGCACACACGCGAGTATTCCAAAGTGCCTCCGGGTCTGAATGTTGCTCTTCGACTCGGGAGAGCCTCGGGGTACTCCGTGTCCTTGTACGGAAACGGGTGCCGCCGGGAGGAGTCTAGGAGTCCCGAAGAGCTTCCAACCCTTCCACTGAAGCAGAAGAGAGAACTAAGGCCTCAGGGAAGCTGCTGCACTCCTACCCTGCTGCGTGGCATATCAGGGTGCTCCTTCGAAGCTAGGCCTCACTTGGAGTTTCCCCTTAGCTATACAACAGGCCAGGATGAGCTCTGACCGAGAAAGTGGAGTGCCCCGGTTCCATGTGAAACCGTCTCTTCCCTCTCACAGCCATGCCTGCCGTGAGAAGAGGCCCGGCAACAGCAGTGTTTCTCAGGGAGCTTCAAGGCGCAATAGAGGATTCTTCAAGGTGCGGAAACAAGGCTGGTCCCATCGGGCACCAGCCCCAGGATGACACGGAGCATAAGTATCTGTGCTTTCTAGCCAAGGCAAAAGCGACCTAGTACATACTTGCTTCAAGCGTTCTTCACAGGGTGCTCTGGGTGTACCAAACTGCCTAGAGCAAGGAATGCCTTTGGTCTCCTAGGCTCCCTTGCCTCTACTGAAAGCCTGAAGTGTTACACAGAGACCTGTGCTTTCGTGGAAGTTGGAAGGCAAGCCCGCCTTTCCCCCTGAGATACGGTGACTTCGGGTATGAGTTCCTAGAAGGGCAGCTTCCAAAGTCCGGCCGTGTTACACGGAGAACGGTGCTCTAGTTGCAGTGGGAGCACTAGTTGAATGCCTCCTTGCGGTGGGGTGACTTCAGAGATGAGGTGCTAGGGATACTGAAAAGCAGAGGGATTTTCTCAGTGCAGCTCAGACAAGGGCGATGAGGCCGAAGTCCACGGCACGCTGCACTGGCTAGAACCGTGTTCCGCAAGCTGCTGGAGAGCTGAGGAAATCTAGCTCTCCCAAGGGCGTGTGCAAATGCTGCCGATCAATAGGCGTACGCACAGGGGTACTCCGAAGGGCTTCCTGGGCTGGACGTTGCTCGGGAGGCCCAGGGGTCCGTGGACTACACAGCGTCCTCGTACAGAGACATGGGCCGACGCGAGGCGCCTAGGAATCCTGAGAAGCTTAGCAGCGTTACACTAAGGAAGGGCAACGACTACCGCCTCATGGAAACTGCCGCGCGCCTACCATTCTGCCTGCAATTCAGGGCCTTCATTTGAGGCTTCTGCTCAGTGGAGTTTTAAGGTAACTATAGGGCAGGGAGGATGAGCTCCCAAACAGCAACGGGAAGGCACCCTGTTTCTTTCATGGAAACTCTTTCTCTTCTCAGAGCCACGCCTGCACGGATGAGAATCCGGGCCACAGCAGTGCTTTCCAGGTAGCTTCGGGGCCGCATAAATGCAGCTTTCAAGGCGGGAAAGCAAGGCTTGTCTCAAACGGCCATTTCCAGGTTGACATGGGGCAGACTCTTCCGTGGTTTCTACCAAGTCAAAGAGACCTAGCTTCTCACGGAGTCCTTCCACAGTCAACTTTTCTATGCAGGGTATTCTTCCTGAGGTGAACGGCCTGAACGAAAGAATGCGCTAGGTTTCTTGGGTCCTGCGAATCGTCCCAAAGCCTGCGGCTTTACACCAGAAACTGTGCTCTGGTTGCACTTGGAATCCCTCCCCCCACCACCCCCGCCCTCCCCAAGCCGACATTCTCCTTGAGTTAGGTTGACTTCAGGTATGAGGTCCTGGAGGGAATTGTAAGCAAAGTGCTTCTCTCAGTACAGCTCTGACTACGGTAATGAGGCACACTTCCATGGCCTTCTGCAACTAGAGCTACGAATATGTTCCTGAGGCTGTTGGTGAGCTGAGGCAATCTAGCTCCCCCGAGGCAGCGTGAAAGCTGCTGCCCTTCACTCGGCACGCACACGGGTACTCCGAAGTGTCTAGGGGTGTGAATGTGGCTCTTCAGCTCAGGGGAGCCCGGGGGTCCTCAGTGTCCTTGTACGGAAACGGGTGCTGCCGCGAGGAGTCTGGGAGACCCGGAAAGCTTACTACCGTTCCACTGAAGCAGAAGAGAGAGCTAAGGCCTCCTGGGAGCTGCTGCACTCCTACCCTGCTGCACGGCATGTCAGGGCCCTCCTTCGAAGCTAGGCCTCACTTGGAGCTTCCCCTTAGCTACCGAACAGGACAGGATGAGCTCTGACCGAGAAACTGGAATGCCCCGGTTCCTCGCGAAACCGTCTTTTCCCTCTCGCAGCCATGCCTGCCGTGAGAGGAGGCCCGACAACAGCAGTGTTTTCCAGGGAGCTGCGAGGCGCGTTAACAGGACCTCTCAAGGTGCCGAAACGAGGCCAGTCCCATCAGGCAGCAGCTCCAGGAAGACACGCAGCCTAAGTGCCTGTCAAGGCACTTCTGTCAAGTCAAAAGAGACCTAGCGACATACTTGGCTCTTCCCTGATTCAACTTTCCTTACACAGGACGTTCTGCGTGTAGTGAACTGCCGGGACCACAGAGTGCCCTAGGTCTCGCAGGGTCCCGTGCATCTACCGAAACCCTGAAGTGTTCCACAGAGATCTGCGCTTTGGCGGAATTTGTAACGCAGGCCGCCTTTGCACCTGAGCTGCGGTGACTTCAGGTGTGAGTGCCTAGAGGGACTAGCAAGCGCAGAGTTCTTCTCAGTACAGCTCGGACCAGGGCAATGTGGCCGACTTCCGTGGCATGCTGGACTTGCTAGAACCGTGTTCCTGAATCCGTTGGTGAGCTGAAGCAATCTAGCTCCCCCCAGGAGAGAGTGCAGCGTGTTACGCTTCACTGGGCCTAGCCAGGGGCACCCAGAAGGGCCTACGTGTCTGAGTGTGGCCCAGCAGGCCCAGGGGAGCCTGAGGGTACTCAGAGTTCTTGTAGGGACACGGGTGCTGACGCGAGGGGGCCAGGAGTCCTGACAGGATTAGTACCGTTACACGAGGGCAGGAGTGCGACAAAGGCCTCAAGGAAAAGGCCGCAAAACTACCCTTCTGGATGGCAAATCAGGGCCTTAGGTAGAGGCTACGGCCCACGTCGGGATTCCCCTTCGCTCTAGAGCAGGGCAGGGTATGCTCCCGCCCAGGGCCTGAAAGCACCCTCTTCCTTTCGAGAAAACTCTGCTGCTTCCAGAGCCATGCCTGCAGTGAGTACAAGTCCAGCAACCACAGCGTTGTTCAGGAAGCTTCAAGGCCGCATGAATGGAGCTTTCAAGCCGGGAAGACCAGGCTTGCCTCAGAGGGCTGCCTTTTCCAGGTTTACGTGCAGAAGAAGCGTCTGTGGTTTCTAACAAGTCCAAAGAGACCTAGCTGCTCACTGGGTCCCTCGAGAATCATCTTCTCTAGGCAGGGTGCCCCGCGTGTAGCGAACTGCTTAAATGAAAGAACGCCTTAGGTGTCGTAGGCCCACGTGCATCTTCCGAATGCCTGCAGCGTTACCCTAGAAACTGTGCTCTAGAGGCCCTTGGACGGCAAGCCGACTTACTCCTTGAGGTAGGCTGACTTCAGGCATGAGGTCCTAGAAGGAATTGTAAGCAAGACGTTTTGCTCAGCGCAGCTCCGACTACAGTAACGATGCAGCCTTCCGTGGCCTGCTGCCCAAGCTACCACAGTGTTCCCGAGGCTGTTGGTGTGCTGAGGAAATCTAGCTCCCCCGAGGCGGTGTGCAAGCTGCTGCCCTTCGCTCGGCACACACGCGAGTATTCCAAAGTGCCTCCGGGTCTGAATGTTGCTCTTCGACTCGGGAGAGCCTCGGGGTACTCCGTGTCCTTGTACGGAAACGGGTGCCGCCGGGAGGAGTCTAGGAGTCCCGAAGAGCTTCCAACCCTTCCACTGAAGCAGAAGAGAGAACTAAGGCCTCAGGGAAGCTGCTGCACTCCTACCCTGCTGCGTGGCATATCAGGGTGCTCCTTCGAAGCTAGGCCTCACTTGGAGTTTCCCCTTAGCTATACAACAGGCCAGGATGAGCTCTGACCGAGAAAGTGGAGTGCCCCGGTTCCATGTGAAACCGTCTCTTCCCTCTCACAGCCATGCCTGCCGTGAGAAGAGGCCCGGCAACAGCAGTGTTTCTCAGGGAGCTTCAAGGCGCAATAGAGGATTCTTCAAGGTGCGGAAACAAGGCTGGTCCCATCGGGCACCAGCCCCAGGATGACACGGAGCATAAGTATCTGTGCTTTCTAGCCAAGGCAAAAGCGACCTAGTACATACTTGCTTCAAGCGTTCTTCACAGGGTGCTCTGGGTGTACCAAACTGCCTAGAGCAAGGAATGCCTTTGGTCTCCTAGGCTCCCTTGCCTCTACTGAAAGCCTGAAGTGTTACACAGAGACCTGTGCTTTCGTGGAAGTTGGAAGGCAAGCCCGCCTTTCCCCCTGAGATACGGTGACTTCGGGTATGAGTTCCTAGAAGGGCAGCTTCCAAAGTCCGGCCGTGTTACACGGAGAACGGTGCTCTAGTTGCAGTGGGAGCACTAGTTGAATGCCTCCTTGCGGTGGGGTGACTTCAGAGATGAGGTGCTAGGGATACTGAAAAGCAGAGGGATTTTCTCAGTGCAGCTCAGACAAGGGCGATGAGGCCGAAGTCCACGGCACGCTGCACTGGCTAGAACCGTGTTCCGCAAGCTGCTGGAGAGCTGAGGAAATCTAGCTCTCCCAAGGGCGTGTGCAAATGCTGCCGATCAATAGGCGTACGCACAGGGGTACTCCGAAGGGCTTCCTGGGCTGGACGTTGCTCGGGAGGCCCAGGGGTCCGTGGACTACACAGCGTCCTCGTACAGAGACACGGGCCGACGCGAGGCGCCTAGGAATCCTGAGAAGCTTAGCAGCGTTACACTAAGGAAGGGCAACGACTACCGCCTCATGGAAACTGCCGCGCGCCTACCATTCTGCCTGCAATTCAGGGCCTTCATTTGAGGCTTCTGCTCAGTGGAGTTTTAAGGTAACTATAGGGCAGGGAGGATGAGCTCCCAAACAGCAACGGGAAGGCACCCTGTTTCTTTCATGGAAACTCTTTCTCTTCTCAGAGCCACGCCTGCACGGATGAGAATCCGGGCCACAGCAGTGCTTTCCAGGTAGCTTCGGGGCCGCATAAATGCAGCTTTCAAGGCGGGAAAGCAAGGCTTGTCTCAAACGGCCATTTCCAGGTTGACATGGGGCAGACTCTTCCGTGGTTTCTACCAAGTCAAAGAGACCTAGCTTCTCACGGAGTCCTTCCACAGTCAACTTTTCTATGCAGGGTATTCTTCCTGAGGTGAACGGCCTGAACGAAAGAATGCGCTAGGTTTCTTGGGTCCTGCGAATCGTCCCAAAGCCTGCGGCTTTACACCAGAAACTGTGCTCTGGTTGCACTTGGAATCCCTCCCCCCACCACCCCCGCCCTCCCCAAGCCGACATTCTCCTTGAGTTAGGTTGACTTCAGGTATGAGGTCCTGGAGGGAATTGTAAGCAAAGTGCTTCTCTCAGTACAGCTCTGACTACGGTAATGAGGCACACTTCCATGGCCTTCTGCAACTAGAGCTACGAATATGTTCCTGAGGCTGTTGGTGAGCTGAGGCAATCTAGCTCCCCCGAGGCAGCGTGAAAGCTGCTGCCCTTCACTCGGCACGCACACGGGTACTCCGAAGTGTCTAGGGGTGTGAATGTGGCTCTTCAGCTCAGGGGAGCCCGGGGGTCCTCAGTGTCCTTGTACGGAAACGGGTGCTGCCGCGAGGAGTCTGGGAGACCCGGAAAGCTTACTACCGTTCCACTGAAGCAGAAGAGAGAGCTAAGGCCTCCTGGGAGCTGCTGCACTCCTACCCTGCTGCACGGCATGTCAGGGCCCTCCTTCGAAGCTAGGCCTCACTTGGAGCTTCCCCTTAGCTACCGAACAGGACAGGATGAGCTCTGACCGAGAAACTGGAATGCCCCAGTTCCTCGCGAAACCGTCTTTTCCCTCTCGCAGCCATGCCTGCCGTGAGAGGAGGCCCGACAACAGCAGTGTTTTCCAGGGAGCTGCGAGGCGCGTTAACAGGACCTCTCAAGGTGCCGAAACGAGGCCAGTCCCATCAGGCAGCAGCTCCAGGAAGACACGCAGCCTAAGTGCCTGTCAAGGCACTTCTGTCAAGTCAAAAGAGACCTAGCGACATACTTGGCTCTTCCCTGATTCAACTTTCCTTACACAGGACGTTCTGCGTGTAGCGAACTGCCGGGACCACAGAGTGCCCTAGGTCTCGCAGGGTCCCGTGCATCTACCGAAACCCTGAAGTGTTCCACAGAGATCTGCGCTTTGGCGGAATTTGTAACGCAGGCCGCCTTTGCACCTGAGCTGCGGTGACTTCAGGTGTGAGTGCCTAGAGGGACTAGCAAGCGCAGAGTTCTTCTCAGTACAGCTCGGACCAGGGCAATGTGGCCGACTTCCGTGGCATGCTGGACTTGCTAGAACCGTGTTCCTGAATCCGTTGGTGAGCTGAAGCAATCTAGCTCCCCCCAGGAGAGAGTGCAGCGTGTTACGCTTCACTGGGCCTAGCCAGGGGCACCCAGAAGGGCCTACGTGTCTGAGTGTGGCCCAGCAGGCCCAGGGGAGCCTGAGGGTACTCAGAGTTCTTGTAGGGACACGGGTGCTGACGCGAGGGGGCCAGGAGTCCTGACAGGATTAGTACCGTTACACGAGGGCAGGAGTGCGACAAAGGCCTCAAGGAAAAGGCCGCAAAACTACCCTTCTGGATGGCAAATCAGGGCCTTAGGTAGAGGCTACGGCCCACGTCGGGATTCCCCTTCGCTCTAGAGCAGGGCAGGGTATGCTCCCGCCCAGGGCCTGAAAGCACCCTCTTCCTTTCGAGAAAACTCTGCTGCTTCCAGAGCCATGCCTGCAGTGAGTACAAGTCCAGCAACCACAGCGTTGTTCAGGAAGCTTCAAGGCCGCATGAATGGAGCTTTCAAGCCGGGAAGACCAGGCTTGCCTCAGAGGGCTGCCTTTTCCAGGTTTACGTGCAGAAGAAGCGTCTGTGGTTTCTAACAAGTCCAAAGAGACCTAGCTGCTCACTGGGTCCCTCGAGAATCATCTTCTCTAGGCAGGGTGCCCCGCGTGTAGCGAACTGCTTAAATGAAAGAACGCCTTAGGTGTCGTAGGCCCACGTGCATCTTCCGAATGCCTGCAGCGTTACCCTAGAAACTGTGCTCTAGAGGCCCTTGGACGGCAAGCCGACTTACTCCTTGAGGTAGGCTGACTTCAGGCATGAGGTCCTAGAAGGAATTGTAAGCAAGACGTTTTGCTCAGCGCAGCTCCGACTACAGTAACGATGCAGCCTTCCGTGGCCTGCTGCCCAAGCTACCACAGTGTTCCCGAGGCTGTTGGTGTGCTGAGGAAATCTAGCTCCCCCGAGGCGGTGTGCAAGCTGCTGCCCTTCGCTCGGCACACACGCGAGTATTCCAAAGTGCCTCCGGGTCTGAATGTTGCTCTTCGACTCGGGAGAGCCTCGGGGTACTCCGTGTCCTTGTACGGAAACGGGTGCCGCCGGGAGGAGTCTAGGAGTCCCGAAGAGCTTCCAACCCTTCCACTGAAGCAGAAGAGAGAACTAAGGCCTCAGGGAAGCTGCTGCACTCCTACCCTGCTGCGTGGCATATCAGGGTGCTCCTTCGAAGCTAGGCCTCACTTGGAGTTTCCCCTTAGCTATACAACAGGCCAGGATGAGCTCTGACCGAGAAAGTGGAGTGCCCCGGTTCCATGTGAAACCGTCTCTTCCCTCTCACAGCCATGCCTGCCGTGAGAAGAGGCCCGGCAACAGCAGTGTTTCTCAGGGAGCTTCAAGGCGCAATAGAGGATTCTTCAAGGTGCGGAAACAAGGCTGGTCCCATCGGGCACCAGCCCCAGGATGACACGGAGCATAAGTATCTGTGCTTTCTAGCCAAGGCAAAAGCGACCTAGTACATACTTGCTTCAAGCGTTCTTCACAGGGTGCTCTGGGTGTACCAAACTGCCTAGAGCAAGGAATGCCTTTGGTCTCCTAGGCTCCCTTGCCTCTACTGAAAGCCTGAAGTGTTACACAGAGACCTGTGCTTTCGTGGAAGTTGGAAGGCAAGCCCGCCTTTCCCCCTGAGATACGGTGACTTCGGGTATGAGTTCCTAGAAGGGCAGCTTCCAAAGTCCGGCCGTGTTACACGGAGAACGGTGCTCTAGTTGCAGTGGGAGCACTAGTTGAATGCCTCCTTGCGGTGGGGTGACTTCAGAGATGAGGTGCTAGGGATACTGAAAAGCAGAGGGAGTTTCTCAGTGCAGCTCAGACAAGGGCGATGAGGCCGAAGTCCACGGCACGCTGCACTGGCTAGAACCGTGTTCCGCAAGCTGCTGGAGAGCTGAGGAAATCTAGCTCTCCCAAGGGCGTGTGCAAATGCTGCCGATCAATAGGCGTACGCACAGGGGTACTCCGAAGGGCTTCCTGGGCTGGACGTTGCTCGGGAGGCCCAGGGGTCCGTGGACTACACAGCGTCCTCGTACAGAGACACGGGCCGACGCGAGGCGCCTAGGAATCCTGAGAAGCTTAGCAGCGTTACACTAAGGAAGGGCAACGACTACCGCCTCATGGAAACTGCCGCGCGCCTACCATTCGGCCTGCAATTCAGGGCCTTCATTTGAGGCTTCTGCTCAGTGGAGTTTTAAGGTAACTATAGGGCAGGGAGGATGAGCTCCCAAACAGCAACGGGAAGGCACCCTGTTTCTTTCATGGAAACTCTTTCTCTTCTCAGAGCCACGCCTGCACGGATGAGAATCCGGGCCACAGCAGTGCTTTCCAGGTAGCTTCGGGGCCGCATAAATGCAGCTTTCAAGGCGGGAAAGCAAGGCTTGTCTCAAACGGCCATTTCCAGGTTGACATGGGGCAGACTCTTCCGTGGTTTCTACCAAGTCAAAGAGACCTAGCTTCTCACGGAGTCCTTCCACAGTCAACTTTTCTATGCAGGGTATTCTTCCTGAGGTGAACGGCCTGAACGAAAGAATGCGCTAGGTTTCTTGGGTCCTGCGAATCGTCCCAAAGCCTGCGGCTTTACACCAGAAACTGTGCTCTGGTTGCACTTGGAATCCCTCCCCCCACCACCCCCGCCCTCCCCAAGCCGACATTCTCCTTGAGTTAGGTTGACTTCAGGTATGAGGTCCTGGAGGGAATTGTAAGCAAAGTGCTTCTCTCAGTACAGCTCTGACTACGGTAATGAGGCACACTTCCATGGCCTTCTGCAACTAGAGCTACGAATATGTTCCTGAGGCTGTTGGTGAGCTGAGGCAATCTAGCTCCCCCGAGGCAGCGTGAAAGCTGCTGCCCTTCACTCGGCACGCACACGGGTACTCCGAAGTGTCTAGGGGTGTGAATGTGGCTCTTCAGCTCAGGGGAGCCCGGGGGTCCTCAGTGTCCTTGTACGGAAACGGGTGCTGCCGCGAGGAGTCTGGGAGACCCGGAAAGCTTACTACCGTTCCACTGAAGCAGAAGAGAGAGCTAAGGCCTCCTGGGAGCTGCTGCACTCCTACCCTGCTGCACGGCATGTCAGGGCCCTCCTTCGAAGCTAGGCCTCACTTGGAGCTTCCCCTTAGCTACCGAACAGGACAGGATGAGCTCTGACCGAGAAACTGGAATGCCCCGGTTCCTCGCGAAACCGTCTTTTCCCTCTCGCAGCCATGCCTGCCGTGAGAGGAGGCCCGACAACAGCAGTGTTTTCCAGGGAGCTGCGAGGCGCGTTAACAGGACCTCTCAAGGTGCCGAAACGAGGCCAGTCCCATCAGGCAGCAGCTCCAGGAAGACACGCAGCGTAAGTGCCTGTGGTTTCTGTCAAGTCAAAAGAGACCTAGCGACATACTTGGCTCTTCCCTGATTCAACTTTCCTTACACAGGACGTTCTGCGTGTAGCGAACTGCCGGGACCACAGAGTGCCCTAGGTCTCGCAGGGTCCCGTGCATCTACCGAAACCCTGAAGTGTTCCACAGAGATCTGCGCTTTGGCGGAATTTGTAACGCGGGCCGCCTTTGCACCTGAGCTACGGTGACTTCAGGTATGAGTGCCTAGAGGGACTAGCAAGCGCAGAGTTCTTCTCAGTACAGCTCGGACCAGGGCAATGTGGCCGACTTCCGTGGCATGCTGGACTTGCTAGAACCGTGTTCCTGAATCCGTTGGTGAGCTGAAGCAATCTAGCTCCCCCCAGGAGAGAGTGCAGCGTGTTACGCTTCACTGGGCCTAGCCAGGGGCACCCAGAAGGGCCTACGTGTCTGAGTGTGGCCCAGCAGGCCCAGGGGAGCCTGAGGGTACTCAGAGTTCTTGTAGGGACACGGGTGCTGACGCGAGGGGGCCAGGAGTCCTGACAGGATTAGTACCGTTACACGAGGGCAGGAGTGCGACAAAGGCCTCAAGGAAAAGGCCGCAAAACTACCCTTCTGGATGGCAAATCAGGGCCTTAGGTAGAGGCTACGGCCCACGTCGGGATTCCCCTTCGCTCTAGAGCAGGGCAGGGTATGCTCCCGCCCAGGGCCTGAAAGCACCCTCTTCCTTTCGAGAAAACTCTGCTGCTTCCAGAGCCATGCCTGCAGTGAGTACAAGTCCAGCAACCACAGCGTTGTTCAGGAAGCTTCAAGGCCGCATGAATGGAGCTTTCAAGCCGGGAAGACCAGGCTTGCCTCAGAGGGCTGCCTTTTCCAGGTTTACGTGCAGAAGAAGCGTCTGTGGTTTCTAACAAGTCCAAAGAGACCTAGCTGCTCACTGGGTCCCTCGAGAATCATCTTCTCTAGGCAGGGTGCCCCGCGTGTAGCGAACTGCTTAAATGAAAGAACGCCTTAGGTGTCGTAGGCCCACGTGCATCTTCCGAATGCCTGCAGCGTTACCCTAGAAACTGTGCTCTAGAGGCCCTTGGACGGCAAGCCGACTTACTCCTTGAGGTAGGCTGACTTCAGGCATGAGGTCCTAGAAGGAATTGTAAGCAAGACGTTTTGCTCAGCGCAGCTCCGACTACAGTAATGATGCAGCCTTCCGTGGCCTGCTGCCCAAGCTACCACAGTGTTCCCGAGGCTGTTGGTGTGCTGAGGAAATCTAGCTCCCCCGAGGCGGTGTGCAAGCTGCTGCCCTTCGCTCGGCACACACGCGAGTATTCCAAAGTGCCTCCGGGTCTGAATGTTGCTCTTCGACTCGGGAGAGCCTCGGGGTACTCCGTGTCCTTGTACGGAAACGGGTGCCGCCGGGAGGAGTCTAGGAGTCCCGAAGAGCTTCCAACCCTTCCACTGAAGCAGAAGAGAGAACTAAGGCCTCAGGGAAGCTGCTGCACTCCTACCCTGCTGCGTGGCATATCAGGGTGCTCCTTCGAAGCTAGGCCTCACTTGGAGTTTCCCCTTAGCTATACAACAGGCCAGGATGAGCTCTGAGCGAGAAAGTGGAGTGCCCCGGTTCCATGTGAAACCGTCTCTTCCCTCTCACAGCCATGCCTGCCGTGAGAAGAGGCCCGGCAACAGCAGTGTTTCTCAGGGAGCTTCAAGGCGCAATAGAGGATTCTTCAAGGTGCGGAAACAAGGCTGGTCCCATCGGGCACCAGCCCCAGGATGACACGGAGCATAAGTATCTGTGCTTTCTATCCAAGGCAAAAGCGACCTAGTACATACTTGCTTCAAGCGTTCTTCACAGGGTGCTCTGGGTGTACCAAACTGCCTAGAGCAAGGAATGCCTTTGGTCTCCTAGGCTCCCTTGCCTCTACTGAAAGCCTGAAGTGTTACACAGAGACCTGTGCTTTCGTGGAAGTTGGAAGGCAAGCCCGCCTTTCCCCCTGAGATACGGTGACTTCGGGTATGAGTTCCTAGAAGGGCAGCTTCCAAAGTCCGGCCGTGTTACACGGAGAACGGTGCTCTAGTTGCAGTGGGAGCACTAGTTGAATGCCTCCTTGCGGTGGGGTGACTTCAGAGATGAGGTGCTAGGGATACTGAAAAGCAGAGGGATTTTCTCAGTGCAGCTCAGACAAGGGCGATGAGGCCGAAGTCCACGGCACGCTGCACTGGCTAGAACCGTGTTCCGCAAGCTGCTGGAGAGCTGAGGAAATCTAGCTCTCCCAAGGGCGTGTGCAAATGCTGCCGATCAATAGGCGTACGCACAGGGGTACTCCGAAGGGCTTCCTGGGCTGGACGTTGCTCGGGAGGCCCAGGGGTCCGTGGACTACACAGCGTCCTCGTACAGAGACACGGGCCGACGCGAGGCGCCTAGGAATCCTGAGAAGCTTAGCAGCGTTACACTAAGGAAGGGCAACGACTACCGCCTCATGGAAACTGCCGCGCGCCTACCATTCGGCCTGCAATTCAGGGCCTTCATTTGAGGCTTCTGCTCAGTGGAGTTTTAAGGTAACTATAGGGCAGGGAGGATGAGCTCCCAAACAGCAACGGGAAGGCACCCTGTTTCTTTCATGGAAACTCTTTCTCTTCTCAGAGCCACGCCTGCACGGATGAGAATCCGGGCCACAGCAGTGCTTTCCAGGTAGCTTCGGGGCCGCATAAATGCAGCTTTCAAGGCGGGAAAGCAAGGCTTGTCTCAAACGGCCATTTCCAGGTTGACATGGGGCAGACTCTTCCGTGGTTTCTACCAAGTCAAAGAGACCTAGCTTCTCACGGAGTCCTTCCACAGTCAACTTTTCTATGCAGGGTATTCTTCCTGAGGTGAACGGCCTGAACGAAAGAATGCGCTAGGTTTCTTGGGTCCTGCGAATCGTCCCAAAGCCTGCGGCTTTACACCAGAAACTGTGCTCTGGTTGCACTTGGAATCCCTCCCCCCACCACCCCCGCCCTCCCCAAGCCGACATTCTCCTTGAGTTAGGTTGACTTCAGGTATGAGGTCCTGGAGGGAATTGTAAGCAAAGTGCTTCTCTCAGTACAGCTCTGACTACGGTAATGAGGCACACTTCCATGGCCTTCTGCAACTAGAGCTACGAATATGTTCCTGAGGCTGTTGGTGAGCTGAGGCAATCTAGCTCCCCCGAGGCAGCGTGAAAGCTGCTGCCCTTCACTCGGCACGCACACGGGTACTCCGAAGTGTCTAGGGGTGTGAATGTGGCTCTTCAGCTCAGGGGAGCCCGGGGGTCCTCAGTGTCCTTGTACGGAAACGGGTGCTGCCGCGAGGAGTCTGGGAGACCCGGAAAGCTTACTACCGTTCCACTGAAGCAGAAGAGAGAGCTAAGGCCTCCTGGGAGCTGCTGCACTCCTACCCTGCTGCACGGCATGTCAGGGCCCTCCTTCGAAGCTAGGCCTCACTTGGAGCTTCCCCTTAGCTACCGAACAGGACAGGATGAGCTCTGACCGAGAAACTGGAATGCCCCGGTTCCTCGCGAAACCGTCTTTTCCCTCTCGCAGCCATGCCTGCCGTGAGAGGAGGCCCGACAACAGCAGTGTTTTCCAGGGAGCTGCGAGGCGCGTTAACAGGACCTCTCAAGGTGCCGAAACGAGGCCAGTCCCATCAGGCAGCAGCTCCAGGAAGACACGCAGCGTAAGTGCCTGTGGTTTCTGTCAAGTCAAAAGAGACCTAGCGACATACTTGGCTCTTCCCTGATTCAACTTTCCTTACACAGGACGTTCTGCGTGTAGCGAACTGCCGGGACCACAGAGTGCCCTAGGTCTCGCAGGGTCCCGTGCATCTACCGAAACCCTGAAGTGTTCCACAGAGATCTGCGCTTTGGCGGAATTTGTAACGCGGGCCGCCTTTGCACCTGAGCTACGGTGACTTCAGGTATGAGTGCCTAGAGGGACTAGCAAGCGCAGAGTTCTTCTCAGTACAGCTCGGACCAGGGCAATGTGGCCGACTTCCGTGGCATGCTGGACTTGCTAGAACCGTGTTCCTGAATCCGTTGGTGAGCTGAAGCAATCTAGCTCCCCCCAGGAGAGAGTGCAGCGTGTTACGCTTCACTGGGCCTAGCCAGGGGCACCCAGAAGGGCCTACGTGTCTGAGTGTGGCCCAGCAGGCCCAGGGGAGCCTGAGGGTACTCAGAGTTCTTGTAGGGACACGGGTGCTGACGCGAGGGGGCCAGGAGTCCTGACAGGATTAGTACCGTTACACGAGGGCAGGAGTGCGACAAAGGCCTCAAGGAAAAGGCCGCAAAACTACCCTTCTGGATGGCAAATCAGGGCCTTAGGTAGAGGCTACGGCCCACGTCGGGATTCCCCTTCGCTCTAGAGCAGGGCAGGGTATGCTCCCGCCCAGGGCCTGAAAGCACCCTCTTCCTTTCGAGAAAACTCTGCTGCTTCCAGAGCCATGCCTGCAGTGAGTACAAGTCCAGCAACCACAGCGTTGTTCAGGAAGCTTCAAGGCCGCATGAATGGAGCTTTCAAGCCGGGAAGACCAGGCTTGCCTCAGAGGGCTGCCTTTTCCAGGTTTACGTGCAGAAGAAGCGTCTGTGGTTTCTAACAAGTCCAAAGAGACCTAGCTGCTCACTGGGTCCCTCGAGAATCATCTTCTCTAGGCAGGGTGCCCCGCGTGTAGCGAACTGCTTAAATGAAAGAACGCCTTAGGTGTCGTAGGCCCACGTGCATCTTCCGAATGCCTGCAGCGTTACCCTAGAAACTGTGCTCTAGAGGCCCTTGGACGGCAAGCCGACTTACTCCTTGAGGTAGGCTGACTTCAGGCATGAGGTCCTAGAAGGAATTGTAAGCAAGACGTTTTGCTCAGCGCAGCTCCGACTACAGTAATGATGCAGCCTTCCGTGGCCTGCTGCCCAAGCTACCACAGTGTTCCCGAGGCTGTTGGTGTGCTGAGGAAATCTAGCTCCCCCGAGGCGGTGTGCAAGCTGCTGCCCTTCGCTCGGCACACACGCGAGTATTCCAAAGTGCCTCCGGGTCTGAATGTTGCTCTTCGACTCGGGAGAGCCTCGGGGTACTCCGTGTCCTTGTACGGAAACGGGTGCCGCCGGGAGGAGTCTAGGAGTCCCGAAGAGCTTCCAACCCTTCCACTGAAGCAGAAGAGAGAACTAAGGCCTCAGGGAAGCTGCTGCACTCCTACCCTGCTGCGTGGCATATCAGGGTGCTCCTTCGAAGCTAGGCCTCACTTGGAGTTTCCCCTTAGCTATACAACAGGCCAGGATGAGCTCTGAGCGAGAAAGTGGAGTGCCCCGGTTCCATGTGAAACCGTCTCTTCCCTCTCACAGCCATGCCTGCCGTGAGAAGAGGCCCGGCAACAGCAGTGTTTCTCAGGGAGCTTCAAGGCGCAATAGAGGATTCTTCAAGGTGCGGAAACAAGGCTGGTCCCATCGGGCACCAGCCCCAGGATGACACGGAGCATAAGTATCTGTGCTTTCTATCCAAGGCAAAAGCGACCTAGTACATACTTGCTTCAAGCGTTCTTCACAGGGTGCTCTGGGTGTACCAAACTGCCTAGAGCAAGGAATGCCTTTGGTCTCCTAGGCTCCCTTGCCTCTACTGAAAGCCTGAAGTGTTACACAGAGACCTGTGCTTTCGTGGAAGTTGGAAGGCAAGCCCGCCTTTCCCCCTGAGATACGGTGACTTCGGGTATGAGTTCCTAGAAGGGCAGCTTCCAAAGTCCGGCCGTGTTACACGGAGAACGGTGCTCTAGTTGCAGTGGGAGCACTAGTTGAATGCCTCCTTGCGGTGGGGTGACTTCAGAGATGAGGTGCTAGGGATACTGAAAAGCAGAGGGATTTTCTCAGTGCAGCTCAGACAAGGGCGATGAGGCCGAAGTCCACGGCACGCTGCACTGGCTAGAACCGTGTTCCGCAAGCTGCTGGAGAGCTGAGGAAATCTAGCTCTCCCAAGGGCGTGTGCAAATGCTGCCGATCAATAGGCGTACGCACAGGGGTACTCCGAAGGGCTTCCTGGGCTGGACGTTGCTCGGGAGGCCCAGGGGTCCGTGGACTACACAGCGTCCTCGTACAGAGACACGGGCCGACGCGAGGCGCCTAGGAATCCTGAGAAGCTTAGCAGCGTTACACTAAGGAAGGGCAACGACTACCGCCTCATGGAAACTGCCGCGCGCCTACCATTCTGCCTGCAATTCAGGGCCTTCATTTGAGGCTTCTGCTCAGTGGAGTTTTAAGGTAACTATAGGGCAGGGAGGATGAGCTCCCAAACAGCAACGGGAAGGCACCCTGTTTCTTTCATGGAAACTCTTTCTCTTCTCAGAGCCACGCCTGCACGGATGAGAATCCGGGCCACAGCAGTGCTTTCCAGGTAGCTTCGGGGCCGCATAAATGCAGCTTTCAAGGCGGGAAAGCAAGGCTTGTCTCAAACGGCCATTTCCAGGTTGACATGGGGCAGACTCTTCCGTGGTTTCTACCAAGTCAAAGAGACCTAGCTTCTCACGGAGTCCTTCCACAGTCAACTTTTCTATGCAGGGTATTCTTCCTGAGGTGAACGGCCTGAACGAAAGAATGCGCTAGGTTTCTTGGGTCCTGCGAATCGTCCCAAAGCCTGCGGCTTTACACCAGAAACTGTGCTCTGGTTGCACTTGGAATCCCTCCCCCCACCACCCCCGCCCTCCCCAAGCCGACATTCTCCTTGAGTTAGGTTGACTTCAGGTATGAGGTCCTGGAGGGAATTGTAAGCAAAGTGCTTCTCTCAGTACAGCTCTGACTACGGTAATGAGGCACACTTCCATGGCCTTCTGCAACTAGAGCTACGAATATGTTCCTGAGGCTGTTGGTGAGCTGAGGCAATCTAGCTCCCCCGAGGCAGCGTGAAAGCTGCTGCCCTTCACTCGGCACGCACACGGGTACTCCGAAGTGTCTAGGGGTGTGAATGTGGCTCTTCAGCTCAGGGGAGCCCGGGGGTCCTCAGTGTCCTTGTACGGAAACGGGTGCTGCCGCGAGGAGTCTGGGAGACCCGGAAAGCTTACTACCGTTCCACTGAAGCAGAAGAGAGAGCTAAGGCCTCCTGGGAGCTGCTGCACTCCTACCCTGCTGCACGGCATGTCAGGGCCCTCCTTCGAAGCTAGGCCTCACTTGGAGCTTCCCCTTAGCTACCGAACAGGACAGGATGAGCTCTGACCGAGAAACTGGAATGCCCCGGTTCCTCGCGAAACCGTCTTTTCCCTCTCGCAGCCATGCCTGCCGTGAGAGGAGGCCCGACAACAGCAGTGTTTTCCAGGGAGCTGCGAGGCGCGTTAACAGGACCTCTCAAGGTGCCGAAACGAGGCCAGTCCCATCAGGCAGCAGCTCCAGGAAGACACGCAGCGTAAGTGCCTGTCAAGGCACTTCTGTCAAGTCAAAAGAGACCTAGCGACATACTTGGCTCTTCCCTGATTCAACTTTCCTTACACAGGACGTTCTGCGTGTAGCGAACTGCCGGGACCACAGAGTGCCCTAGGTCTCGCAGGGTCCCGTGCATCTACCGAAACCCTGAAGTGTTCCACAGAGATCTGCGCTTTGGCGGAATTTGTAACGCAGGCCGCCTTTGCACCTGAGCTGCGGTGACTTCAGGTGTGAGTGCCTAGAGGGACTAGCAAGCGCAGAGTTCTTCTCAGTACAGCTCGGACCAGGGCAATGTGGCCGACTTCCGTGGCATGCTGGACTTGCTAGAACCGTGTTCCTGAATCCGTTGGTGAGCTGAAGCAATCTAGCTCCCCCCAGGAGAGAGTGCAGCGTGTTACGCTTCACTGGGCCTAGCCAGGGGCACCCAGAAGGGCCTACGTGTCTGAGTGTGGCCCAGCAGGCCCAGGGGAGCCTGAGGGTACTCAGAGTTCTTGTAGGGACACGGGTGCTGACGCGAGGGGGCCAGGAGTCCTGACAGGATTAGTACCGTTACACGAGGGCAGGAGTGCGACAAAGGCCTCAAGGAAAAGGCCGCAAAACTACCCTTCTGGATGGCAAATCAGGGCCTTAGGTAGAGGCTACGGCCCACGTCGGGATTCCCCTTCGCTCTAGAGCAGGGCAGGGTATGCTCCCGCCCAGGGCCTGAAAGCACCCTCTTCCTTTCGAGAAAACTCTGCTGCTTCCAGAGCCATGCCTGCAGTGAGTACAAGTCCAGCAACCACAGCGTTGTTCAGGAAGCTTCAAGGCCGCATGAATGGAGCTTTCAAGCCGGGAAGACCAGGCTTGCCTCAGAGGGCTGCCTTTTCCAGGTTTACGTGCAGAAGAAGCGTCTGTGGTTTCTAACAAGTCCAAAGAGACCTAGCTGCTCACTGGGTCCCTCGAGAATCATCTTCTCTAGGCAGGGTGCCCCGCGTGTAGCGAACTGCTTAAATGAAAGAACGCCTTAGGTGTCGTAGGCCCACGTGCATCTTCCGAATGCCTGCAGCGTTACCCTAGAAACTGTGCTCTAGAGGCCCTTGGACGGCAAGCCGACTTACTCCTTGAGGTAGGCTGACTTCAGGCATGAGGTCCTAGAAGGAATTGTAAGCAAGACGTTTTGCTCAGCGCAGCTCCGACTACAGTAACGATGCAGCCTTCCGTGGCCTGCTGCCCAAGCTACCACAGTGTTCCCGAGGCTGTTGGTGTGCTGAGGAAATCTAGCTCCCCCGAGGCGGTGTGCAAGCTGCTGCCCTTCGCTCGGCACACACGCGAGTATTCCAAAGTGCCTCCGGGTCTGAATGTTGCTCTTCGACTCGGGAGAGCCTCGGGGTACTCCGTGTCCTTGTACGGAAACGGGTGCCGCCGGGAGGAGTCTAGGAGTCCCGAAGAGCTTCCAACCCTTCCACTGAAGCAGAAGAGAGAACTAAGGCCTCAGGGAAGCTGCTGCACTCCTACCCTGCTGCGTGGCATATCAGGGTGCTCCTTCGAAGCTAGGCCTCACTTGGAGTTTCCCCTTAGCTATACAACAGGCCAGGATGAGCTCTGACCGAGAAAGTGGAGTGCCCCGGTTCCATGTGAAACCGTCTCTTCCCTCTCACAGCCATGCCTGCCGTGAGAAGAGGCCCGGCAACAGCAGTGTTTCTCAGGGAGCTTCAAGGCGCAATAGAGGATTCTTCAAGGTGCGGAAACAAGGCTGGTCCCATCGGGCACCAGCCCCAGGATGACACGGAGCATAAGTATCTGTGCTTTCTATCCAAGGCAAAAGCGACCTAGTACATACTTGCTTCAAGCGTTCTTCACAGGGTGCTCTGGGTGTACCAAACTGCCTAGAGCAAGGAATGCCTTTGGTCTCCTAGGCTCCCTTGCCTCTACTGAAAGCCTGAAGTGTTACACAGAGACCTGTGCTTTCGTGGAAGTTGGAAGGCAAGCCCGCCTTTCCCCCTGAGATACGGTGACTTCGGGTATGAGTTCCTAGAAGGGCAGCTTCCAAAGTCCGGCCGTGTTACACGGAGAACGGTGCTCTAGTTGCAGTGGGAGCACTAGTTGAATGCCTCCTTGCGGTGGGGTGACTTCAGAGATGAGGTGCTAGGGATACTGAAAAGCAGAGGGATTTTCTCAGTGCAGCTCAGACAAGGGCGATGAGGCCGAAGTCCACGGCACGCTGCACTGGCTAGAACCGTGTTCCGCAAGCTGCTGGAGAGCTGAGGAAATCTAGCTCTCCCAAGGGCGTGTGCAAATGCTGCCGATCAATAGGCGTACGCACAGGGGTACTCCGAAGGGCTTCCTGGGCTGGACGTTGCTCGGGAGGCCCAGGGGTCCGTGGACTACACAGCGTCCTCGTACAGAGACACAGGCCGACGCGAGGCGCCTAGGAATCCTGAGAAGCTTAGCAGCGTTACACTAAGGAAGGGCAACGACTACCGCCTCATGGAAACTGCCGCGCGCCTACCATTCTGCCTGCAATTCAGGGCCTTCATTTGAGGCTTCTGCTCAGTGGAGTTTTAAGGTAACTATAGGGCAGGGAGGATGAGCTCCCAAACAGCAACGGGAAGGCACCCTGTTTCTTTCATGGAAACTCTTTCTCTTCTCAGAGCCACGCCTGCACGGATGAGAATCCGGGCCACAGCAGTGCTTTCCAGGTAGCTTTGGGGCCGCATAAATGCAGCTTTCAAGGCGGGAAAGCAAGGCTTGTCTCAAACGGCCATTTCCAGGTTGACATGGGGCAGACTCTTCCGTGGTTTCTACCAAGTCAAAGAGACCTAGCTTCTCACGGAGTCCTTCCACAGTCAACTTTTCTATGCAGGGTATTCTTCCTGAGGTGAACGGCCTGAACGAAAGAATGCGCTAGGTTTCTTGGGTCCTGCGAATCGTCCCAAAGCCTGCGGCTTTACACCAGAAACTGTGCTCTGGTTGCACTTGGAATCCCTCCCCCCACCACCCCCGCCCTCCCCAAGCCGACATTCTCCTTGAGTTAGGTTGACTTCAGGTATGAGGTCCTGGAGGGAATTGTAAGCAAAGTGCTTCTCTCAGTACAGCTCTGACTACGGTAATGAGGCACACTTCCATGGCCTTCTGCAACTAGAGCTACGAATATGTTCCTGAGGCTGTTGGTGAGCTGAGGCAATCTAGCTCCCCCGAGGCAGCGTGAAAGCTGCTGCCCTTCACTCGGCACGCACACGGGTACTCCGAAGTGTCTAGGGGTGTGAATGTGGCTCTTCAGCTCAGGGGAGCCCGGGGGTCCTCAGTGTCCTTGTACGGAAACGGGTGCTGCCGCGAGGAGTCTGGGAGACCCGGAAAGCTTACTACCGTTCCACTGAAGCAGAAGAGAGAGCTAAGGCCTCCTGGGAGCTGCTGCACTCCTACCCTGCTGCACGGCATGTCAGGGCCCTCCTTCGAAGCTAGGCCTCACTTGGAGCTTCCCCTTAGCTACCGAACAGGACAGGATGAGCTCTGACCGAGAAACTGGAATGCCCCAGTTCCTCGCGAAACCGTCTTTTCCCTCTCGCAGCCATGCCTGCCGTGAGAGGAGGCCCGACAACAGCAGTGTTTTCCAGGGAGCTGCGAGGCGCGTTAACAGGACCTCTCAAGGTGCCGAAACGAGGCCAGTCCCATCAGGCAGCAGCTCCAGGAAGACACGCAGCGTAAGTGCCTGTCAAGGCACTTCTGTCAAGTCAAAAGAGACCTAGCGACATACTTGGCTCTTCCCTGATTCAACTTTCCTTACACAGGACGTTCTGCGTGTAGCGAACTGCCGGGACCACAGAGTGCCCTAGGTCTCGCAGGGTCCCGTGCATCTACCGAAACCCTGAAGTGTTCCACAGAGATCTGCGCTTTGGCGGAATTTGTAACGCAGGCCGCCTTTGCACCTGAGCTACGGTGACTTCAGGTGTGAGTGCCTAGAGGGACTAGCAAGCGCAGAGTTCTTCTCAGTACAGCTCGGACCAGGGCAATGTGGCCGACTTCCGTGGCATGCTGGACTTGCTAGAACCGTGTTCCTGAATCCGTTGGTGAGCTGAAGCAATCTAGCTCCCCCCAGGAGAGAGTGCAGCGTGTTACGCTTCACTGGGCCTAGCCAGGGGCACCCAGAAGGGCCTACGTGTCTGAGTGTGGCCCAGCAGGCCCAGGGGAGCCTGAGGGTACTCAGAGTTCTTGTAGGGACACGGGTGCTGACGCGAGGGGGCCAGGAGTCCTGACAGGATTAGTACCGTTACACGAGGGCAGGAGTGCGACAAAGGCCTCAAGGAAAAGGCCGCAAAACTACCCTTCTGGATGGCAAATCAGGGCCTTAGGTAGAGGCTACGGCCCACGTCGGGATTCCCCTTCGCTCTAGAGCAGGACAGGGTATGCTCCCGCCCAGGGCCTGAAAGCACCCTCTTCCTTTCGAGAAAACTCTGCTGCTTCCAGAGCCATGCCTGCAGTGAGTACAAGTCCAGCAACCACAGCGTTGTTCAGGAAGCTTCAAGGCCGCATGAATGGAGCTTTCAAGCCGGGAAGACCAGGCTTGCCTCAGAGGGCTGCCTTTTCCAGGTTTACGTGCAGAAGAAGCGTCTGTGGTTTCTAACAAGTCCAAAGAGACCTAGCTGCTCACTGGGTCCCTCGAGAATCATCTTCTCTAGGCAGGGTGCCCCGCGTGTAGCGAACTGCTTAAATGAAAGAACGCCTTAGGTGTCGTAGGCCCACGTGCATCTTCCGAATGCCTGCAGCGTTACCCTAGAAACTGTGCTCTAGAGGCCCTTGGACGGCAAGCCGACTTACTCCTTGAGGTAGGCTGACTTCAGGCATGAGGTCCTAGAAGGAATTGTAAGCAAGACGTTTTGCTCAGTGCAGCTCCGACTACAGTAATGATGCAGCCTTCCGTGGCCTGCTGCCCAAGCTACCACAGTGTTCCCGAGGCTGTTGGTGTGCTGAGGAAATCTAGCTCCCCCGAGGCGGTGTGCAAGCTGCTGCCCTTCGCTCGGCACACACGCGAGTATTCCAAAGTGCCTCCGGGTCTGAATGTTGCTCTTCGACTCGGGAGAGCCTCGGGGTACTCCGTGTCCTTGTACGGAAACGGGTGCCGCCGGGAGGAGTCTAGGAGTCCCGAAGAGCTTCCAACCCTTCCACTGAAGCAGAAGAGAGAACTAAGGCCTCAGGGAAGCTGCTGCACTCCTACCCTGCTGCGTGGCATATCAGGGTGCTCCTTCGAAGCTAGGCCTCACTTGGAGTTTCCCCTTAGCTATACAACAGGCCAGGATGAGCTCTGACCGAGAAAGTGGAGTGCCCCGGTTCCATGTGAAACCGTCTCTTCCCTCTCACAGCCATGCCTGCCGTGAGAAGAGGCCCGGCAACAGCAGTGTTTCTCAGGGAGCTTCAAGGCGCAATAGAGGATTCTTCAAGGTGCGGAAACAAGGCTGGTCCCATCGGGCACCAGCCCCAGGATGACACGGAGCATAAGTATCTGTGCTTTCTAGCCAAGGCAAAAGCGACCTAGTACATACTTGCTTCAAGCGTTCTTCACAGGGTGCTCTGGGTGTACCAAACTGCCTAGAGCAAGGAATGCCTTTGGTCTCCTAGGCTCCCTTGCCTCTACTGAAAGCCTGAAGTGTTACACAGAGACCTGTGCTTTCGTGGAAGTTGGAAGGCAAGCCCGCCTTTCCCCCTGAGATACGGTGACTTCGGGTATGAGTTCCTAGAAGGGCAGCTTCCAAAGTCCGGCCGTGTTACACGGAGAACGGTGCTCTAGTTGCAGTGGGAGCACTAGTTGAATGCCTCCTTGCGGTGGGGTGACTTCAGAGATGAGGTGCTAGGGATACTGAAAAGCAGAGGGATTTTCTCAGTGCAGCTCAGACAAGGGCGATGAGGCCGAAGTCCACGGCACGCTGCACTGGCTAGAACCGTGTTCCGCAAGCTGCTGGAGAGCTGAGGAAATCTAGCTCTCCCAAGGGCGTGTGCAAATGCTGCCGATCAATAGGCGTACGCACAGGGGTACTCCGAAGGGCTTCCTGGGCTGGACGTTGCTCGGGAGGCCCAGGGGTCCGTGGACTACACAGCGTCCTCGTACAGAGACACGGGCCGACGCGAGGCGCCTAGGAATCCTGAGAAGCTTAGCAGCGTTACACTAAGGAAGGGCAACGACTACCGCCTCATGGAAACTGCCGCGCGCCTACCATTCTGCCTGCAATTCAGGGCCTTCATTTGAGGCTTCTGCTCAGTGGAGTTTTAAGGTAACTATAGGGCAGGGAGGATGAGCTCCCAAACAGCAACGGGAAGGCACCCTGTTTCTTTCATGGAAACTCTTTCTCTTCTCAGAGCCACGCCTGCACGGATGAGAATCCGGGCCACAGCAGTGCTTTCCAGGTAGCTTCGGGGCCGCATAAATGCAGCTTTCAAGGCGGGAAAGCAAGGCTTGTCTCAAACGGCCATTTCCAGGTTGACATGGGGCAGACTCTTCCGTGGTTTCTACCAAGTCAAAGAGACCTAGCTTCTCACGGAGTCCTTCCACAGTCAACTTTTCTATGCAGGGTATTCTTCCTGAGGTGAACGGCCTGAACGAAAGAATGCGCTAGGTTTCTTGGGTCCTGCGAATCGTCCCAAAGCCTGCGGCTTTACACCAGAAACTGTGCTCTGGTTGCACTTGGAATCCCTCCCCCCACCACCCCCGCCCTCCCCAAGCCGACATTCTCCTTGAGTTAGGTTGACTTCAGGTATGAGGTCCTGGAGGGAATTGTAAGCAAAGTGCTTCTCTCAGTACAGCTCTGACTACGGTAATGAGGCACACTTCCATGGCCTTCTGCAACTAGAGCTACGAATATGTTCCTGAGGCTGTTGGTGAGCTGAGGCAATCTAGCTCCCCCGAGGCAGCGTGAAAGCTGCTGCCCTTCACTCGGCACGCACACGGGTACTCCGAAGTGTCTAGGGGTGTGAATGTGGCTCTTCAGCTCAGGGGAGCCCGGGGGTCCTCAGTGTCCTTGTACGGAAACGGGTGCTGCCGCGAGGAGTCTGGGAGACCCGGAAAGCTTACTACCGTTCCACTGAAGCAGAAGAGAGAGCTAAGGCCTCCTGGGAGCTGCTGCACTCCTACCCTGCTGCACGGCATGTCAGGGCCCTCCTTCGAAGCTAGGCCTCACTTGGAGCTTTCCCTTAGCTACCGAACAGGACAGGATGAGCTCTGACCGAGAAACTGGAATGCCCCGGTTCCTCGCGAAACCGTCTTTTCCCTCTCGCAGCCATGCCTGCCGTGAGAGGAGGCCCGACAACAGCAGTGTTTTCCAGGGAGCTGCGAGGCACGTTAACAGGACCTCTCAAGGTGCCGAAACGAGGCCAGTCCCATCAGGCAGCAGCTCCAGGAAGACACGCAGCGTAAGTGCCTGTCAAGGCACTTCTGTCAAGTCAAAAGAGACCTAGCGACATACTTGGCTCTTCCCTGATTCAACTTTCCTTACACAGGACGTTCTGCGTGTAGCGAACTGCCGGGACCACAGAGTGCCCTAGGTCTCGCAGGGTCCCGTGCATCTACCGAAACCCTGAAGTGTTCCACAGAGATCTGCGCTTTGGCGGAATTTGTAACGCAGGCCGCCTTTGCACCTGAGCTGCGGTGACTTCAGGTGTGAGTGCCTAGAGGGACTAGCAAGCGCAGAGTTCTTCTCAGTACAGCTCGGACCAGGGCAATGTGGCCGACTTCCGTGGCATGCTGGACTTGCTAGAACCGTGTTCCTGAATCCGTTGGTGAGCTGAAGCAATCTAGCTCCCCCCAGGAGAGAGTGCAGCGTGTTACGCTTCACTGGGCCTAGCCAGGGGCACCCAGAAGGGCCTACGTGTCTGAGTGTGGCCCAGCAGGCCCAGGGGAGCCTGAGGGTACTCAGAGTTCTTGTAGGGACACGGGTGCTGACGCGAGGGGGCCAGGAGTCCTGACAGGATTAGTACCGTTACACGAGGGCAGGAGTGCGACAAAGGCCTCAAGGAAAAGGCCGCAAAACTACCCTTCTGGATGGCAAATCAGGGCCTTAGGTAGAGGCTACGGCCCACGTCGGGATTCCCCTTCGCTCTAGAGCAGGGCAGGGTATGCTCCCGCCCAGGGCCTGAAAGCACCCTCTTCCTTTCGAGAAAACTCTGCTGCTTCCAGAGCCATGCCTGCAGTGAGTACAAGTCCAGCAACCACAGCGTTGTTCAGGAAGCTTCAAGGCCGCATGAATGGAGCTTTCAAGCCGGGAAGACCAGGCTTGCCTCAGAGGGCTGCCTTTTCCAGGTTTACGTGCAGAAGAAGCGTCTGTGGTTTCTAACAAGTCCAAAGAGACCTAGCTGCTCACTGGGTCCCTCGAGAATCATCTTCTCTAGGCAGGGTGCCCCGCGTGTAGCGAACTGCTTAAATGAAAGAACGCCTTAGGTGTCGTAGGCCCACGTGCATCTTCCGAATGCCTGCAGCGTTACCCTAGAAACTGTGCTCTAGAGGCCCTTGGACGGCAAGCCGACTTACTCCTTGAGGTAGGCTGACTTCAGGCATGAGGTCCTAGAAGGAATTGTAAGCAAGACGTTTTGCTCAGCGCAGCTCCGACTACAGTAATGATGCAGCCTTCCGTGGCCTACTGCCCAAGCTACCACAGTGTTCCCGAGGCTGTTGGTGTGCTGAGGAAATCTAGCTCCCCCGAGGCGGTGTGCAAGCTGCTGCCCTTCGCTCGGCACACACGCGAGTATTCCAAAGTGCCTCCGGGTCTGAATGTTGCTCTTCGACTCGGGAGAGCCTCGGGGTACTCCGTGTCCTTGTACGGAAACGGGTGCCGCCGGGAGGAGTCTAGGAGTCCCGAAGAGCTTCCAACCCTTCCACTGAAGCAGAAGAGAGAACTAAGGCCTCAGGGAAGCTGCTGCACTCCTACCCTGCTGCGTGGCATATCAGGGTGCTCCTTCGAAGCTAGGCCTCACTTGGAGTTTCCCCTTAGCTATACAACAGGCCAGGATGAGCTCTGACCGAGAAAGTGGAGTGCCCCGGTTCCATGTGAAACCGTCTCTTCCCTCTCACAGCCATGCCTGCCGTGAGAAGAGGCCCGGCAACAGCAGTGTTTCTCAGGGAGCTTCAAGGCGCAATAGAGGATTCTTCAAGGTGCGGAAACAAGGCTGGTCCCATCGGGCACCAGCCCCAGGATGACACGGAGCATAAGTATCTGTGCTTTCTATCCAAGGCAAAAGCGACCTAGTACATACTTGCTTCAAGCGTTCTTCACAGGGTGCTCTGGGTGTACCAAACTGCCTAGAGCAAGGAATGCCTTTGGTCTCCTAGGCTCCCTTGCCTCTACTGAAAGCCTGAAGTGTTACACAGAGACCTGTGCTTTCGTGGAAGTTGGAAGGCAAGCCCGCCTTTCCCCCTGAGATACGGTGACTTCGGGTATGAGTTCCTAGAAGGGCAGCTTCCAAAGTCCGGCCGTGTTACACGGAGAACGGTGCTCTAGTTGCAGTGGGAGCACTAGTTGAATGCCTCCTTGCGGTGGGGTGACTTCAGAGATGAGGTGCTAGGGATACTGAAAAGCAGAGGGATTTTCTCAGTGCAGCTCAGACAAGGGCGATGAGGCCGAAGTCCACGGCACGCTGCACTGGCTAGAACCGTGTTCCGCAAGCTGCTGGAGAGCTGAGGAAATCTAGCTCTCCCAAGGGCGTGTGCAAATGCTGCCGATCAATAGGCGTACGCACAGGGGTACTCCGAAGGGCTTCCTGGGCTGGACGTTGCTCGGGAGGCCCAGGGGTCCGTGGACTACACAGCGTCCTCGTACAGAGACACGGGCCGACGCGAGGCGCCTAGGAATCCTGAGAAGCTTAGCAGCGTTACACTAAGGAAGGGCAACGACTACCGCCTCATGGAAACTGCCGCGCGCCTACCATTCGGCCTGCAATTCAGGGCCTTCATTTGAGGCTTCTGCTCAGTGGAGTTTTAAGGTAACTATAGGGCAGGGAGGATGAGCTCCCAAACAGCAACGGGAAGGCACCCTGTTTCTTTCATGGAAACTCTTTCTCTTCTCAGAGCCACGCCTGCACGGATGAGAATCCGGGCCACAGCAGTGCTTTCCAGGTAGCTTCGGGGCCGCATAAATGCAGCTTTCAAGGCGGGAAAGCAAGGCTTGTCTCAAACGGCCATTTCCAGGTTGACATGGGGCAGACTCTTCCGTGGTTTCTACCAAGTCAAAGAGACCTAGCTTCTCACGGAGTCCTTCCACAGTCAACTTTTCTATGCAGGGTATTCTTCCTGAGGTGAACGGCCTGAACGAAAGAATGCGCTAGGTTTCTTGGGTCCTGCGAATCGTCCCAAAGCCTGCGGCTTTACACCAGAAACTGTGCTCTGGTTGCACTTGGAATCCCTCCCCCCACCACCCCCGCCCTCCCCAAGCCGACATTCTCCTTGAGTTAGGTTGACTTCAGGTATGAGGTCCTGGAGGGAATTGTAAGCAAAGTGCTTCTCTCAGTACAGCTCTGACTACGGTAATGAGGCACACTTCCATGGCCTTCTGCAACTAGAGCTACGAATATGTTCCTGAGGCTGTTGGTGAGCTGAGGCAATCTAGCTCCCCCGAGGCAGCGTGAAAGCTGCTGCCCTTCACTCGGCACGCACACGGGTACTCCGAAGTGTCTAGGGGTGTGAATGTGGCTCTTCAGCTCAGGGGAGCCCGGGGGTCCTCAGTGTCCTTGTACGGAAACGGGTGCTGCCGCGAGGAGTCTGGGAGACCCGGAAAGCTTACTACCGTTCCACTGAAGCAGAAGAGAGAGCTAAGGCCTCCTGGGAGCTGCTGCACTCCTACCCTGCTGCACGGCATGTCAGGGCCCTCCTTCGAAGCTAGGCCTCACTTGGAGCTTCCCCTTAGCTACCGAACAGGACAGGATGAGCTCTGACCGAGAAACTGGAATGCCCCGGTTCCTCGCGAAACCGTCTTTTCCCTCTCGCAGCCATGCCTGCCGTGAGAGGAGGCCCGACAACAGCAGTGTTTTCCAGGGAGCTGCGAGGCGCGTTAACAGGACCTCTCAAGGTGCCGAAACGAGGCCAGTCCCATCAGGCAGCAGCTCCAGGAAGACACGCAGCCTAAGTGCCTGTCAAGACACTTCTGTCAAGTCAAAAGAGACCTAGCGACATACTTGGCTCTTCCCTGATTCAACTTTCCTTACACAGGACGTTCTGCGTGTAGCGAACTGCCGGGACCACAGAGTGCCCTAGGTCTCGCAGGGTCCCGTGCATCTACCGAAACCCTGAAGTGTTCCACAGAGATCTGCGCTTTGGCGGAATTTGTAACGCAGGCCGCCTTTGCACCTGAGCTGCGGTGACTTCAGGTGTGAGTGCCTAGAGGGACTAGCAAGCGCAGAGTTCTTCTCAGTACAGCTCGGACCAGGGCAATGTGGCCGACTTCCGTGGCATGCTGGACTTGCTAGAACCGTGTTCCTGAATCCGTTGGTGAGCTGAAGCAATCTAGCTCCCCCCAGGAGAGAGTGCAGCGTGTTACGCTTCACTGGGCCTAGCCAGGGGCACCCAGAAGGGCCTACGTGTCTGAGTGTGGCCCAGCAGGCCCAGGGGAGCCTGAGGGTACTCAGAGTTCTTGTAGGGACACGGGTGCTGACGCGAGGGGGCCAGGAGTCCTGACAGGATTAGTACCGTTACACGAGGGCAGGAGTGCGACAAAGGCCTCAAGGAAAAGGCCGCAAAACTACCCTTCTGGATGGCAAATCAGGGCCTTAGGTAGAGGCTACGGCCCACGTCGGGATTCCCCTTCGCTCTAGAGCAGGGCAGGGTATGCTCCCGCCCAGGGCCTGAAAGCACCCTCTTCCTTTCGAGAAAACTCTGCTGCTTCCAGAGCCATGCCTGCAGTGAGTACAAGTCCAGCAACCACAGCGTTGTTCAGGAAGCTTCAAGGCCGCATGAATGGAGCTTTCAAGCCGGGAAGACCAGGCTTGGTCAGAGGGCTGCCTTTTCCAGGTTTACGTGCAGAAGAAGCGTCTGTGGTTTCTAACAAGTCCAAAGAGACCTAGCTGCTCACTGGGTCCCTCGAGAATCATCTTCTCTAGGCAGGGTGCCCCGCGTGTAGCGAACTGCTTAAATGAAAGAACGCCTTAGGTGTCGTAGGCCCACGTGCATCTTCCGAATGCCTGCAGCGTTACCCTAGAAACTGTGCTCTAGAGGCCCTTGGACGGCAAGCCGACTTACTCCTTGAGGTAGGCTGACTTCAGGCATGAGGTCCTAGAAGGAATTGTAAGCAAGACGTTTTGCTCAGCGCAGCTCCGACTACAGTAACGATGCAGCCTTCTGTGGCCTGCTGCCCAAGCTACCACAGTGTTCCCGAGGCTGTTGGTGTGCTGAGGAAATCTAGCTCCCCCGAGGCGGTGTGCAAGCTGCTGCCCTTCGCTCGGCACACACGCGAGTATTCCAAAGTGCCTCCGGGTCTGAATGTTGCTCTTCGACTCGGGAGAGCCTCGGGGTACTCCGTGTCCTTGTACGGAAACGGGTGCCGCCGGGAGGAGTCTAGGAGTCCCGAAGAGCTTCCAACCCTTCCACTGAAGCAGAAGAGAGAACTAAGGCCTCAGGGAAGCTGCTGCACTCCTACCCTGCTGCGTGGCATATCAGGGTGCTCCTTCGAAGCTAGGCCTCACTTGGAGTTTCCCCTTAGCTATACAACAGGCCAGGATGAGCTCTGACCGAGAAAGTGGAGTGCCCCGGTTCCATGTGAAACCGTCTCTTCCCTCTCACAGCCATGCCTGCCGTGAGAAGAGGCCCGGCAACAGCAGTGTTTCTCAGGGAGCTTCAAGGCGCAATAGAGGATTCTTCAAGGTGCGGAAACAAGGCTGGTCCCATCGGGCACCAGCCCCAGGATGACACGGAGCATAAGTATCTGTGCTTTCTAGCCAAGGCAAAAGCGACCTAGTACATACTTGCTTCAAGCGTTCTTCACAGGGTGCTCTGGGTGTACCAAACTGCCTAGAGCAAGGAATGCCTTTGGTCTCCTAGGCTCCCTTGCCTCTACTGAAAGCCTGAAGTGTTACACAGAGACCTGTGCTTTCGTGGAAGTTGGAAGGCAAGCCCGCCTTTCCCCCTGAGATACGGTGACTTCGGGTATGAGTTCCTAGAAGGGCAGCTTCCAAAGTCCGGCCGTGTTACACGGAGAACGGTGCTCTAGTTGCAGTGGGAGCACTAGTTGAATGCCTCCTTGCGGTGGGATGACTTCAGAGATGAGGTGCTAGGGATACTGAAAAGCAGAGGGATTTTCTCAGTGCAGCTCAGACAAGGGCGATGAGGCCGAAGTCCACGGCACGCTGCACTGGCTAGAACCGTGTTCCGCAAGCTGCTGGAGAGCTGAGGAAATCTAGCTCTCCCAAGGGCGTGTGCAAATGCTGCCGATCAATAGGCGTACGCACAGGGGTACTCCGAAGGGCTTCCTGGGCTGGACGTTGCTCGGGAGGCCCAGGGGTCCGTGGACTACACAGCGTCCTCGTACAGAGACACGGGCCGACGCGAGGCGCCTAGGAATCCTGAGAAGCTTAGCAGTGTTACACTAAGGAAGGGCAACGACTACCGCCTCATGGAAACTGCCGCGCGCCTACCATTCTGCCTGCAATTCAGGGCCTTCATTTGAGGCTTCTGCTCAGTGGAGTTTTAAGGTAACTATAGGGCAGGGAGGATGAGCTCCCAAACAGCAACGGGAAGGCACCCTGTTTCTTTCATGGAAACTCTTTCTCTTCTCAGAGCCACGCCTGCACGGATGAGAATCCGGGCCACAGCAGTGCTTTCCAGGTAGCTTCGGGGCCGCATAAATGCAGCTTTCAAGGCGGGAAAGCAAGGCTTGTCTCAAACGGCCATTTCCAGGTTGACATGGGGCAGACTCTTCCGTGGTTTCTACCAAGTCAAAGAGACCTAGCTTCTCACGGAGTCCTTCCACAGTCAACTTTTCTATGCAGGGTATTCTTCCTGAGGTGAACGGCCTGAACGAAAGAATGCGCTAGGTTTCTTGGGTCCTGCGAATCGTCCCAAAGCCTGCGGCTTTACACCAGAAACTGTGCTCTGGTTGCACTTGGAATCCCTCCCCCCACCACCCCCGCCCTCCCCAAGCCGACATTCTCCTTGAGTTAGGTTGACTTCAGGTATGAGGTCCTGGAGGGAATTGTAAGCAAAGTGCTTCTCTCAGTACAGCTCTGACTACGGTAATGAGGCACACTTCCATGGCCTTCTGCAACTAGAGCTACGAATATGTTCCTGAGGCTGTTGGTGAGCTGAGGCAATCTAGCTCCCCCGAGGCAGCGTGAAAGCTGCTGCCCTTCACTCGGCACGCACACGGGTACTCCGAAGTGTCTAGGGGTGTGAATGTGGCTCTTCAGCTCAGGGGAGCCCGGGGGTCCTCAGTGTCCTTGTACGGAAACGGGTGCTGCCGCGAGGAGTCTGGGAGACCCGGAAAGCTTACTACCGTTCCACTGAAGCAGAAGAGAGAGCTAAGGCCTCCTGGGAGCTGCTGCACTCCTACCCTGCTGCACGGCATGTCAGGGCCCTCCTTCGAAGCTAGGCCTCACTTGGAGCTTCCCCTTAGCTACCGAACAGGACAGGATGAGCTCTGACCGAGAAACTGGAATGCCCCGGTTCCTCGCGAAACCGTCTTTTCCCTCTCGCAGCCATGCCTGCCGTGAGAGGAGGCCCGACAACAGCAGTGTTTTCCAGGGAGCTGCGAGGCGCGTTAACAGGACCTCTCAAGGTGCCGAAACGAGGCCAGTCCCATCAGGCAGCAGCTCCAGGAAGACACGCAGCCTAAGTGCCTGTCAAGGCACTTCTGTCAAGTCAAAAGAGACCTAGCGACATACTTGGCTCTTCCCTGATTCAACTTTCCTTACACAGGACGTTCTGCGTGTAGCGAACTGCCGGGACCACAGAGTGCCCTAGGTCTCGCAGGGTCCCGTGCATCTACCGAAACCCTGAAGTGTTCCACAGAGATCTGCGCTTTGGCGGAATTTGTAACGCAGGCCGCCTTTGCACCTGAGCTGCGGTGACTTCAGGTGTGAGTGCCTAGAGGGACTAGCAAGCGCAGAGTTCTTCTCAGTACAGCTCGGACCAGGGCAATGTGGCCGACTTCCGTGGCATGCTGGACTTGCTAGAACCGTGTTCCTGAATCCGTTGGTGAGCTGAAGCAATCTAGCTCCCCCCAGGAGAGAGTGCAGCGTGTTACGCTTCACTGGGCCTAGCCAGGGGCACCCAGAAGGGCCTACGTGTCTGAGTGTGGCCCAGCAGGCCCAGGGGAGCCTGAGGGTACTCAGAGTTCTTGTAGGGACACGGGTGCTGACGCGAGGGGGCCAGGAGTCCTGACAGGATTAGTACCGTTACACGAGGGCAGGAGTGCGACAAAGGCCTCAAGGAAAAGGCCGCAAAACTACCCTTCTGGATGGCAAATCAGGGCCTTAGGTAGAGGCTACGGCCCACGTCGGGATTCCCCTTCGCTCTAGAGCAGGGCAGGGTATGCTCCCGCCCAGGGCCTGAAAGCACCCTCTTCCTTTCGAGAAAACTCTGCTGCTTCCAGAGCCATGCCTGCAGTGAGTACAAGTCCAGCAACCACAGCGTTGTTCAGGAAGCTTCAAGGCCGCATGAATGGAGCTTTCAAGCCGGGAAGACCAGGCTTGCCTCAGAGGGCTGCCTTTTCCAGGTTTACGTGCAGAAGAAGCGTCTGTGGTTTCTAACAAGTCCAAAGAGACCTAGCTGCTCACTGGGTCCCTCGAGAATCATCTTCTCTAGGCAGGGTGCCCCGCGTGTAGCGAACTGCTTAAATGAAAGAACGCCTTAGGTGTCGTAGGCCCACGTGCATCTTCCGAATGCCTGCAGCGTTACCCTAGAAACTGTGCTCTAGAGGCCCTTGGACGGCAAGCCGACTTACTCCTTGAGGTAGGCTGACTTCAGGCATGAGGTCCTAGAAGGAATTGTAAGCAAGACGTTTTGCTCAGCGCAGCTCCGACTACAGTAACGATGCAGCCTTCCGTGGCCTGCTGCCCAAGCTACCACAGTGTTCCCGAGGCTGTTGGTGTGCTGAGGAAATCTAGCTCCCCCGAGGCGGTGTGCAAGCTGCTGCCCTTCGCTCGGCACACACGCGAGTATTCCAAAGTGCCTCCGGGTCTGAATGTTGCTCTTCGACTCGGGAGAGCCTCGGGGTACTCCGTGTCCTTGTACGGAAACGGGTGCCGCCGGGAGGAGTCTAGGAGTCCCGAAGAGCTTCCAACCCTTCCACTGAAGCAGAAGAGAGAACTAAGGCCTCAGGGAAGCTGCTGCACTCCTACCCTGCTGCGTGGCATATCAGGGTGCTCCTTCGAAGCTAGGCCTCACTTGGAGTTTCCCCTTAGCTATACAACAGGCCAGGATGAGCTCTGACCGAGAAAGTGGAGTGCCCCGGTTCCATGTGAAACCGTCTCTTCCCTCTCACAGCCATGCCTGCCGTGAGAAGAGGCCCGGCAACAGCAGTGTTTCTCAGGGAGCTTCAAGGCGCAATAGAGGATTCTTCAAGGTGCGGAAACAAGGCTGGTCCCATCGGGCACCAGCCCCAGGATGACACGGAGCATAAGTATCTGTGCTTTCTAGCCAAGGCAAAAGCGACCTAGTACATACTTGCTTCAAGCGTTCTTCACAGGGTGCTCTGGGTGTACCAAACTGCCTAGAGCAAGGAATGCCTTTGGTCTCCTAGGCTCCCTTGCCTCTACTGAAAGCCTGAAGTGTTACACAGAGACCTGTGCTTTCGTGGAAGTTGGAAGGCAAGCCCGCCTTTCCCCCTGAGATACGGTGACTTCGGGTATGAGTTCCTAGAAGGGCAGCTTCCAAAGTCCGGCCGTGTTACACGGAGAACGGTGCTCTAGTTGCAGTGGGAGCACTAGTTGAATGCCTCCTTGCGGTGGGATGACTTCAGAGATGAGGTGCTAGGGATACTGAAAAGCAGAGGGATTTTCTCAGTGCAGCTCAGACAAGGGCGATGAGGCCGAAGTCCACGGCACGCTGCACTGGCTAGAACCGTGTTCCGCAAGCTGCTGGAGAGCTGAGGAAATCTAGCTCTCCCAAGGGCGTGTGCAAATGCTGCCGATCAATAGGCGTACGCACAGGGGTACTCCGAAGGGCTTCCTGGGCTGGACGTTGCTCGGGAGGCCCAGGGGTCCGTGGACTACACAGCGTCCTCGTACAGAGACACGGGCCGACGCGAGGCGCCTAGGAATCCTGAGAAGCTTAGCAGCGTTACACTAAGGAAGGGCAACGACTACCGCCTCATGGAAACTGCCGCGCGCCTACCATTCTGCCTGCAATTCAGGGCCTTCATTTGAGGCTTCTGCTCAGTGGAGTTTTAAGGTAACTATAGGGCAGGGAGGATGAGCTCCCAAACAGCAACGGGAAGGCACCCTGTTTCTTTCATGGAAACTCTTTCTCTTCTCAGAGCCACGCCTGCACGGATGAGAATCCGGGCCACAGCAGTGCTTTCCAGGTAGCTTCGGGGCCGCATAAATGCAGCTTTCAAGGCGGGAAAGCAAGGCTTGTCTCAAACGGCCATTTCCAGGTTGACATGGGGCAGACTCTTCCGTGGTTTCTACCAAGTCAAAGAGACCTAGCTTCTCACGGAGTCCTTCCACAGTCAACTTTTCTATGCAGGGTATTCTTCCTGAGGTGAACGGCCTGAACGAAAGAATGCGCTAGGTTTCTTGGGTCCTGCGAATCGTCCCAAAGCCTGCGGCTTTACACCAGAAACTGTGCTCTGGTTGCACTTGGAATCCCTCCCCCCACCACCCCCGCCCTCCCCAAGCCGACATTCTCCTTGAGTTAGGTTGACTTCAGGTATGAGGTCCTGGAGGGAATTGTAAGCAAAGTGCTTCTCTCAGTACAGCTCTGACTACGGTAATGAGGCACACTTCCATGGCCTTCTGCAACTAGAGCTACGAATATGTTCCTGAGGCTGTTGGTGAGCTGAGGCAATCTAGCTCCCCCGAGGCAGCGTGAAAGCTGCTGCCCTTCACTCGGCACGCACACGGGTACTCCGAAGTGTCTAGGGGTGTGAATGTGGCTCTTCAGCTCAGGGGAGCCCGGGGGTCCTCAGTGTCCTTGTACGGAAACGGGTGCTGCCGCGAGGAGTCTGGGAGACCCGGAAAGCTTACTACCGTTCCACTGAAGCAGAAGAGAGAGCTAAGGCCTCCTGGGAGCTGCTGCACTCCTACCCTGCTGCACGGCATGTCAGGGCCCTCCTTCGAAGCTAGGCCTCACTTGGAGCTTCCCCTTAGCTACCGAACAGGACAGGATGAGCTCTGACCGAGAAACTGGAATGCCCCGGTTCCTCGCGAAACCGTCTTTTCCCTCTCGCAGCCATGCCTGCCGTGAGAGGAGGCCCGACAACAGCAGTGTTTTCCAGGGAGCTGCGAGGCGCGTTAACAGGACCTCTCAAGGTGCCGAAACGAGGCCAGTCCCATCAGGCAGCAGCTCCAGGAAGACACGCAGCCTAAGTGCCTGTCAAGGCACTTCTGTCAAGTCAAAAGAGACCTAGCGACATACTTGGCTCTTCCCTGATTCAACTTTCCTTACACAGGACGTTCTGCGTGTAGCGAACTGCCGGGACCACAGAGTGCCCTAGGTCTCGCAGGGTCCCGTGCATCTACCGAAACCCTGAAGTGTTCCACAGAGATCTGCGCTTTGGCGGAATTTGTAACGCAGGCCGCCTTTGCACCTGAGCTACGGTGACTTCAGGTGTGAGTGCCTAGAGGGACTAGCAAGCGCAGAGTTCTTCTCAGTACAGCTCGGACCAGGGCAATGTGGCCGACTTCCGTGGCATGCTGGACTTGCTAGAACCGTGTTCCTGAATCCGTTGGTGAGCTGAAGCAATCTAGCTCCCCCCAGGAGAGAGTGCAGCGTGTTACGCTTCACTGGGCCTAGCCAGGGGCACCCAGAAGGGCCTACGTGTCTGAGTGTGGCCCAGCAGGCCCAGGGGAGCCTGAGGGTACTCAGAGTTCTTGTAGGGACACGGGTGCTGACGCGAGGGGGCCAGGAGTCCTGACAGGATTAGTACCGTTACACGAGGGCAGGAGTGCGACAAAGGCCTCAAGGAAAAGGCCGCAAAACTACCCTTCTGGATGGCAAATCAGGGCCTTAGGTAGAGGCTACGGCCCACGTCGGGATTCCCCTTCGCTCTAGAGCAGGGCAGGGTATGCTCCCGCCCAGGGCCTGAAAGCACCCTCTTCCTTTCGAGAAAACTCTGCTGCTTCCAGAGCCATGCCTGCAGTGAGTACAAGTCCAGCAACCACAGCGTTGTTCAGGAAGCTTCAAGGCCGCATGAATGGAGCTTTCAAGCCGGGAAGACCAGGCTTGCCTCAGAGGGCTGCCTTTTCCAGGTTTACGTGCAGAAGAAGCGTCTGTGGTTTCTAACAAGTCCAAAGAGACCTAGCTGCTCACTGGGTCCCTCGAGAATCATCTTCTCTAGGCAGGGTGCCCCGCGTGTAGCGAACTGCTTAAATGAAAGAACGCCTTAGGTGTCGTAGGCCCACGTGCATCTTCCGAATGCCTGCAGCGTTACCCTAGAAACTGTGCTCTAGAGGCCCTTGGACGGCAAGCCGACTTACTCCTTGAGGTAGGCTGACTTCAGGCATGAGGTCCTAGAAGGAATTGTAAGCAAGACGTTTTGCTCAGCGCAGCTCCGACTACAGTAACGATGCAGCCTTCCGTGGCCTGCTGCCCAAGCTACCACAGTGTTCCCGAGGCTGTTGGTGTGCTGAGGAAATCTAGCTCCCCCGAGGCGGTGTGCAAGCTGCTGCCCTTCGCTCGGCACACACGCGAGTATTCCAAAGTGCCTCCGGGTCTGAATGTTGCTCTTCGACTCGGGAGAGCCTCGGGGTACTCCGTGTCCTTGTACGGAAACGGGTGCCGCCGGGAGGAGTCTAGGAGTCCCGAAGAGCTTCCAACCCTTCCACTGAAGCAGAAGAGAGAACTAAGGCCTCAGGGAAGCTGCTGCACTCCTACCCTGCTGCGTGGCATATCAGGGTGCTCCTTCGAAGCTAGGCCTCACTTGGAGTTTCCCCTTAGCTATACAACAGGCCAGGATGAGCTCTGACCGAGAAAGTGGAGTGCCCCGGTTCCATGTGAAACCGTCTCTTCCCTCTCACAGCCATGCCTGCCGTGAGAAGAGGCCCGGCAACAGCAGTGTTTCTCAGGGAGCTTCAAGGCGCAATAGAGGATTCTTCAAGGTGCGGAAACAAGGCTGGTCCCATCGGGCACCAGCCCCAGGATGACACGGAGCATAAGTATCTGTGCTTTCTATCCAAGGCAAAAGCGACCTAGTACATACTTGCTTCAAGCGTTCTTCACAGGGTGCTCTGGGTGTACCAAACTGCCTAGAGCAAGGAATGCCTTTGGTCTCCTAGGCTCCCTTGCCTCTACTGAAAGCCTGAAGTGTTACACAGAGACCTGTGCTTTCGTGGAAGTTGGAAGGCAAGCCCGCCTTTCCCCCTGAGATACGGTGACTTCGGGTATGAGTTCCTAGAAGGGCAGCTTCCAAAGTCCGGCCGTGTTACACGGAGAACGGTGCTCTAGTTGCAGTGGGAGCACTAGTTGAATGCCTCCTTGCGGTGGGGTGACTTCAGAGATGAGGTGCTAGGGATACTGAAAAGCAGAGGGATTTTCTCAGTGCAGCTCAGACAAGGGCGATGAGGCCGAAGTTCACGGCACGCTGCACTGGCTAGAACCGTGTTCCGCAAGCTGCTGGAGAGCTGAGGAAATCTAGCTCTCCCAAGGGCGTGTGCAAATGCTGCCGATCAATAGGCGTACGCACAGGGGTACTCCGAAGGGCTTCCTGGGCTGGACGTTGCTCGGGAGGCCCAGGGGTCCGTGGACTACACAGCGTCCTCGTACAGAGACACGGGCCGACGCGAGGCGCCTAGGAATCCTGAGAAGCTTAACAGCGTTACACTAAGGAAGGGCAACGACTACCGCCTCATGGAAACTGCCGCGCGCCTACCATTCTGCCTGCAATTCAGGGCCTTCATTTGAGGCTTCTGCTCAGTGGAGTTTTAAGGTAACTATAGGGCAGGGAGGATGAGCTCCCAAACAGCAACGGGAAGGCACCCTGTTTCTTTCATGGAAACTCTTTCTCTTCTCAGAGCCACGCCTGCACGGATGAGAATCCGGGCCACAGCAGTGCTTTCCAGGTAGCTTCGGGGCCGCATAAATGCAGCTTTCAAGGCGGGAAAGCAAGGCTTGTCTCAAACGGCCATTTCCAGGTTGACATGGGGCAGACTCTTCCGTGGTTTCTACCAAGTCAAAGAGACCTAGCTTCTCACGGAGTCCTTCCACAGTCAACTTTTCTATGCAGGGTATTCTTCCTGAGGTGAACGGCCTGAACGAAAGAATGCGCTAGGTTTCTTGGGTCCTGCGAATCGTCCCAAAGCCTGCGGCTTTACACCAGAAACTGTGCTCTGGTTGCACTTGGAATCCCTCCCCCCACCACCCCCGCCCTCCCCAAGCCGACATTCTCCTTGAGTTAGGTTGACTTCAGGTATGAGGTCCTGGAGGGAATTGTAAGCAAAGTGCTTCTCTCAGTACAGCTCTGACTACGGTAATGAGGCACACTTCCATGGCCTTCTGCAACTAGAGCTACGAATATGTTCCTGAGGCTGTTGGTGAGCTGAGGCAATCTAGCTCCCCCGAGGCAGCGTGAAAGCTGCTGCCCTTCACTCGGCACGCACACGGGTACTCCGAAGTGTCTAGGGGTGTGAATGTGGCTCTTCAGCTCAGGGGAGCCCGGGGGTCCTCAGTGTCCTTGTACGGAAACGGGTGCTGCCGCGAGGAGTCTGGGAGACCCGGAAAGCTTACTACCGTTCCACTGAAGCAGAAGAGAGAGCTAAGGCCTCCTGGGAGCTGCTGCACTCCTACCCTGCTGCACGGCATGTCAGGGCCCTCCTTCGAAGCTAGGCCTCACTTGGAGCTTCCCCTTAGCTACCGAACAGGACAGGATGAGCTCTGACCGAGAAACTGGAATGCCCCGGTTCCTCGCGAAACCGTCTTTTCCCTCTCGCAGCCATGCCTGCCGTGAGAGGAGGCCCGACAACAGCAGTGTTTTCCAGGGAGCTGCGAGGCGCGTTAACAGGACCTCTCAAGGTGCCGAAACGAGGCCAGTCCCATCAGGCAGCAGCTCCAGGAAGACACGCAGCCTAAGTGCCTGTCAAGGCACTTCTGTCAAGTCAAAAGAGACCTAGCGACATACTTGGCTCTTCCCTGATTCAACTTTCCTTACACAGGACGTTCTGCGTGTAGCGAACTGCCGGGACCACAGAGTGCCCTAGGTCTCGCAGGGTCCCGTGCATCTACCGAAACCCTGAAGTGTTCCACAGAGATCTGCGCTTTGGCGGAATTTGTAACGCAGGCCGCCTTTGCACCTGAGCTACGGTGACTTCAGGTGTGAGTGCCTAGAGGGACTAGCAAGCGCAGAGTTCTTCTCAGTACAGCTCGGACCAGGGCAATGTGGCCGACTTCCGTGGCATGCTGGACTTGCTAGAACCGTGTTCCTGAATCCGTTGGTGAGCTGAAGCAATCTAGCTCCCCCCAGGAGAGAGTGCAGCGTGTTACGCTTCACTGGGCCTAGCCAGGGGCACCCAGAAGGGCCTACGTGTCTGAGTGTGGCCCAGCAGGCCCAGGGGAGCCTGAGGGTACTCAGAGTTCTTGTAGGGACACGGGTGCTGACGCGAGGGGGCCAGGAGTCCTGACAGGATTAGTACCGTTACACGAGGGCAGGAGTGCGACAAAGGCCTCAAGGAAAAGGCCGCAAAACTACCCTTCTGGATGGCAAATCAGGGCCTTAGGTAGAGGCTACGGCCCACGTCGGGATTCCCCTTCGCTCTAGAGCAGGGCAGGGTATGCTCCCGCCCAGGGCCTGAAAGCACCCTCTTCCTTTCGAGAAAACTCTGCTGCTTCCAGAGCCATGCCTGCAGTGAGTACAAGTCCAGCAACCACAGCGTTGTTCAGGAAGCTTCAAGGCCGCATGAATGGAGCTTTCAAGCCGGGAAGACCAGGCTTGCCTCAGAGGGCTGCCTTTTCCAGGTTTACGTGCAGAAGAAGCGTCTGTGGTTTCTAACAAGTCCAAAGAGACCTAGCTGCTCACTGGGTCCCTCGAGAATCATCTTCTCTAGGCAGGGTGCCCCGCGTGTAGCGAACTGCTTAAATGAAAGAACGCCTTAGGTGTCGTAGGCCCACGTGCATCTTCCGAATGCCTGCAGCGTTACCCTAGAAACTGTGCTCTAGAGGCCCTTGGACGGCAAGCCGACTTACTCCTTGAGGTAGGCTGACTTCAGGCATGAGGTCCTAGAAGGAATTGTAAGCAAGACGTTTTGCTCAGCGCAGCTCCGACTACAGTAACGATGCAGCCTTCCGTGGCCTGCTGCCCAAGCTACCACAGTGTTCCCGAGGCTGTTGGTGTGCTGAGGAAATCTAGCTCCCCCGAGGCGGTGTGCAAGCTGCTGCCCTTCGCTCGGCACACACGCGAGTATTCCAAAGTGCCTCCGGGTCTGAATGTTGCTCTTCGACTCGGGAGAGCCTCGGGGTACTCCGTGTCCTTGTACGGAAACGGGTGCCGCCGGGAGGAGTCTAGGAGTCCCGAAGAGCTTCCAACCCTTCCACTGAAGCAGAAGAGAGAACTAAGGCCTCAGGGAAGCTGCTGCACTCCTACCCTGCTGCGTGGCATATCAGGGTGCTCCTTCGAAGCTAGGCCTCACTTGGAGTTTCCCCTTAGCTATACAACAGGCCAGGATGAGCTCTGACCGAGAAAGTGGAGTGCCCCGGTTCCATGTGAAACCGTCTCTTCCCTCTCACAGCCATGCCTGCCGTGAGAAGAGGCCCGGCAACAGCAGTGTTTCTCAGGGAGCTTCAAGGCGCAATAGAGGATTCTTCAAGGTGCGGAAACAAGGCTGGTCCCATCGGGCACCAGCCCCAGGATGACACGGAGCATAAGTATCTGTGCTTTTTATCCAAGGCAAAAGCGACCTAGTACATACTTGCTTCAAGCGTTCTTCACAGGGTGCTCTGGGTGTACCAAACTGCCTAGAGCAAGGAATGCCTTTGGTCTCCTAGGCTCCCTTGCCTCTACTGAAAGCCTGAAGTGTTACACAGAGACCTGTGCTTTCGTGGAAGTTGGAAGGCAAGCCCGCCTTTCCCCCTGAGATACGGTGACTTCGGGTATGAGTTCCTAGAAGGGCAGCTTCCAAAGTCCGGCCGTGTTACACGGAGAACGGTGCTCTAGTTGCAGTGGGAGCACTAGTTGAATGCCTCCTTGCGGTGGGGTGACTTCAGAGATGAGGTGCTAGGGATACTGAAAAGCAGAGGGATTTTCTCAGTGCAGCTCAGACAAGGGCGATGAGGCCGAAGTCCACGGCACGCTTCACTGGCTAGAACCGTGTTCCGCAAGCTGCTGGAGAGCTGAGGAAATCTAGCTCTCCCAAGGACGTGTGCAAATGCTGCCGATCAATAGGCGTACGCACAGGGGTACTCCGAAGGGCTTCCTGGGCTGGACGTTGCTCGGGAGGCCCAGGGGTCCGTGGACTACACAGCGTCCTCGTACAGAGACACGGGCCGACGCGAGGCGCCTAGGAATCCTGAGAAGCTTAGCAGCGTTACACTAAGGAAGGGCAACGACTACCGCCTCATGGAAACTGCCGCGCGCCTACCATTCTGCCTGCAATTCAGGGCCTTCATTTGAGGCTTCTGCTCAGTGGAGTTTTAAGGTAACTATAGGGCAGGGAGGATGAGCTCCCAAACAGCAACGGGAAGGCACCCTGTTTCTTTCATGGAAACTCTTTCTCTTCTCAGAGCCACGCCTGCACGGATGAGAATCCGGGCCACAGCAGTGCTTTCCAGGTAGCTTCGGGGCCGCATAAATGCAGCTTTCAAGGCGGGAAAGCAAGGCTTGTCTCAAACGGCCATTTCCAGGTTGACATGGGGCAGACTCTTCCGTGGTTTCTACCAAGTCAAAGAGACCTAGCTTCTCACGGAGTCCTTCCACAGTCAACTTTTCTATGCAGGGTATTCTTCCTGAGGTGAACGGCCTGAACGAAAGAATGCGCTAGGTTTCTTGGGTCCTGCGAATCGTCCCAAAGCCTGCGGCTTTACACCAGAAACTGTGCTCTGGTTGCACTTGGAATCCCTCCCCCCACCACCCCCGCCCTCCCCAAGCCGACATTCTCCTTGAGTTAGGTTGACTTCAGGTATGAGGTCCTGGAGGGAATTGTAAGCAAAGTGCTTCTCTCAGTACAGCTCTGACTACGGTAATGAGGCACACTTCCATGGCCTTCTGCAACTAGAGCTACGAATATGTTCCTGAGGCTGTTGGTGAGCTGAGGCAATCTAGCTCCCCCGAGGCAGCGTGAAAGCTGCTGCCCTTCACTCGGCACGCACACGGGTACTCCGAAGTGTCTAGGGGTGTGAATGTGGCTCTTCAGCTCAGGGGAGCCCGGGGGTCCTCAGTGTCCTTGTACGGAAACGGGTGCTGCCGCGAGGAGTCTGGGAGACCCGGAAAGCTTACTACCGTTCCACTGAAGCAGAAGAGAGAGCTAAGGCCTCCTGGGAGCTGCTGCACTCCTACCCTGCTGCACGGCATGTCAGGGCCCTCCTTCGAAGCTAGGCCTCACTTGGAGCTTCCCCTTAGCTACCGAACAGGACAGGATGAGCTCTGACCGAGAAACTGGAATGCCCCGGTTCCTCGCGAAACCGTCTTTTCCCTCTCGCAGCCATGCCTGCCGTGAGAGGAGGCCCGACAACAGCAGTGTTTTCCAGGGAGCTGCGAGGCGCGTTAACAGGACCTCTCAAGGTGCCGAAACGAGGCCAGTCCCATCAGGCAGCAGCTCCAGGAAGACACGCAGCCTAAGTGCCTGTCAAGGCACTTCTGTCAAGTCAAAAGAGACCTAGCGACATACTTGGCTCTTCCCTGATTCAACTTTCCTTACACAGGACGTTCTGCGTGTAGCGAACTGCCGGGACCACAGAGTGCCCTAGGTCTCGCAGGGTCCCGTGCATCTACCGAAACCCTGAAGTGTTCCACAGAGATCTGCGCTTTGGCGGAATTTGTAACGCAGGCCGCCTTTGCACCTGAGCTACGGTGACTTCAGGTGTGAGTGCCTAGAGGGACTAGCAAGCGCAGAGTTCTTCTCAGTACAGCTCGGACCAGGGCAATGTGGCCGACTTCCGTGGCATGCTGGACTTGCTAGAACCGTGTTCCTGAATCCGTTGGTGAGCTGAAGCAATCTAGCTCCCCCCAGGAGAGAGTGCAGCGTGTTACGCTTCACTGGGCCTAGCCAGGGGCACCCAGAAGGGCCTACGTGTCTGAGTGTGGCCCAGCAGGCCCAGGGGAGCCTGAGGGTACTCAGAGTTCTTGTAGGGACACGGGTGCTGACGCGAGGGGGCCAGGAGTCCTGACAGGATTAGTACCGTTACACGAGGGCAGGAGTGCGACAAAGGCCTCAAGGAAAAGGCCGCAAAACTACCCTTCTGGATGGCAAATCAGGGCCTTAGGTAGAGGCTACGGCCCACGTCGGGATTCCCCTTCGCTCTAGAGCAGGGCAGGGTATGCTCCCGCCCAGGGCCTGAAAGCACCCTCTTCCTTTCGAGAAAACTCTGCTGCTTCCAGAGCCATGCCTGCAGTGAGTACAAGTCCAGCAACCACAGCGTTGTTCAGGAAGCTTCAAGGCCGCATGAATGGAGCTTTCAAGCCGGGAAGACCAGGCTTGCCTCAGAGGGCTGCCTTTTCCAGGTTTACGTGCAGAAGAAGCGTCTGTGGTTTCTAACAAGTCCAAAGAGACCTAGCTGCTCACTGGGTCCCTCGAGAATCATCTTCTCTAGGCAGGGTGCCCCGCGTGTAGCGAACTGCTTAAATGAAAGAACGCCTTAGGTGTCGTAGGCCCACGTGCATCTTCCGAATGCCTGCAGCGTTACCCTAGAAACTGTGCTCTAGAGGCCCTTGGACGGCAAGCCGACTTACTCCTTGAGGTAGGCTGACTTCAGGCATGAGGTCCTAGAAGGAATTGTAAGCAAGACGTTTTGCTCAGCGCAGCTCCGACTACAGTAACGATGCAGCCTTCCGTGGCCTGCTGCCCAAGCTACCACAGTGTTCCCGAGGCTGTTGGTGTGCTGAGGAAATCTAGCTCCCCCGAGGCGGTGTGCAAGCTGCTGCCCTTCGCTCGGCACACACGCGAGTATTCCAAAGTGCCTCCGGGTCTGAATGTTGCTCTTCGACTCGGGAGAGCCTCGGGGTACTCCGTGTCCTTGTACGGAAACGGGTGCCGCCGGGAGGAGTCTAGGAGTCCCGAAGAGCTTCCAACCCTTCCACTGAAGCAGAAGAGAGAACTAAGGCCTCAGGGAAGCTGCTGCACTCCTACCCTGCTGCGTGGCATATCAGGGTGCTCCTTCGAAGCTAGGCCTCACTTGGAGTTTCCCCTTAGCTATACAACAGGCCAGGATGAGCTCTGACCGAGAAAGTGGAGTGCCCCGGTTCCATGTGAAACCGTCTCTTCCCTCTCACAGCCATGCCTGCCGTGAGAAGAGGCCCGGCAACAGCAGTGTTTCTCAGGGAGCTTCAAGGCGCAATAGAGGATTCTTCAAGGTGCGGAAACAAGGCTGGTCCCATCGGGCACCAGCCCCAGGATGACACGGAGCATAAGTATCTGTGCTTTCTAGCCAAGGCAAAAGCGACCTAGTACATACTTGCTTCAAGCGTTCTTCACAGGGTGCTCTGGGTGTACCAAACTGCCTAGAGCAAGGAATGCCTTTGGTCTCCTAGGCTCCCTTGCCTCTACTGAAAGCCTGAAGTGTTACACAGAGACCTGTGCTTTCGTGGAAGTTGGAAGGCAAGCCCGCCTTTCCCCCTGAGATACGGTGACTTCGGGTATGAGTTCCTAGAAGGGCAGCTTCCAAAGTCCGGCCGTGTTACACGGAGAACGGTGCTCTAGTTGCAGTGGGAGCACTAGTTGAATGCCTCCTTGCGGTGGGGTGACTTCAGAGATGAGGTGCTAGGGATACTGAAAAGCAGAGGGATTTTCTCAGTGCAGCTCAGACAAGGGCGATGAGGCCGAAGTCCACGGCACGCTGCACTGGCTAGAACCGTGTTCCGCAAGCTGCTGGAGAGCTGAGGAAATCTAGCTCTCCCAAGGGCGTGTGCAAATGCTGCCGATCAATAGGCGTACGCACAGGGGTACTCCGAAGGGCTTCCTGGGCTGGACGTTGCTCGGGAGGCCCAGGGGTCCGTGGACTACACAGCGTCCTCGTACAGAGACACGGGCCGACGCGAGGCGCCTAGGAATCCTGAGAAGCTTAGCAGCGTTACACTAAGGAAGGGCAATGACTACCGCCTCATGGAAACTGCCGCGCGCCTACCATTCTGCCTGCAATTCAGGGCCTTCATTTGAGGCTTCTGCTCAGTGGAGTTTTAAGGTAACTATAGGGCAGGGAGGATGAGCTCCCAAACAGCAACGGGAAGGCACCCTGTTTCTTTCATGGAAACTCTTTCTCTTCTCAGAGCCACGCCTGCACGGATGAGAATCCGGGCCACAGCAGTGCTTTCCAGGTAGCTTCGGGGCCGCATAAATGCAGCTTTCAAGGCGGGAAAGCAAGGCTTGTCTCAAACGGCCATTTCCAGGTTGACATGGGGCAGACTCTTCCGTGGTTTCTACCAAGTCAAAGAGACCTAGCTTCTCACGGAGTCCTTCCACAGTCAACTTTTCTATGCAGGGTATTCTTCCTGAGGTGAACGGCCTGAACGAAAGAATGCGCTAGGTTTCTTGGGTCCTGCGAATCGTCCCAAAGCCTGCGGCTTTACACCAGAAACTGTGCTCTGGTTGCACTTGGAATCCCTCCCCCCACCACCCCCGCCCTCCCCAAGCCGACATTCTCCTTGAGTTAGGTTGACTTCAGGTATGAGGTCCTGGAGGGAATTGTAAGCAAAGTGCTTCTCTCAGTACAGCTCTGACTACGGTAATGAGGCACACTTCCATGGCCTTCTGCAACTAGAGCTACGAATATGTTCCTGAGGCTGTTGGTGAGCTGAGGCAATCTAGCTCCCCCGAGGCAGCGTGAAAGCTGCTGCCCTTCACTCGGCACGCACACGGGTACTCCGAAGTGTCTAGGGGTGTGAATGTGGCTCTTCAGCTCAGGGGAGCCCGGGGGTCCTCAGTGTCCTTGTACGGAAACGGGTGCTGCCGCGAGGAGTCTGGGAGACCCAGAAAGCTTACTACCGTTCCACTGAAGCAGAAGAGAGAGCTAAGGCCTCCTGGGAGCTGCTGCACTCCTACCCTGCTGCACGGCATGTCAGGGCCCTCCTTCGAAGCTAGGCCTCACTTGGAGCTTCCCCTTAGCTACCGAACAGGACAGGATGAGCTCTGACCGAGAAACTGGAATGCCCCGGTTCCTCGCGAAACCGTCTTTTCCCTCTCGCAGCCATGCCTGCCGTGAGAGGAGGCCCGACAACAGCAGTGTTTTCCAGGGAGCTGCGAGGCGCGTTAACAGGACCTCTCAAGGTGCCGAAACGAGGTCAGTCCCATCAGGCAGCAGCTCCAGGAAGACACGCAGCGTAAGTGCCTGTCAAGGCACTTCTGTCAAGTCAAAAGAGACCTAGCGACATACTTGGCTCTTCCCTGATTCAACTTTCCTTACACAGGACGTTCTGCGTGTAGTGAACTGCCGGGACCACAGAGTGCCCTAGGTCTCGCAGGGTCCCGTGCATCTACCGAAACCCTGAAGTGTTCCACAGAGATCTGCGCTTTGGCGGAATTTGTAACGCAGGCCGCCTTTGCACCTGAGCTACGGTGACTTCAGGTGTGAGTGCCTAGAGGGACTAGCAAGCGCAGAGTTCTTCTCAGTACAGCTCGGACCAGGGCAATGTGGCCGACTTCCGTGGCATGCTGGACTTGCTAGAACCGTGTTCCTGAATCCGTTGGTGAGCTGAAGCAATCTAGCTCCCCCCAGGAGAGAGTGCAGCGTGTTACGCTTCACTGGGCCTAGCCAGGGGCACCCAGAAGGGCCTACGTGTCTGAGTGTGGCCCAGCAGGCCCAGGGGAGCCTGAGGGTACTCAGAGTTCTTGTAGGGACACGGGTGCTGACGCGAGGGGGCCAGGAGTCCTGACAGGATTAGTACCGTTACACGAGGGCAGGAGTGCGACAAAGGCCTCAAGGAAAAGGCCGCAAAACTACCTTTCTGGATGGCAAATCAGGGCCTTAGGTAGAGGCTACGGCCCACGTCGGGATTCCCCTTCGCTCTAGAGCAGGGCAGGGTATGCTCCCGCCCAGGGCCTGAAAGCACCCTCTTCCTTTCGAGAAAACTCTGCTGCTTCCAGAGCCATGCCTGCAGTGAGTACAAGTCCAGCAACCACAGCGTTGTTCAGGAAGCTTCAAGGCCGCATGAATGGAGCTTTCAAGCCGGGAAGACCAGGCTTGCCTCAGAGGGCTGCCTTTTCCAGGTTTACGTGCAGAAGAAGCGTCTGTGGTTTCTAACAAGTCCAAAGAGACCTAGCTGCTCACTGGGTCCCTCGAGAATCATCTTCTCTAGGCAGGGTGCCCCGCGTGTAGCGAACTGCTTAAATGAAAGAACGCCTTAGGTGTCGTAGGCCCACGTGCATCTTCCGAATGCCTGCAGCGTTACCCTAGAAACTGTGCTCTAGAGGCCCTTGGACGGCAAGCCGACTTACTCCTTGAGGTAGGCTGACTTCAGGCATGAGGTCCTAGAAGGAATTGTAAGCAAGACGTTTTGCTCAGCGCAGCTCCGACTACAGTAACGATGCAGCCTTCCGTGGCCTGCTGCCCAAGCTACCACAGTGTTCCCGAGGCTGTTGGTGTGCTGAGGAAATCTAGCTCCCCCGAGGCGGTGTGCAAGCTGCTGCCCTTCGCTCGGCACACACGCGAGTATTCCAAAGTGCCTCCGGGTCTGAATGTTGCTCTTCGACTCGGGAGAGCCTCGGGGTACTCCGTGTCCTTGTACGGAAACGGGTGCCGCCGGGAGGAGTCTAGGAGTCCCGAAGAGCTTCCAACCCTTCCACTGAAGCAGAAGAGAGAACTAAGGCCTCAGGGAAGCTGCTGCACTCCTACCCTGCTGCGTGGCATATCAGGGTGCTCCTTCGAAGCTAGGCCTCACTTGGAGTTTCCCCTTAGCTATACAACAGGCCAGGATGAGCTCTGACCGAGAAAGTGGAGTGCCCCGGTTCCATGTGAAACCGTCTCTTCCCTCTCACAGCCATGCCTGCCGTGAGAAGAGGCCCGGCAACAGCAGTGTTTCTCAGGGAGCTTCAAGGCGCAATAGAGGATTCTTCAAGGTGCGGAAACAAGGCTGGTCCCATCGGGCACCAGCCCCAGGATGACACGGAGCATAAGTATCTGTGCTTTCTAGCCAAGGCAAAAGCGACCTAGTACATACTTGCTTCAAGCGTTCTTCACAGGGTGCTCTGGGTGTACCAAACTGCCTAGAGCAAGGAATGCCTTTGGTCTCCTAGGCTCCCTTGCCTCTACTGAAAGCCTGAAGTGTTACACAGAGACCTGTGCTTTCGTGGAAGTTGGAAGGCAAGCCCGCCTTTCCCCCTGAGATACGGTGACTTCGGGTATGAGTTCCTAGAAGGGCAGCTTCCAAAGTCCGGCCGTGTTACACGGAGAACGGTGCTCTAGTTGCAGTGGGAGCACTAGTTGAATGCCTCCTTGCGGTGGGGTGACTTCAGAGATGAGGTGCTAGGGATACTGAAAAGCAGAGGGATTTTCTCAGTGCAGCTCAGACAAGGGCGATGAGGCCGAAGTCCACGGCACGCTGCACTGGCTAGAACCGTGTTCCGCAAGCTGCTGGAGAGCTGAGGAAATCTAGCTCTCCCAAGGGCGTGTGCAAATGCTGCCGATCAATAGGCGTACGCACAGGGGTACTCCGAAGGGCTTCCTGGGCTGGACGTTGCTCGGGAGGCCCAGGGGTCCGTGGACTACACAGCGTCCTCGTACAGAGACACGGGCCGACGCGAGGCGCCTAGGAATCCTGAGAAGCTTAGCAGCGTTACACTAAGGAAGGGCAACGACTACCGCCTCATGGAAACTGCCGCGCGCCTACCATTCTGCCTGCAATTCAGGGCCTTCATTTGAGGCTTCTGCTCAGTGGAGTTTTAAGGTAACTATAGGGCAGGGAGGATGAGCTCCCAAACAGCAACGGGAAGGCACCCTGTTTCTTTCATGGAAACTCTTTCTCTTCTCAGAGCCACGCCTGCACGGATGAGAATCCGGGCCACAGCAGTGCTTTCCAGGTAGCTTCGGGGCCGCATAAATGCAGCTTTCAAGGCGGGAAAGCAAGGCTTGTCTCAAACGGCCATTTCCAGGTTGACATGGGGCAGACTCTTCCGTGGTTTCTACCAAGTCAAAGAGACCTAGCTTCTCACGGAGTCCTTCCACAGTCAACTTTTCTATGCAGGGTATTCTTCCTGAGGTGAACGGCCTGAACGAAAGAATGCGCTAGGTTTCTTGGGTCCTGCGAATCGTCCCAAAGCCTGCGGCTTTACACCAGAAACTGTGCTCTGGTTGCACTTGGAATCCCTCCCCCCACCACCCCCGCCCTCCCCAAGCCGACATTCTCCTTGAGTTAGGTTGACTTCAGGTATGAGGTCCTGGAGGGAATTGTAAGCAAAGTGCTTCTCTCAGTACAGCTCTGACTACGGTAATGAGGCACACTTCCATGGCCTTCTGCAACTAGAGCTACGAATATGTTCCTGAGGCTGTTGGTGAGCTGAGGCAATCTAGCTCCCCCGAGGCAGCGTGAAAGCTGCTGCCCTTCACTCGGCACGCACACGGGTACTCCGAAGTGTCTAGGGGTGTGAATGTGGCTCTTCAGCTCAGGGGAGCCCGGGGGTCCTCAGTGTCCTTGTACGGAAACGGGTGCTGCCGCGAGGAGTCTGGGAGACCCGGAAAGCTTACTACCGTTCCACTGAAGCAGAAGAGAGAGCTAAGGCCTCCTGGGAGCTGCTGCACTCCTACCCTGCTGCACGGCATGTCAGGGCCCTCCTTCGAAGCTAGGCCTCACTTGGAGCTTCCCCTTAGCTACCGAACAGGACAGGATGAGCTCTGACCGAGAAACTGGAATGCCCCGGTTCCTCGCGAAACCGTCTTTTCCCTCTCGCAGCCATGCCTGCCGTGAGAGGAGGCCCGACAACAGCAGTGTTTTCCAGGGAGCTGCGAGGCGCGTTAACAGGACCTCTCAAGGTGCCGAAACGAGGCCAGTCCCATCAGGCAGCAGCTCCAGGAAGACACGCAGCCTAAGTGCCTGTCAAGGCACTTCTGTCAAGTCAAAAGAGACCTAGCGACATACTTGGCTCTTCCCTGATTCAACTTTCCTTACACAGGACGTTCTGCGTGTAGCGAACTGCCGGGACCACAGAGTGCCCTAGGTCTCGCAGGGTCCCGTGCATCTACCGAAACCCTGAAGTGTTCCACAGAGATCTGCGCTTTGGCGGAATTTGTAACGCAGGCCGCCTTTGCACCTGAGCTACGGTGACTTCAGGTGTGAGTGCCTAGAGGGACTAGCAAGCGCAGAGTTCTTCTCAGTACAGCTCGGACCAGGGCAATGTGGCCGACTTCCGTGGCATGCTGGACTTGCTAGAACCGTGTTCCTGAATCCGTTGGTGAGCTGAAGCAATCTAGCTCCCCCCAGGAGAGAGTGCAGCGTGTTACGCTTCACTGGGCCTAGCCAGGGGCACCCAGAAGGGCCTACGTGTCTGAGTGTGGCCCAGCAGGCCCAGGGGAGCCTGAGGGTACTCAGAGTTCTTGTAGGGACACGGGTGCTGACGCGAGGGGGCCAGGAGTCCTGACAGGATTAGTACCGTTACACGAGGGCAGGAGTGCGACAAAGGCCTCAAGGAAAAGGCCGCAAAACTACCCTTCTGGATGGCAAATCAGGGCCTTAGGTAGAGGCTACGGCCCACGTCGGGATTCCCCTTCGCTCTAGAGCAGGGCAGGGTATGCTCCCGCCCAGGGCCTGAAAGCACCCTCTTCCTTTCGAGAAAACTCTGCTGCTTCCAGAGCCATGCCTGCAGTGAGTACAAGTCCAGCAACCACAGCGTTGTTCAGGAAGCTTCAAGGCCGCATGAATGGAGCTTTCAAGCCGGGAAGACCAGGCTTGCCTCAGAGGGCTGCCTTTTCCAGGTTTACGTGCAGAAGAAGCGTCTGTGGTTTCTAACAAGTCCAAAGAGACCTAGCTGCTCACTGGGTCCCTCGAGAATCATCTTCTCTAGGCAGGGTGCCCCGCGTGTAGCGAACTGCTTAAATGAAAGAACGCCTTAGGTGTCGTAGGCCCACGTGCATCTTCCGAATGCCTGCAGCGTTACCCTAGAAACTGTGCTCTAGAGGCCCTTGGACGGCAAGCCGACTTACTCCTTGAGGTAGGCTGACTTCAGGCATGAGGTCCTAGAAGGAATTGTAAGCAAGACGTTTTGCTCAGCGCAGCTCCGACTACAGTAACGATGCAGCCTTCCGTGGCCTGCTGCCCAAGCTACCACAGTGTTCCCGAGGCTGTTGGTGTGCTGAGGAAATCTAGCTCCCCCGAGGCGGTGTGCAAGCTGCTGCCCTTCGCTCGGCACACACGCGAGTATTCCAAAGTGCCTCCGGGTCTGAATGTTGCTCTTCGACTCGGGAGAGCCTCGGGGTACTCCGTGTCCTTGTACGGAAACGGGTGCCGCCGGGAGGAGTCTAGGAGTCCCGAAGAGCTTCCAACCCTTCCACTGAAGCAGAAGAGAGAACTAAGGCCTCAGGGAAGCTGCTGCACTCCTACCCTGCTGCGTGGCATATCAGGGTGCTCCTTCGAAGCTAGGCCTCACTTGGAGTTTCCCCTTAGCTATACAACAGGCCAGGATGAGCTCTGACCGAGAAAGTGGAGTGCCCCGGTTCCATGTGAAACCGTCTCTTCCCTCTCACAGCCATGCCTGCCGTGAGAAGAGGCCCGGCAACAGCAGTGTTTCTCAGGGAGCTTCAAGGCGCAATAGAGGATTCTTCAAGGTGCGGAAACAAGGCTGGTCCCATCGGGCACCAGCCCCAGGATGACACGGAGCATAAGTATCTGTGCTTTCTAGCCAAGGCAAAAGCGACCTAGTACATACTTGCTTCAAGCGTTCTTCACAGGGTGCTCTGGGTGTACCAAACTGCCTAGAGCAAGGAATGCCTTTGGTCTCCTAGGCTCCCTTGCCTCTACTGAAAGCCTGAAGTGTTACACAGAGACCTGTGCTTTCGTGGAAGTTGGAAGGCAAGCCCGCCTTTCCCCCTGAGATACGGTGACTTCGGGTATGAGTTCCTAGAAGGGCAGCTTCCAAAGTCCGGCCGTGTTACACGGAGAACGGTGCTCTAGTTGCAGTGGGAGCACTAGTTGAATGCCTCCTTGCGGTGGGGTGACTTCAGAGATGAGGTGCTAGGGATACTGAAAAGCAGAGGGATTTTCTCAGTGCAGCTCAGACAAGGGCGATGAGGCCGAAGTCCACGGCACGCTGCACTGGCTAGAACCGTGTTCCGCAAGCTGCTGGAGAGCTGAGGAAATCTAGCTCTCCCAAGGGCGTGTGCAAATGCTGCCGATCAATAGGCGTACGCACAGGGGTACTCCGAAGGGCTTCCTGGGCTGGACGTTGCTCGGGAGGCCCAGGGGTCCGTGGACTACACAGCGTCCTCGTACAGAGACACGGGCCGACGCGAGGCGCCTAGGAATCCTGAGAAGCTTAGCAGCGTTACACTAAGGAAGGGCAACGACTACCGCCTCATGGAAACTGCCGCGCGCCTACCATTCTGCCTGCAATTCAGGGCCTTCATTTGAGGCTTCTGCTCAGTGGAGTTTTAAGGTAACTATAGGGCAGGGAGGATGAGCTCCCAAACAGCAACGGGAAGGCACCCTGTTTCTTTCATGGAAACTCTTTCTCTTCTCAGAGCCACGCCTGCACGGATGAGAATCCGGGCCACAGCAGTGCTTTCCAGGTAGCTTCGGGGCCGCATAAATGCAGCTTTCAAGGCGGGAAAGCAAGGCTTGTCTCAAACGGCCATTTCCAGGTTGACATGGGGCAGACTCTTCCGTGGTTTCTACCAAGTCAAAGAGACCTAGCTTCTCACGGAGTCCTTCCACAGTCAACTTTTCTATGCAGGGTATTCTTCCTGAGGTGAACGGCCTGAACGAAAGAATGCACTAGGTTTCTTGGGTCCTGCGAATCGTCCCAAAGCCTGCGGCTTTACACCAGAAACTGTGCTCTGGTTGCACTTGGAATCCCTCCCCCCACCACCCCCGCCCTCCCCAAGCCGACATTCTCCTTGAGTTAGGTTGACTTCAGGTATGAGGTCCTGGAGGGAATTGTAAGCAAAGTGCTTCTCTCAGTACAGCTCTGACTACGGTAATGAGGCACACTTCCATGGCCTTCTGCAACTAGAGCTACGAATATGTTCCTGAGGCTGTTGGTGAGCTGAGGCAATCTAGCTCCCCCGAGGCAGCGTGAAAGCTGCTGCCCTTCACTCGGCACGCACACGGGTACTCCGAAGTGTCTAGGGGTGTGAATGTGGCTCTTCAGCTCAGGGGAGCCCGGGGGTCCTCAGTGTCCTTGTACGGAAACGGGTGCTGCCGCGAGGAGTCTGGGAGACCCGGAAAGCTTACTACCGTTCCACTGAAGCAGAAGAGAGAGCTAAGGCCTCCTGGGAGCTGCTGCACTCCTACCCTGCTGCACGGCATGTCAGGGCCCTCCTTCGAAGCTAGGCCTCACTTGGAGCTTCCCCTTAGCTACCGAACAGGACAGGATGAGCTCTGACCGAGAAACTGGAATGCCCCGGTTCCTCGCGAAACCGTCTTTTCCCTCTCGCAGCCATGCCTGCCGTGAGAGGAGGCCCGACAACAGCAGTGTTTTCCAGGGAGCTGCGAGGCGCGTTAACAGGACCTCTCAAGGTGCCGAAACGAGGCCAGTCCCATCAGGCAGCAGCTCCAGGAAGACACGCAGCGTAAGTGCCTGTGGTTTCTGTCAAGTCAAAAGAGACCTAGCGACATACTTGGCTCTTCCCTGATTCAACTTTCCTTACACAGGACGTTCTGCGTGTAGCGAACTGCCGGGACCACAGAGTGCCCTAGGTCTCGCAGGGTCCCGTGCATCTACCGAAACCCTGAAGTGTTCCACAGAGATCTGCGCTTTGGCGGAATTTGTAACGCGGGCCGCCTTTGCACCTGAGCTACGGTGACTTCAGGTATGAGTGCCTAGAGGGACTAGCAAGCGCAGAGTTCTTCTCAGTACAGCTCGGACCAGGGCAATGTGGCCGACTTCCGTGGCATGCTGGACTTGCTAGAACCGTGTTCCTGAATCCGTTGGTGAGCTGAAGCAATCTAGCTCCCCCCAGGAGAGAGTGCAGCGTGTTACGCTTCACTGGGCCTAGCCAGGGGCACCCAGAAGGGCCTACGTGTCTGAGTGTGGCCCAGCAGGCCCAGGGGAGCCTGAGGGTACTCAGAGTTCTTGTAGGGACACGGGTGCTGACGCGAGGGGGCCAGGAGTCCTGACAGGATTAGTACCGTTACACGAGGGCAGGAGTGCGACAAAGGCCTCAAGGAAAAGGCCGCAAAACTACCCTTCTGGATGGCAAATCAGGGCCTTAGGTAGAGGCTACGGCCCACGTCGGGATTCCCCTTCGCTCTAGAGCAGGGCAGGGTATGCTCCCGCCCAGGGCCTGAAAGCACCCTCTTCCTTTCGAGAAAACTCTGCTGCTTCCAGAGCCATGCCTGCAGTGAGTACAAGTCCAGCAACCACAGCGTTGTTCAGGAAGCTTCAAGGCCGCATGAATGGAGCTTTCAAGCCGGGAAGACCAGGCTTGCCTCAGAGGGCTGCCTTTTCCAGGTTTACGTGCAGAAGAAGCGTCTGTGGTTTCTAACAAGTCCAAAGAGACCTAGCTGCTCACTGGGTCCCTCGAGAATCATCTTCTCTAGGCAGGGTGCCCCGCGTGTAGCGAACTGCTTAAATGAAAGAACGCCTTAGGTGTCGTAGGCCCACGTGCATCTTCCGAATGCCTGCAGCGTTACCCTAGAAACTGTGCTCTAGAGGCCCTTGGACGGCAAGCCGACTTACTCCTTGAGGTAGGCTGACTTCAGGCATGAGGTCCTAGAAGGAATTGTAAGCAAGACGTTTTGCTCAGCGCAGCTCCGACTACAGTAATGATGCAGCCTTCCGTGGCCTGCTGCCCAAGCTACCACAGTGTTCCCGAGGCTGTTGGTGTGCTGAGGAAATCTAGCTCCCCCGAGGCGGTGTGCAAGCTGCTGCCCTTCGCTCGGCACACACGCGAGTATTCCAAAGTGCCTCCGGGTCTGAATGTTGCTCTTCGACTCGGGAGAGCCTCGGGGTACTCCGTGTCCTTGTACGGAAACGGGTGCCGCCGGGAGGAGTCTAGGAGTCCCGAAGAGCTTCCAACCCTTCCACTGAAGCAGAAGAGAGAACTAAGGCCTCAGGGAAGCTGCTGCACTCCTACCCTGCTGCGTGGCATATCAGGGTGCTCCTTCGAAGCTAGGCCTCACTTGGAGTTTCCCCTTAGCTATACAACAGGCCAGGATGAGCTCTGAGCGAGAAAGTGGAGTGCCCCGGTTCCATGTGAAACCGTCTCTTCCCTCTCACAGCCATGCCTGCCGTGAGAAGAGGCCCGGCAACAGCAGTGTTTCTCAGGGAGCTTCAAGGCGCAATAGAGGATTCTTCAAGGTGCGGAAACAAGGCTGGTCCCATCGGGCACCAGCCCCAGGATGACACGGAGCATAAGTATCTGTGCTTTCTATCCAAGGCAAAAGCGACCTAGTACATACTTGCTTCAAGCGTTCTTCACAGGGTGCTCTGGGTGTACCAAACTGCCTAGAGCAAGGAATGCCTTTGGTCTCCTAGGCTCCCTTGCCTCTACTGAAAGCCTGAAGTGTTACACAGAGACCTGTGCTTTCGTGGAAGTTGGAAGGCAAGCCCGCCTTTCCCCCTGAGATACGGTGACTTCGGGTATGAGTTCCTAGAAGGGCAGCTTCCAAAGTCCGGCCGTGTTACACGGAGAACGGTGCTCTAGTTGCAGTGGGAGCACTAGTTGAATGCCTCCTTGCGGTGGGGTGACTTCAGAGATGAGGTGCTAGGGATACTGAAAAGCAGAGGGATTTTCTCAGTGCAGCTCAGACAAGGGCGATGAGGCCGAAGTCCACGGCACGCTGCACTGGCTAGAACCGTGTTCCGCAAGCTGCTGGAGAGCTGAGGAAATCTAGCTCTCCCAAGGGCGTGTGCAAATGCTGCCGATCAATAGGCGTACGCACAGGGGTACTCCGAAGGGCTTCCTGGGCTGGACGTTGCTCGGGAGGCCCAGGGGTCCGTGGACTACACAGCGTCCTCGTACAGAGACACGGGCCGACGCGAGGCGCCTAGGAATCCTGAGAAGCTTAGCAGCGTTACACTAAGGAAGGGCAACGACTACCGCCTCATGGAAACTGCCGCGCGCCTACCATTCTGCCTGCAATTCAGGGCCTTCATTTGAGGCTTCTGCTCAGTGGAGTTTTAAGGTAACTATAGGGCAGGGAGGATGAGCTCCCAAACAGCAACGGGAAGGCACCCTGTTTCTTTCATGGAAACTCTTTCTCTTCTCAGAGCCACGCCTGCACGGATGAGAATCCGGGCCACAGCAGTGCTTTCCAGGTAGCTTCGGGGCCGCATAAATGCAGCTTTCAAGGCGGGAAAGCAAGGCTTGTCTCAAACGGCCATTTCCAGGTTGACATGGGGCAGACTCTTCCGTGGTTTCTACCAAGTCAAAGAGACCTAGCTTCTCACGGAGTCCTTCCACAGTCAACTTTTCTATGCAGGGTATTCTTCCTGAGGTGAACGGCCTGAACGAAAGAATGCGCTAGGTTTCTTGGGTCCTGCGAATCGTCCCAAAGCCTGCGGCTTTACACCAGAAACTGTGCTCTGGTTGCACTTGGAATCCCTCCCCCCACCACCCCCGCCCTCCCCAAGCCGACATTCTCCTTGAGTTAGGTTGACTTCAGGTATGAGGTCCTGGAGGGAATTGTAAGCAAAGTGCTTCTCTCAGTACAGCTCTGACTACGGTAATGAGGCACACTTCCATGGCCTTCTGCAACTAGAGCTACGAATATGTTCCTGAGGCTGTTGGTGAGCTGAGGCAATCTAGCTCCCCCGAGGCAGCGTGAAAGCTGCTGCCCTTCACTCGGCACGCACACGGGTACTCCGAAGTGTCTAGGGGTGTGAATGTGGCTCTTCAGCTCAGGGGAGCCCGGGGGTCCTCAGTGTCCTTGTACGGAAACGGGTGCTGCCGCGAGGAGTCTGGGAGACCCGGAAAGCTTACTACCGTTCCACTGAAGCAGAAGAGAGAGCTAAGGCCTCCTGGGAGCTGCTGCACTCCTACCCTGCTGCACGGCATGTCAGGGCCCTCCTTCGAAGCTAGGCCTCACTTGGAGCTTCCCCTTAGCTACCGAACAGGACAGGATGAGCTCTGACCGAGAAACTGGAATGCCCCGGTTCCTCGCGAAACCGTCTTTTCCCTCTCGCAGCCATGCCTGCCGTGAGAGGAGGCCCGACAACAGCAGTGTTTTCCAGGGAGCTGCGAGGCGCGTTAACAGGACCTCTCAAGGTGCCGAAACGAGGCCAGTCCCATCAGGCAGCAGCTCCAGGAAGACACGCAGCGTAAGTGCCTGTCAAGGCACTTCTGTCAAGTCAAAAGAGACCTAGCGACATACTTGGCTCTTCCCTGATTCAACTTTCCTTACACAGGACGTTCTGCGTGTAGCGAACTGCCGGGACCACAGAGTGCCCTAGGTCTCGCAGGGTCCCGTGCATCTACCGAAACCCTGAAGTGTTCCACAGAGATCTGCGCTTTGGCGGAATTTGTAACGCAGGCCGCCTTTGCACCTGAGCTGCGGTGACTTCAGGTGTGAGTGCCTAGAGGGACTAGCAAGCGCAGAGTTCTTCTCAGTACAGCTCGGACCAGGGCAATGTGGCCGACTTCCGTGGCATGCTGGACTTGCTAGAACCGTGTTCCTGAATCCGTTGGTGAGCTGAAGCAATCTAGCTCCCCCCAGGAGAGAGTGCAGCGTGTTACGCTTCACTGGGCCTAGCCAGGGGCACCCAGAAGGGCCTACGTGTCTGAGTGTGGCCCAGCAGGCCCAGGGGAGCCTGAGGGTACTCAGAGTTCTTGTAGGGACACGGGTGCTGACGCGAGGGGGCCAGGAGTCCTGACAGGATTAGTACCGTTACACGAGGGCAGGAGTGCGACAAAGGCCTCAAGGAAAAGGCCGCAAAACTACCCTTCTGGATGGCAAATCAGGGCCTTAGGTAGAGGCTACGGCCCACGTCGGGATTCCCCTTCGCTCTAGAGCAGGGCAGGGTATGCTCCCGCCCAGGGCCTGAAAGCACCCTCTTCCTTTCGAGAAAACTCTGCTGCTTCCAGAGCCATGCCTGCAGTGAGTACAAGTCCAGCAACCACAGCGTTGTTCAGGAAGCTTCAAGGCCGCATGAATGGAGCTTTCAAGCCGGGAAGACCAGGCTTGCCTCAGAGGGCTGCCTTTTCCAGGTTTACGTGCAGAAGAAGCGTCTGTGGTTTCTAACAAGTCCAAAGAGACCTAGCTGCTCACTGGGTCCCTCGAGAATCATCTTCTCTAGGCAGGGTGCCCCGCGTGTAGCGAACTGCTTAAATGAAAGAACGCCTTAGGTGTCGTAGGCCCACGTGCATCTTCCGAATGCCTGCAGCGTTACCCTAGAAACTGTGCTCTAGAGGCCCTTGGACGGCAAGCCGACTTACTCCTTGAGGTAGGCTGACTTCAGGCATGAGGTCCTAGAAGGAATTGTAAGCAAGACGTTTTGCTCAGCGCAGCTCCGACTACAGTAATGATGCAGCCTTCCGTGGCCTGCTGCCCAAGCTACCACAGTGTTCCCGAGGCTGTTGGTGTGCTGAGGAAATCTAGCTCCCTCGAGGCGGTGTGCAAGCTGCTGCCCTTCGCTCGGCACACACGCGAGTATTCCAAAGTGCCTCCGGGTCTGAATGTTGCTCTTCGACTCGGGAGAGCCTCGGGGTACTCCGTGTCCTTGTACGGAAACGGGTGCCGCCGGGAGGAGTCTAGGAGTCCCGAAGAGCTTCCAACCCTTCCACTGAAGCAGAAGAGAGAACTAAGGCCTCAGGGAAGCTGCTGCACTCCTACCCTGCTGCGTGGCATATCAGGGTGCTCCTTCGAAGCTAGGCCTCACTTGGAGTTTCCCCTTAGCTATACAACAGGCCAGGATGAGCTCTGACCGAGAAAGTGGAGTGCCCCGGTTCCATGTGAAACCGTCTCTTCCCTCTCACAGCCATGCCTGCCGTGAGAAGAGGCCCGGCAACAGCAGTGTTTCTCAGGGAGCTTCAAGGCGCAATAGAGGATTCTTCAAGGTGCGGAAACAAGGCTGGTCCCATCGGGCACCAGCCCCAGGATGACACGGAGCATAAGTATCTGTGCTTTCTAGCCAAGGCAAAAGCGACCTAGTACATACTTGCTTCAAGCGTTCTTCACAGGGTGCTCTGGGTGTACCAAACTGCCTAGAGCAAGGAATGCCTTTGGTCTCCTAGGCTCCCTTGCCTCTACTGAAAGCCTGAAGTGTTACACAGAGACCTGTGCTTTCGTGGAAGTTGGAAGGCAAGCCCGCCTTTCCCCCTGAGATACGGTGACTTCGGGTATGAGTTCCTAGAAGGGCAGCTTCCAAAGTCCGGCCGTGTTACACGGAGAACGGTGCTCTAGTTGCAGTGGGAGCACTAGTTGAATGCCTCCTTGCGGTGGGGTGACTTCAGAGATGAGGTGCTAGGGATACTGAAAAGCAGAGGGATTTTCTCAGTGCAGCTCAGACAAGGGCGATGAGGCCGAAGTCCACGGCACGCTGCACTGGCTAGAACCGTGTTCCGCAAGCTGCTGGAGAGCTGAGGAAATCTAGCTCTCCCAAGGGCGTGTGCAAATGCTGCCGATCAATAGGCGTACGCACAGGGGTACTCCGAAGGGCTTCCTGGGCTGGACGTTGCTCGGGAGGCCCAGGGGTCCGTGGACTACACAGCGTCCTCGTACAGAGACACGGGCCGACGCGAGGCGCCTAGGAATCCTGAGAAGCTTAGCAGCGTTACACTAAGGAAGGGCAACGACTACCGCCTCATGGAAACTGCCGCGCGCCTACCATTCTGCCTGCAATTCAGGGCCTTCATTTGAGGCTTCTGCTCAGTGGAGTTTTAAGGTAACTATAGGGCAGGGAGGATGAGCTCCCAAACAGCAACGGGAAGGCACCCTGTTTCTTTCATGGAAACTCTTTCTCTTCTCAGAGCCACGCCTGCACGGATGAGAATCCGGGCCACAGCAGTGCTTTCCAGGTAGCTTCGGGGCCGCATAAATGCAGCTTTCAAGGCGGGAAAGCAAGGCTTGTCTCAAACGGCCATTTCCAGGTTGACATGGGGCAGACTCTTCCGTGGTTTCTACCAAGTCAAAGAGACCTAGCTTCTCACGGAGTCCTTCCACAGTCAACTTTTCTATGCAGGGTATTCTTCCTGAGGTGAACGGCCTGAACGAAAGAATGCGCTAGGTTTCTTGGGTCCTGCGAATCGTCCCAAAGCCTGCGGCTTTACACCAGAAACTGTGCTCTGGTTGCACTTGGAATCCCTCCCCCCACCACCCCCGCCCTCCCCAAGCCGACATTCTCCTTGAGTTAGGTTGACTTCAGGTATGAGGTCCTGGAGGGAATTGTAAGCAAAGTGCTTCTCTCAGTACAGCTCTGACTACGGTAATGAGGCACACTTCCATGGCCTTCTGCAACTAGAGCTACGAATATGTTCCTGAGGCTGTTGGTGAGCTGAGGCAATCTAGCTCCCCCGAGGCAGCGTGAAAGCTGCTGCCCTTCACTCGGCACGCACACGGGTACTCCGAAGTGTCTAGGGGTGTGAATGTGGCTCTTCAGCTCAGGGGAGCCCGGGGGTCCTCAGTGTCCTTGTACGGAAACGGGTGCTGCCGCGAGGAGTCTGGGAGACCCGGAAAGCTTACTACCGTTCCACTGAAGCAGAAGAGAGAGCTAAGGCCTCCTGGGAGCTGCTGCACTCCTACCCTGCTGCACGGCATGTCAGGGCCCTCCTTCGAAGCTAGGCCTCACTTGGAGCTTCCCCTTAGCTACCGAACAGGACAGGATGAGCTCTGACCGAGAAACTGGAATGCCCCGGTTCCTCGCGAAACCGTCTTTTCCCTCTCGCAGCCATGCCTGCCGTGAGAGGAGGCCCGACAACAGCAGTGTTTTCCAGGGAGCTGCGAGGCGCGTTAACAGGACCTCTCAAGGTGCCGAAACGAGGCCAGTCCCATCAGGCAGCAGCTCCAGGAAGACACGCAGCCTAAGTGCCTGTCAAGGCACTTCTGTCAAGTCAAAAGAGACCTAGCGACATACTTGGCTCTTCCCTGATTCAACTTTCCTTACACAGGACGTTCTGCGTGTAGCGAACTGCCGGGACCACAGAGTGCCCTAGGTCTCGCAGGGTCCCGTGCATCTACCGAAACCCTGAAGTGTTCCACAGAGATCTGCGCTTTGGCGGAATTTGTAACGCAGGCCGCCTTTGCACCTGAGCTGCGGTGACTTCAGGTGTGAGTGCCTAGAGGGACTAGCAAGCGCAGAGTTCTTCTCAGTACAGCTCGGACCAGGGCAATGTGGCCGACTTCCGTGGCATGCTGGACTTGCTAGAACCGTGTTCCTGAATCCGTTGGTGAGCTGAAGCAATCTAGCTCCCCCCAGGAGAGAGTGCAGCGTGTTACGCTTCACTGGGCCTAGCCAGGGGCACCCAGAAGGGCCTACGTGTCTGAGTGTGGCCCAGCAGGCCCAGGGGAGCCTGAGGGTACTCAGAGTTCTTGTAGGGACACGGGTGCTGACGCGAGGGGGCCAGGAGTCCTGACAGGATTAGTACCGTTACACGAGGGCAGGAGTGCGACAAAGGCCTCAAGGAAAAGGCCGCAAAACTACCCTTCTGGATGGCAAATCAGGGCCTTAGGTAGAGGCTACGGCCCACGTCGGGATTCCCCTTCGCTCTAGAGCAGGGCAGGGTATGCTCCCGCCCAGGGCCTGAAAGCACCCTCTTCCTTTCGAGAAAACTCTGCTGCTTCCAGAGCCATGCCTGCAGTGAGTACAAGTCCAGCAACCACAGCGTTGTTCAGGAAGCTTCAAGGCCGCATGAATGGAGCTTTCAAGCCGGGAAGACCAGGCTTGCCTCAGAGGGCTGCCTTTTCCAGGTTTACGTGCAGAAGAAGCGTCTGTGGTTTCTAACAAGTCCAAAGAGACCTAGCTGCTCACTGGGTCCCTCGAGAATCATCTTCTCTAGGCAGGGTGCCCCGCGTGTAGCGAACTGCTTAAATGAAAGAACGCCTTAGGTGTCGTAGGCCCACGTGCATCTTCCGAATGCCTGCAGCGTTACCCTAGAAACTGTGCTCTAGAGGCCCTTGGACGGCAAGCCGACTTACTCCTTGAGGTAGGCTGTCTTCAGGCATGAGGTCCTAGAAGGAATTGTAAGCAAGACGTTTTGCTCAGCGCAGCTCCGACTACAGTAACGATGCAGCCTTCCGTGGCCTGCTGCCCAAGCTACCACAGTGTTCCCGAGGCTGTTGGTGTGCTGAGGAAATCTAGCTCCCCCGAGGCGGTGTGCAAGCTGCTGCCCTTCGCTCGGCACACACGCGAGTATTCCAAAGTGCCTCCGGGTCTGAATGTTGCTCTTCGACTCGGGAGAGCCTCGGGGTACTCCGTGTCCTTGTACGGAAACGGGTGCCGCCGGGAGGAGTCTAGGAGTCCCGAAGAGCTTCCAACCCTTCCACTGAAGCAGAAGAGAGAACTAAGGCCTCAGGGAAGCTGCTGCACTCCTACCCTGCTGCGTGGCATATCAGGGTGCTCCTTCGAAGCTAGGCCTCACTTGGAGTTTCCCCTTAGCTATACAACAGGCCAGGATGAGCTCTGACCGAGAAAGTGGAGTGCCCCGGTTCCATGTGAAACCGTCTCTTCCCTCTCACAGCCATGCCTGCCGTGAGAAGAGGCCCGGCAACAGCAGTGTTTCTCAGGGAGCTTCAAGGCGCAATAGAGGATTCTTCAAGGTGCGGAAACAAGGCTGGTCCCATCGGGCACCAGCCCCAGGATGACACGGAGCATAAGTATCTGTGCTTTCTATCCAAGGCAAAAGCGACCTAGTACATACTTGCTTCAAGCGTTCTTCACAGGGTGCTCTGGGTGTACCAAACTGCCTAGAGCAAGGAATGCCTTTGGTCTCCTAGGCTCCCTTGCCTCTACTGAAAGCCTGAAGTGTTACACAGAGACCTGTGCTTTCGTGGAAGTTGGAAGGCAAGCCCGCCTTTCCCCCTGAGATACGGTGACTTCGGGTATGAGTTCCTAGAAGGGCAGCTTCCAAAGTCCGGCCGTGTTACACGGAGAACGGTGCTCTAGTTGCAGTGGGAGCACTAGTTGAATGCCTCCTTGCGGTGGGGTGACTTCAGAGATGAGGTGCTAGGGATACTGAAAAGCAGAGGGATTTTCTCAGTGCAGCTCAGACAAGGGCGATGAGGCCGAAGTCCACGGCACGCTGCACTGGCTAGAACCGTGTTCCGCAAGCTGCTGGAGAGCTGAGGAAATCTAGCTCTCCCAAGGGCGTGTGCAAATGCTGCCGATCAATAGGCGTACGCACAGGGGTACTCCGAAGGGCTTCCTGGGCTGGACGTTGCTCGGGAGGCCCAGGGGTCCGTGGACTACACAGCGTCCTCGTACAGAGACACGGGCCGACGCGAGGCGCCTAGGAATCCTGAGAAGCTTAGCAGCGTTACACTAAGGAAGGGCAACGACTACCGCCTCATGGAAACTGCCGCGCGCCTACCATTCTGCCTGCAATTCAGGGCCTTCATTTGAGGCTTCTGCTCAGTGGAGTTTTAAGGTAACTATAGGGCAGGGAGGATGAGCTCCCAAACAGCAACGGGAAGGCACCCTGTTTCTTTCATGGAAACTCTTTCTCTTCTCAGAGCCACGCCTGCACGGATGAGAATCCGGGCCACAGCAGTGCTTTCCAGGTAGCTTCGGGGCCGCATAAATGCAGCTTTCAAGGCGGGAAAGCAAGGCTTGTCTCAAACGGCCATTTCCAGGTTGACATGGGGCAGACTCTTCCGTGGTTTCTACCAAGTCAAAGAGACCTAGCTTCTCACGGAGTCCTTCCACAGTCAACTTTTCTATGCAGGGTATTCTTCCTGAGGTGAACGGCCTGAACGAAAGAATGCGCTAGGTTTCTTGGGTCCTGCGAATCGTCCCAAAGCCTGCGGCTTTACACCAGAAACTGTGCTCTGGTTGCACTTGGAATCCCTCCCCCCACCACCCCCGCCCTCCCCAAGCCGACATTCTCCTTGAGTTAGGTTGACTTCAGGTATGAGGTCCTGGAGGGAATTGTAAGCAAAGTGCTTCTCTCAGTACAGCTCTGACTACGGTAATGAGGCACACTTCCATGGCCTTCTGCAACTAGAGCTACGAATATGTTCCTGAGGCTGTTGGTGAGCTGAGGCAATCTAGCTCCCCCGAGGCAGCGTGAAAGCTGCTGCCCTTCACTCGGCACGCACACGGGTACTCCGAAGTGTCTAGGGGTGTGAATGTGGCTCTTCAGCTCAGGGGAGCCCGGGGGTCCTCAGTGTCCTTGTACGGAAACGGGTGCTGCCGCGAGGAGTCTGGGAGACCCGGAAAGCTTACTACCGTTCCACTGAAGCAGAAGAGAGAGCTAAGGCCTCCTGGGAGCTGCTGCACTCCTACCCTGCTGCACGGCATGTCAGGGCCCTCCTTCGAAGCTAGGCCTCACTTGGAGCTTCCCCTTAGCTACCGAACAGGACAGGATGAGCTCTGACCGAGAAACTGGAATGCCCCGGTTCCTCGCGAAACCGTCTTTTCCCTCTCGCAGCCATGCCTGCCGTGAGAGGAGGCCCGACAACAGCAGTGTTTTCCAGGGAGCTGCGAGGCGCGTTAACAGGACCTCTCAAGGTGCCGAAACGAGGCCAGTCCCATCAGGCAGCAGCTCCAGGAAGACACGCAGCCTAAGTGCCTGTCAAGGCACTTCTGTCAAGTCAAAAGAGACCTAGCGACATACTTGGCTCTTCCCTGATTCAACTTTCCTTACACAGGACGTTCTGCGTGTAGCGAACTGCCGGGACCACAGAGTGCCCTAGGTCTCGCAGGGTCCCGTGCATCTACCGAAACCCTGAAGTGTTCCACAGAGATCTGCGCTTTGGCGGAATTTGTAACGCAGGCCGCCTTTGCACCTGAGCTACGGTGACTTCAGGTGTGAGTGCCTAGAGGGACTAGCAAGCGCAGAGTTCTTCTCAGTACAGCTCGGACCAGGGCAATGTGGCCGACTTCCGTGGCATGCTGGACTTGCTAGAACCGTGTTCCTGAATCCGTTGGTGAGCTGAAGCAATCTAGCTCCCCCCAGGAGAGAGTGCAGCGTGTTACGCTTCACTGGGCCTAGCCAGGGGCACCCAGAAGGGCCTACGTGTCTGAGTGTGGCCCAGCAGGCCCAGGGGAGCCTGAGGGTACTCAGAGTTCTTGTAGGGACACGGGTGCTGACGCGAGGGGGCCAGGAGTCCTGACAGGATTAGTACCGTTACACGAGGGCAGGAGTGCGACAAAGGCCTCAAGGAAAAGGCCGCAAAACTACCCTTCTGGATGGCAAATCAGGGCCTTAGGTAGAGGCTACGGCCCACGTCGGGATTCCCCTTCGCTCTAGAGCAGGGCAGGGTATGCTCCCGCCCAGGGCCTGAAAGCACCCTCTTCCTTTCGAGAAAACTCTGCTGCTTCCAGAGCCATGCCTGCAGTGAGTACAAGTCCAGCAACCACAGCGTTGTTCAGGAAGCTTCAAGGCCGCATGAATGGAGCTTTCAAGCCGGGAAGACCAGGCTTGCCTCAGAGGGCTGCCTTTTCCAGGTTTACGTGCAGAAGAAGCGTCTGTGGTTTCTAACAAGTCCAAAGAGACCTAGCTGCTCACTGGGTCCCTCGAGAATCATCTTCTCTAGGCAGGGTGCCCCGCGTGTAGCGAACTGCTTAAATGAAAGAACGCCTTAGGTGTCGTAGGCCCACGTGCATCTTCCGAATGCCTGCAGCGTTACCCTAGAAACTGTGCTCTAGAGGCCCTTGGACGGCAAGCCGACTTACTCCTTGAGGTAGGCTGACTTCAGGCATGAGGTCCTAGAAGGAATTGTAAGCAAGACGTTTTGCTCAGCGCAGCTCCGACTACAGTAACGATGCAGCCTTCCGTGGCCTGCTGCCCAAGCTACCACAGTGTTCCCGAGGCTGTTGGTGTGCTGAGGAAATCTAGCTCCCCCGAGGCGGTGTGCAAGCTGCTGCCCTTCGCTCGGCACACACGCGAGTATTCCAAAGTGCCTCCGGGTCTGAATGTTGCTCTTCGACTCGGGAGAGCCTCGGGGTACTCCGTGTCCTTGTACGGAAACGGGTGCCGCCGGGAGGAGTCTAGGAGTCCCGAAGAGCTTCCAACCCTTCCACTGAAGCAGAAGAGAGAACTAAGGCCTCAGGGAAGCTGCTGCACTCCTACCCTGCTGCGTGGCATATCAGGGTGCTCCTTCGAAGCTAGGCCTCACTTGGAGTTTCCCCTTAGCTATACAACAGGCCAGGATGAGCTCTGACCGAGAAAGTGGAGTGCCCCGGTTCCATGTGAAACCGTCTCTTCCCTCTCACAGCCATGCCTGCCGTGAGAAGAGGCCCGGCAACAGCAGTGTTTCTCAGGGAGCTTCAAGGCGCAATAGAGGATTCTTCAAGGTGCGGAAACAAGGCTGGTCCCATCGGGCACCAGCCCCAGGATGACACGGAGCATAAGTATCTGTGCTTTCTATCCAAGGCAAAAGCGACCTAGTACATACTTGCTTCAAGCGTTCTTCACAGGGTGCTCTGGGTGTACCAAACTGCCTAGAGCAAGGAATGCCTTTGGTCTCCTAGGCTCCCTTGCCTCTACTGAAAGCCTGAAGTGTTACACAGAGACCTGTGCTTTCGTGGAAGTTGGAAGGCAAGCCCGCCTTTCCCCCTGAGATACGGTGACTTCGGGTATGAGTTCCTAGAAGGGCAGCTTCCAAAGTCCGGCCGTGTTACACGGAGAACGGTGCTCTAGTTGCAGTGGGAGCACTAGTTGAATGCCTCCTTGCGGTGGGGTGACTTCAGAGATGAGGTGCTAGGGATACTGAAAAGCAGAGGGATTTTCTCAGTGCAGCTCAGACAAGGGCGATGAGGCCGAAGTCCACGGCACGCTGCACTGGCTAGAACCGTGTTCCGCAAGCTGCTGGAGAGCTGAGGAAATCTAGCTCTCCCAAGGGCGTGTGCAAATGCTGCCGATCAATAGGCGTACGCACAGGGGTACTCCGAAGGGCTTCCTGGGCTGGACGTTGCTCGGGAGGCCCAGGGGTCCGTGGACTACACAGCGTCCTCGTACAGAGACACGGGCCGACGCGAGGCGCCTAGGAATCCTGAGAAGCTTAGCAGCGTTACACTAAGGAAGGGCAACGACTACCGCCTCATGGAAACTGCCGCGCGCCTACCATTCTGCCTGCAATTCAGGGCCTTCATTTGAGGCTTCTGCTCAGTGGAGTTTTAAGGTAACTATAGGGCAGGGAGGATGAGCTCCCAAACAGCAACGGGAAGGCACCCTGTTTCTTTCATGGAAACTCTTTCTCTTCTCAGAGCCACGCCTGCACGGATGAGAATCCGGGCCACAGCAGTGCTTTCCAGGTAGCTTCGGGGCCGCATAAATGCAGCTTTCAAGGCGGGAAAGCAAGGCTTGTCTCAAACGGCCATTTCCAGGTTGACATGGGGCAGACTCTTCCGTGGTTTCTACCAAGTCAAAGAGACCTAGCTTCTCACGGAGTCCTTCCACAGTCAACTTTTCTATGCAGGGTATTCTTCCTGAGGTGAACGGCCTGAACGAAAGAATGCGCTAGGTTTCTTGGGTCCTGCGAATCGTCCCAAAGCCTGCGGCTTTACACCAGAAACTGTGCTCTGGTTGCACTTGGAATCCCTCCCCCCACCACCCCCGCCCTCCCCAAGCCGACATTCTCCTTGAGTTAGGTTGACTTCAGGTATGAGGTCCTGGAGGGAATTGTAAGCAAAGTGCTTCTCTCAGTACAGCTCTGACTACGGTAATGAGGCACACTTCCATGGCCTTCTGCAACTAGAGCTACGAATATGTTCCTGAGGCTGTTGGTGAGCTGAGGCAATCTAGCTCCCCCGAGGCAGCGTGAAAGCTGCTGCCCTTCACTCGGCACGCACACGGGTACTCCGAAGTGTCTAGGGGTGTGAATGTGGCTCTTCAGCTCAGGGGAGCCCGGGGGTCCTCAGTGTCCTTGTACGGAAACGGGTGCTGCCGCGAGGAGTCTGGGAGACCCGGAAAGCTTACTACCGTTCCACTGAAGCAGAAGAGAGAGCTAAGGCCTCCTGGGAGCTGCTGCACTCCTACCCTGCTGCACGGCATGTCAGGGCCCTCCTTCGAAGCTAGGCCTCACTTGGAGCTTCCCCTTAGCTACCGAACAGGACAGGATGAGCTCTGACCGAGAAACTGGAATGCCCCGGTTCCTCGCGAAACCGTCTTTTCCCTCTCGCAGCCATGCCTGCCGTGAGAGGAGGCCCGACAACAGCAGTGTTTTCCAGGGAGCTGCGAGGCGCGTTAACAGGACCTCTCAAGGTGCCGAAACGAGGCCAGTCCCATCAGGCAGCAGCTCCAGGAAGACACGCAGCCTAAGTGCCTGTCAAGGCACTTCTGTCAAGTCAAAAGAGACCTAGCGACATACTTGGCTCTTCCCTGATTCAACTTTCCTTACACAGGACGTTCTGCGTGTAGCGAACTGCCGGGACCACAGAGTGCCCTAGGTCTCGCAGGGTCCCGTGCATCTACCGAAACCCTGAAGTGTTCCACAGAGATCTGCGCTTTGGCGGAATTTGTAACGCAGGCCGCCTTTGCACCTGAGCTACGGTGACTTCAGGTGTGAGTGCCTAGAGGGACTAGCAAGCGCAGAGTTCTTCTCAGTACAGCTCGGACCAGGGCAATGTGGCCGACTTCCGTGGCATGCTGGACTTGCTAGAACCGTGTTCCTGAATCCGTTGGTGAGCTGAAGCAATCTAGCTCCCCCCAGGAGAGAGTGCAGCGTGTTACGCTTCACTGGGCCTAGCCAGGGGCACCCAGAAGGGCCTACGTGTCTGAGTGTGGCCCAGCAGGCCCAGGGGAGCCTGAGGGTACTCAGAGTTCTTGTAGGGACACGGGTGCTGACGCGAGGGGGCCAGGAGTCCTGACAGGATTAGTACCGTTACACGAGGGCAGGAGTGCGACAAAGGCCTCAAGGAAAAGGCCGCAAAACTACCCTTCTGGATGGCAAATCAGGGCCTTAGGTAGAGGCTACGGCCCACGTCGGGATTCCCCTTCGCTCTAGAGCAGGGCAGGGTATGCTCCCGCCCAGGGCCTGAAAGCACCCTCTTCCTTTCGAGAAAACTCTGCTGCTTCCAGAGCCATGCCTGCAGTGAGTACAAGTCCAGCAACCACAGCGTTGTTCAGGAAGCTTCAAGGCCGCATGAATGGAGCTTTCAAGCCGGGAAGACCAGGCTTGCCTCAGAGGGCTGCCTTTTCCAGGTTTACGTGCAGAAGAAGCGTCTGTGGTTTCTAACAAGTCCAAAGAGACCTAGCTGCTCACTGGGTCCCTCGAGAATCATCTTCTCTAGGCAGGGTGCCCCGCGTGTAGCGAACTGCTTAAATGAAAGAACGCCTTAGGTGTCGTAGGCCCACGTGCATCTTCCGAATGCCTGCAGCGTTACCCTAGAAACTGTGCTCTAGAGGCCCTTGGACGGCAAGCCGACTTACTCCTTGAGGTAGGCTGACTTCAGGCATGAGGTCCTAGAAGGAATTGTAAGCAAGACGTTTTGCTCAGCGCAGCTCCGACTACAGTAACGATGCAGCCTTCCGTGGCCTGCTGCCCAAGCTACCACAGTGTTCCCGAGGCTGTTGGTGTGCTGAGGAAATCTAGCTCCCCCGAGGCGGTGTGCAAGCTGCTGCCCTTCGCTCGGCACACACGCGAGTATTCCAAAGTGCCTCCGGGTCTGAATGTTGCTCTTCGACTCGGGAGAGCCTCGGGGTACTCCGTGTCCTTGTACGGAAACGGGTGCCGCCGGGAGGAGTCTAGGAGTCCCGAAGAGCTTCCAACCCTTCCACTGAAGCAGAAGAGAGAACTAAGGCCTCAGGGAAGCTGCTGCACTCCTACCCTGCTGCGTGGCATATCAGGGTGCTCCTTCGAAGCTAGGCCTCACTTGGAGTTTCCCCTTAGCTATACAACAGGCCAGGATGAGCTCTGACCGAGAAAGTGGAGTGCCCCGGTTCCATGTGAAACCGTCTCTTCCCTCTCACAGCCATGCCTGCCGTGAGAAGAGGCCCGGCAACAGCAGTGTTTCTCAGGGAGCTTCAAGGCGCAATAGAGGATTCTTCAAGGTGCGGAAACAAGGCTGGTCCCATCGGGCACCAGCCCCAGGATGACACGGAGCATAAGTATCTGTGCTTTCTAGCCAAGGCAAAAGCGACCTAGTACATACTTGCTTCAAGCGTTCTTCACAGGGTGCTCTGGGTGTACCAAACTGCCTAGAGCAAGGAATGCCTTTGGTCTCCTAGGCTCCCTTGCCTCTACTGAAAGCCTGAAGTGTTACACAGAGACCTGTGCTTTCGTGGAAGTTGGAAGGCAAGCCCGCCTTTCCCCCTGAGATACGGTGACTTCGGGTATGACTTCCTAGAAGGGCAGCTTCCAAAGTCCGGCCGTGTTACACGGAGAACGGTGCTCTAGTTGCAGTGGGAGCACTAGTTGAATGCCTCCTTGCGGTGGGGTGACTTCAGAGATGAGGTGCTAGGGATACTGAAAAGCAGAGGGATTTTCTCAGTGCAGCTCAGACAAGGGCGATGAGGCCGAAGTCCACGGCACGCTGCACTGGCTAGAACCGTGTTCCGCAAGCTGCTGGAGAGCTGAGGAAATCTAGCTCTCCCAAGGGCGTGTGCAAATGCTGCCGATCAATAGGCGTACGCACAGGGGTACTGCGAAGGGCTTCCTGGGCTGGACGTTGCTCGGGAGGCCCAGGGGTCCGTGGACTACACAGCGTCCTCGTACAGAGACACGGGCCGACGCGAGGCGCCTAGGAATCCTGAGAAGCTTAGCAGCGTTACACTAAGGAAGGGCAACGACTACCGCCTCATGGAAACTGCCGCGCGCCTACCATTCTGCCTGCAATTCAGGGCCTTCATTTGAGGCTTCTGCTCAGTGGAGTTTTAAGGTAACTATAGGGCAGGGAGGATGAGCTCCCAAACAGCAACGGGAAGGCACCCTGTTTCTTTCATGGAAACTCTTTCTCTTCTCAGAGCCACGCCTGCACGGATGAGAATCCGGGCCACAGCAGTGCTTTCCAGGTAGCTTCGGGGCCGCATAAATGCAGCTTTCAAGGCGGGAAAGCAAGGCTTGTCTCAAACGGCCATTTCCAGGTTGACATGGGGCAGACTCTTCCGTGGTTTCTACCAAGTCAAAGAGACCTAGCTTCTCACGGAGTCCTTCCACAGTCAACTTTTCTATGCAGGGTATTCTTCCTGAGGTGAACGGCCTGAACGAAAGAATGCGCTAGGTTTCTTGGGTCCTGCGAATCGTCCCAAAGCCTGCGGCTTTACACCAGAAACTGTGCTCTGGTTGCACTTGGAATCCCTCCCCCCACCACCCCCGCCCTCCCCAAGCCGACATTCTCCTTGAGTTAGGTTGACTTCAGGTATGAGGTCCTGGAGGGAATTGTAAGCAAAGTGCTTCTCTCAGTACAGCTCTGACTACGGTAATGAGGCACACTTCCATGGCCTTCTGCAACTAGAGCTACGAATATGTTCCTGAGGCTGTTGGTGAGCTGAGGCAATCTAGCTCCCCCGAGGCAGCGTGAAAGCTGCTGCCCTTCACTCGGCACGCACACGGGTACTCCGAAGTGTCTAGGGGTGTGAATGTGGCTCTTCAGCTCAGGGGAGCCCGGGGGTCCTCAGTGTCCTTGTACGGAAACGGGTGCTGCCGCGAGGAGTCTGGGAGACCCGGAAAGCTTACTACCGTTCCACTGAAGCAGAAGAGAGAGCTAAGGCCTCCTGGGAGCTGCTGCACTCCTACCCTGCTGCACGGCATGTCAGGGCCCTCCTTCGAAGCTAGGCCTCACTTGGAGCTTCCCCTTAGCTACCGAACAGGACAGGATGAGCTCTGACCGAGAAACTGGAATGCCCCGGTTCCTCGCGAAACCGTCTTTTCCCTCTCGCAGCCATGCCTGCCGTGAGAGGAGGCCCGACAACAGCAGTGTTTTCCAGGGAGCTGCGAGGCGCGTTAACAGGACCTCTCAAGGTGCCGAAACGAGGCCAGTCCCATCAGGCAGCAGCTCCAGGAAGACACGCAGCCTAAGTGCCTGTCAAGGCACTTCTGTCAAGTCAAAAGAGACCTAGCGACATACTTGGCTCTTCCCTGATTCAACTTTCCTTACACAGGACGTTCTGCGTGTAGCGAACTGCCGGGACCACAGAGTGCCCTAGGTCTCGCAGGGTCCCGTGCATCTACCGAAACCCTGAAGTGTTCCACAGAGATCTGCGCTTTGGCGGAATTTGTAACGCAGGCCGCCTTTGCACCTGAGCTACGGTGACTTCAGGTGTGAGTGCCTAGAGGGACTAGCAAGCGCAGAGTTCTTCTCAGTACAGCTCGGACCAGGGCAATGTGGCCGACTTCCGTGGCATGCTGGACTTGCTAGAACCGTGTTCCTGAATCCGTTGGTGAGCTGAAGCAATCTAGCTCCCCCCAGGAGAGAGTGCAGCGTGTTACGCTTCACTGGGCCTAGCCAGGGGCACCCAGAAGGGCCTACGTGTCTGAGTGTGGCCCAGCAGGCCCAGGGGAGCCTGAGGGTACTCAGAGTTCTTGTAGGGACACGGGTGCTGACGCGAGGGGGCCAGGAGTCCTGACAGGATTAGTACCGTTACACGAGGGCAGGAGTGCGACAAAGGCCTCAAGGAAAAGGCCGCAAAACTACCCTTCTGGATGGCAAATCAGGGCCTTAGGTAGAGGCTACGGCCCACGTCGGGATTCCCCTTCGCTCTAGAGCAGGGCAGGGTATGCTCCCGCCCAGGGCCTGAAAGCACCCTCTTCCTTTCGAGAAAACTCTGCTGCTTCCAGAGCCATGCCTGCAGTGAGTACAAGTCCAGCAACCACAGCGTTGTTCAGGAAGCTTCAAGGCCGCATGAATGGAGCTTTCAAGCCGGGAAGACCAGGCTTGCCTCAGAGGGCTGCCTTTTCCAGGTTTACGTGCAGAAGAAGCGTCTGTGGTTTCTAACAAGTCCAAAGAGACCTAGCTGCTCACTGGGTCCCTCGAGAATCATCTTCTCTAGGCAGGGTGCCCCGCGTGTAGCGAACTGCTTAAATGAAAGAACGCCTTAGGTGTCGTAGGCCCACGTGCATCTTCCGAATGCCTGCAGCGTTACCCTAGAAACTGTGCTCTAGAGGCCCTTGGACGGCAAGCCGACTTACTCCTTGAGGTAGGCTGACTTCAGGCATGAGGTCCTAGAAGGAATTGTAAGCAAGACGTTTTGCTCAGCGCAGCTCCGACTACAGTAACGATGCAGCCTTCCGTGGCCTGCTGCCCAAGCTACCACAGTGTTCCCGAGGCTGTTGGTGTGCTGAGGAAATCTAGCTCCCCCGAGGCGGTGTGCAAGCTGCTGCCCTTCGCTCGGCACACACGCGAGTATTCCAAAGTGCCTCCGGGTCTGAATGTTGCTCTTCGACTCGGGAGAGCCTCGGGGTACTCCGTGTCCTTGTACGGAAACGGGTGCCGCCGGGAGGAGTCTAGGAGTCCCGAAGAGCTTCCAACCCTTCCACTGAAGCAGAAGAGAGAACTAAGGCCTCAGGGAAGCTGCTACACTCCTACCCTGCTGCGTGGCATATCAGGGTGCTCCTTCGAAGCTAGGCCTCACTTGGAGTTTCCCCTTAGCTATACAACAGGCCAGGATGAGCTCTGACCGAGAAAGTGGAGTGCCCCGGTTCCATGTGAAACCGTCTCTTCCCTCTCACAGCCATGCCTGCCGTGAGAAGAGGCCCGGCAACAGCAGTGTTTCTCAGGGAGCTTCAAGGCGCAATAGAGGATTCTTCAAGGTGCGGAAACAAGGCTGGTCCCATCGGGCACCAGCCCCAGGATGACACGGAGCATAAGTATCTGTGCTTTCTAGCCAAGGCAAAAGCGACCTAGTACATACTTGCTTCAAGCGTTCTTCACAGGGTGCTCTGGGTGTACCAAACTGCCTAGAGCAAGGAATGCCTTTGGTCTCCTAGGCTCCCTTGCCTCTACTGAAAGCCTGAAGTGTTACACAGAGACCTGTGCTTTCGTGGAAGTTGGAAGGCAAGCCCGCCTTTCCCCCTGAGATACGGTGACTTCGGGTATGAGTTCCTAGAAGGGCAGCTTCCAAAGTCCGGCCGTGTTACACGGAGAACGGTGCTCTAGTTGCAGTGGGAGCACTAGTTGAATGCCTCCTTGCGGTGGGGTGACTTCAGAGATGAGGTGCTAGGGATACTGAAAAGCAGAGGGATTTTCTCAGTGCAGCTCAGACAAGGGCGATGAGGCCGAAGTCCACGGCACGCTGCACTGGCTAGAACCGTGTTCCGCAAGCTGCTGGAGAGCTGAGGAAATCTAGCTCTCCCAAGGGCGTGTGCAAATGCTGCCGATCAATAGGCGTACGCACAGGGGTACTCCGAAGGGCTTCCTGGGCTGGACGTTGCTCGGGAGGCCCAGGGGTCCGTGGACTACACAGCGTCCTCGTACAGAGACACGGGCCGACGCGAGGCGCCTAGGAATCCTGAGAAGCTTAGCAGCGTTACACTAAGGAAGGGCAACGACTACCGCCTCATGGAAACTGCCGCGCGCCTACCATTCTGCCTGCAATTCAGGGCCTTCATTTGAGGCTTCTGCTCAGTGGAGTTTTAAGGTAACTATAGGGCAGGGAGGATGAGCTCCCAAACAGCAACGGGAAGGCACCCTGTTTCTTTCATGGAAACTCTTTCTCTTCTCAGAGCCACGCCTGCACGGATGAGAATCCGGGCCACAGCAGTGCTTTCCAGGTAGCTTCGGGGCCGCATAAATGCAGCTTTCAAGGCGGGAAAGCAAGGCTTGTCTCAAACGGCCATTTCCAGGTTGACATGGGGCAGACTCTTCCGTGGTTTCTACCAAGTCAAAGAGACCTAGCTTCTCACGGAGTCCTTCCACAGTCAACTTTTCTATGCAGGGTATTCTTCCTGAGGTGAACGGCCTGAACGAAAGAATGCGCTAGGTTTCTTGGGTCCTGCGAATCGTCCCAAAGCCTGCGGCTTTACACCAGAAACTGTGCTCTGGTTGCACTTGGAATCCCTCCCCCCACCACCCCCGCCCTCCCCAAGCCGACATTCTCCTTGAGTTAGGTTGACTTCAGGTATGAGGTCCTGGAGGGAATTGTAAGCAAAGTGCTTCTCTCAGTACAGCTCTGACTACGGTAATGAGGCACACTTCCATGGCCTTCTGCAACTAGAGCTACGAATATGTTCCTGAGGCTGTTGGTGAGCTGAGGCAATCTAGCTCCCCCGAGGCAGCGTGAAAGCTGCTGCCCTTCACTCGGCACGCACACGGGTACTCCGAAGTGTCTAGGGGTGTGAATGTGGCTCTTCAGCTCAGGGGAGCCCGGGGGTCCTCAGTGTCCTTGTACGGAAACGGGTGCTGCCGCGAGGAGTCTGGGAGACCCGGAAAGCTTACTACCGTTCCACTGAAGCAGAAGAGAGAGCTAAGGCCTCCTGGGAGCTGCTGCACTCCTACCCTGCTGCACGGCATGTCAGGGCCCTCCTTCGAAGCTAGGCCTCACTTGGAGCTTCCCCTTAGCTACCGAACAGGACAGGATGAGCTCTGACCGAGAAACTGGAATGCCCCGGTTCCTCGCGAAACCGTCTTTTCCCTCTCGCAGCCATGCCTGCCGTGAGAGGAGGCCCGACAACAGCAGTGTTTTCCAGGGAGCTGCGAGGCGCGTTAACAGGACCTCTCAAGGTGCCGAAACGAGGCCAGTCCCATCAGGCAGCAGCTCCAGGAAGACACGCAGCGTAAGTGCCTGTCAAGGCACTTCTGTCAAGTCAAAAGAGACCTAGCGACATACTTGGCTCTTCCCTGATTCAACTTTCCTTACACAGGACGTTCTGCGTGTAGCGAACTGCCGGGACCACAGAGTGCCCTAGGTCTCGCAGGGTCCCGTGCATCTACCGAAACCCTGAAGTGTTCCACAGAGATCTGCGCTTTGGCGGAATTTGTAACGCAGGCCGCCTTTGCACCTGAGCTGCGGTGACTTCAGGTGTGAGTGCCTAGAGGGACTAGCAAGCGCAGAGTTCTTCTCAGTACAGCTCGGACCAGGGCAATGTGGCCGACTTCCGTGGCATGCTGGACTTGCTAGAACCGTGTTCCTGAATCCGTTGGTGAGCTGAAGCAATCTAGCTCCCCCCAGGAGAGAGTGCAGCGTGTTACGCTTCACTGGGCCTAGCCAGGGGCACCCAGAAGGGCCTACGTGTCTGAGTGTGGCCCAGCAGGCCCAGGGGAGCCTGAGGGTACTCAGAGTTCTTGTAGGGACACGGGTGCTGACGCGAGGGGGCCAGGAGTCCTGACAGGATTAGTACCGTTACACGAGGGCAGGAGTGCGACAAAGGCCTCAAGGAAAAGGCCGCAAAACTACCCTTCTGGATGGCAAATCAGGGCCTTAGGTAGAGGCTACGGCCCACGTCGGGATTCCCCTTCGCTCTAGAGCAGGGCAGGGTATGCTCCCGCCCAGGGCCTGAAAGCACCCTCTTCCTTTCGAGAAAACTCTGCTGCTTCCAGAGCCATGCCTGCAGTGAGTACAAGTCCAGCAACCACAGCGTTGTTCAGGAAGCTTCAAGGCCGCATGAATGGAGCTTTCAAGCCGGGAAGACCAGGCTTGCCTCAGAGGGCTGCCTTTTCCAGGTTTACGTGCAGAAGAAGCGTCTGTGGTTTCTAACAAGTCCAAAGAGACCTAGCTGCTCACTGGGTCCCTCGAGAATCATCTTCTCTAGGCAGGGTGCCCCGCGTGTAGCGAACTGCTTAAATGAAAGAACGCCTTAGGTGTCGTAGGCCCACGTGCATCTTCCGAATGCCTGCAGCGTTACCCTAGAAACTGTGCTCTAGAGGCCCTTGGACGGCAAGCCGACTTACTCCTTGAGGTAGGCTGACTTCAGGCATGAGGTCCTAGAAGGAATTGTAAGCAAGACGTTTTGCTCAGCGCAGCTCCGACTACAGTAATGATGCAGCCTTCCGTGGCCTGCTGCCCAAGCTACCACAGTGTTCCCGAGGCTGTTGGTGTGCTGAGGAAATCTAGCTCCCCCGAGGCGGTGTGCAAGCTGCTGCCCTTCGCTCGGCACACACGCGAGTATTCCAAAGTGCCTCCGGGTCTGAATGTTGCTCTTCGACTCGGGAGAGCCTCGGGGTACTCCGTGTCCTTGTACGGAAACGGGTGCCGCCGGGAGGAGTCTAGGAGTCCCGAAGAGCTTCCAACCCTTCCACTGAAGCAGAAGAGAGAACTAAGGCCTCAGGGAAGCTGCTGCACTCCTACCCTGCTGCGTGGCATATCAGGGTGCTCCTTCGAAGCTAGGCCTCACTTGGAGTTTCCCCTTAGCTATACAACAGGCCAGGATGAGCTCTGACCGAGAAAGTGGAGTGCCCCGGTTCCATGTGAAACCGTCTCTTCCCTCTCACAGCCATGCCTGCCGTGAGAAGAGGCCCGGCAACAGCAGTGTTTCTCAGGGAGCTTCAAGGCGCAATAGAGGATTCTTCAAGGTGCGGAAACAAGGCTGGTCCCATCGGGCACCAGCCCCAGGATGACACGGAGCATAAGTATCTGTGCTTTCTAGCCAAGGCAAAAGCGACCTAGTACATACTTGCTTCAAGCGTTCTTCACAGGGTGCTCTGGGTGTACCAAACTGCCTAGAGCAAGGAATGCCTTTGGTCTCCTAGGCTCCCTTGCCTCTACTGAAAGCCTGAAGTGTTACACAGAGACCTGTGCTTTCGTGGAAGTTGGAAGGCAAGCCCGCCTTTCCCCCTGAGATACGGTGACTTCGGGTATGAGTTCCTAGAAGGGCAGCTTCCAAAGTCCGGCCGTGTTACACGGAGAACGGTGCTCTAGTTGCAGTGGGAGCACTAGTTGAATGCCTCCTTGCGGTGGGGTGACTTCAGAGATGAGGTGCTAGGGATACTGAAAAGCAGAGGGATTTTCTCAGTGCAGCTCAGACAAGGGCGATGAGGCCGAAGTCCACGGCACGCTGCACTGGCTAGAACCGTGTTCCGCAAGCTGCTGGAGAGCTGAGGAAATCTAGCTCTCCCAAGGGCGTGTGCAAATGCTGCCGATCAATAGGCGTACGCACAGGGGTACTCCGAAGGGCTTCCTGGGCTGGACGTTGCTCGGGAGGCCCAGGGGTCCGTGGACTACACAGCGTCCTCGTACAGAGACACGGGCCGACGCGAGGCGCCTAGGAATCCTGAGAAGCTTAGCAGCGTTACACTAAGGAAGGGCAACGACTACCGCCTCATGGAAACTGCCGCGCGCCTACCATTCTGCCTGCAATTCAGGGCCTTCATTTGAGGCTTCTGCTCAGTGGAGTTTTAAGGTAACTATAGGGCAGGGAGGATGAGCTCCCAAACAGCAACGGGAAGGCACCCTGTTTCTTTCATGGAAACTCTTTCTCTTCTCAGAGCCACGCCTGCACGGATGAGAATCCGGGCCACAGCAGTGCTTTCCAGGTAGCTTCGGGGCCGCATAAATGCAGCTTTCAAGGCGGGAAAGCAAGGCTTGTCTCAAACGGCCATTTCCAGGTTGACATGGGGCAGACTCTTCCGTGGTTTCTACCAAGTCAAAGAGACCTAGCTTCTCACGGAGTCCTTCCACAGTCAACTTTTCTATGCAGGGTATTCTTCCTGAGGTGAACGGCCTGAACGAAAGAATGCGCTAGGTTTCTTGGGTCCTGCGAATCGTCCCAAAGCCTGCGGCTTTACACCAGAAACTGTGCTCTGGTTGCACTTGGAATCCCTCCCCCCACCACCCCCGCCCTCCCCAAGCCGACATTCTCCTTGAGTTAGGTTGACTTCAGGTATGAGGTCCTGGAGGGAATTGTAAGCAAAGTGCTTCTCTCAGTACAGCTCTGACTACGGTAATGAGGCACACTTCCATGGCCTTCTGCAACTAGAGCTACGAATATGTTCCTGAGGCTGTTGGTGAGCTGAGGCAATCTAGCTCCCCCGAGGCAGCGTGAAAGCTGCTGCCCTTCACTCGGCACGCACACGGGTACTCCGAAGTGTCTAGGGGTGTGAATGTGGCTCTTCAGCTCAGGGGAGCCCGGGGGTCCTCAGTGTCCTTGTACGGAAACGGGTGCTGCCGCGAGGAGTCTGGGAGACCCGGAAAGCTTACTACCGTTCCACTGAAGCAGAAGAGAGAGCTAAGGCCTCCTGGGAGCTGCTGCACTCCTACCCTGCTGCACGGCATGTCAGGGCCCTCCTTCGAAGCTAGGCCTCACTTGGAGCTTCCCCTTAGCTACCGAACAGGACAGGATGAGCTCTGACCGAGAAACTGGAATGCCCCGGTTCCTCGCGAAACCGTCTTTTCCCTCTCGCAGCCATGCCTGCCGTGAGAGGAGGCCCGACAACAGCAGTGTTTTCCAGGGAGCTGCGAGGCGCGTTAACAGGACCTCTCAAGGTGCCGAAACGAGGCCAGTCCCATCAGGCAGCAGCTCCAGGAAGACACGCAGCCTAAGTGCCTGTCAAGGCACTTCTGTCAAGTCAAAAGAGACCTAGCGACATACTTGGCTCTTCCCTGATTCAACTTTCCTTACACAGGACGTTCTGCGTGTAGCGAACTGCCGGGACCACAGAGTGCCCTAGGTCTCGCAGGGTCCCGTGCATCTACCGAAACCCTGAAGTGTTCCACAGAGATCTGCGCTTTGGCGGAATTTGTAACGCAGGCCGCCTTTGCACCTGAGCTGCGGTGACTTCAGGTGTGAGTGCCTAGAGGGACTAGCAAGCGCAGAGTTCTTCTCAGTACAGCTCGGACCAGGGCAATGTGGCCGACTTCCGTGGCATGCTGGACTTGCTAGAACCGTGTTCCTGAATCCGTTGGTGAGCTGAAGCAATCTAGCTCCCCCCAGGAGAGAGTGCAGCGTGTTACGCTTCACTGGGCCTAGCCAGGGGCACCCAGAAGGGCCTACGTGTCTGAGTGTGGCCCAGCAGGCCCAGGGGAGCCTGAGGGTACTCAGAGTTCTTGTAGGGACACGGGTGCTGACGCGAGGGGGCCAGGAGTCCTGACAGGATTAGTACCGTTACACGAGGGCAGGAGTGCGACAAAGGCCTCAAGGAAAAGGCCGCAAAACTACCCTTCTGGATGGCAAATCAGGGCCTTAGGTAGAGGCTACGGCCCACGTCGGGATTCCCCTTCGCTCTAGAGCAGGGCAGGGTATGCTCCCGCCCAGGGCCTGAAAGCACCCTCTTCCTTTCGAGAAAACTCTGCTGCTTCCAGAGCCATGCCTGCAGTGAGTACAAGTCCAGCAACCACAGCGTTGTTCAGGAAGCTTCAAGGCTGCATGAATGGAGCTTTCAAGCCGGGAAGACCAGGCTTGCCTCAGAGGGCTGCCTTTTCCAGGTTTACGTGCAGAAGAAGCGTCTGTGGTTTCTAACAAGTCCAAAGAGACCTAGCTGCTCACTGGGTCCCTCGAGAATCATCTTCTCTAGGCAGGGTGCCCCGCGTGTAGCGAACTGCTTAAATGAAAGAACGCCTTAGGTGTCGTAGGCCCACGTGCATCTTCCGAATGCCTGCAGCGTTACCCTAGAAACTGTGCTCTAGAGGCCCTTGGACGGCAAGCCGACTTACTCCTTGAGGTAGGCTGTCTTCAGGCATGAGGTCCTAGAAGGAATTGTAAGCAAGACGTTTTGCTCAGCGCAGCTCCGACTACAGTAACGATGCAGCCTTCCGTGGCCTGCTGCCCAAGCTACCACAGTGTTCCCGAGGCTGTTGGTGTGCTGAGGAAATCTAGCTCCCCCGAGGCGGTGTGCAAGCTGCTGCCCTTCGCTCGGCACACACGCGAGTATTCCAAAGTGCCTCCGGGTCTGAATGTTGCTCTTCGACTCGGGAGAGCCTCGGGGTACTCCGTGTCCTTGTACGGAAACGGGTGCCGCCGGGAGGAGTCTAGGAGTCCCGAAGAGCTTCCAACCCTTCCACTGAAGCAGAAGAGAGAACTAAGGCCTCAGGGAAGCTGCTGCACTCCTACCCTGCTGCGTGGCATATCAGGGTGCTCCTTCGAAGCTAGGCCTCACTTGGAGTTTCCCCTTAGCTATACAACAGGCCAGGATGAGCTCTGACCGAGAAAGTGGAGTGCCCCGGTTCCATGTGAAACCGTCTCTTCCCTCTCACAGCCATGCCTGCCGTGAGAAGAGGCCCGGCAACAGCAGTGTTTCTCAGGGAGCTTCAAGGCGCAATAGAGGATTCTTCAAGGTGCGGAAACAAGGCTGGTCCCATCGGGCACCAGCCCCAGGATGACACGGAGCATAAGTATCTGTGCTTTCTATCCAAGGCAAAAGCGACCTAGTACATACTTGCTTCAAGCGTTCTTCACAGGGTGCTCTGGGTGTACCAAACTGCCTAGAGCAAGGAATGCCTTTGGTCTCCTAGGCTCCCTTGCCTCTACTGAAAGCCTGAAGTGTTACACAGAGACCTGTGCTTTCGTGGAAGTTGGAAGGCAAGCCCGCCTTTCCCCCTGAGATACGGTGACTTCGGGTATGAGTTCCTAGAAGGGCAGCTTCCAAAGTCCGGCCGTGTTACACGGAGAACGGTGCTCTAGTTGCAGTGGGAGCACTAGTTGAATGCCTCCTTGCGGTGGGGTGACTTCAGAGATGAGGTGCTAGGGATACTGAAAAGCAGAGGGATTTTCTCAGTGCAGCTCAGACAAGGGCGATGAGGCCGAAGTCCACGGCACGCTGCACTGGCTAGAACCGTGTTCCGCAAGCTGCTGGAGAGCTGAGGAAATCTAGCTCTCCCAAGGGCGTGTGCAAATGCTGCCGATCAATAGGCGTACGCACAGGGGTACTCCGAAGGGCTTCCTGGGCTGGACGTTGCTCGGGAGGCCCAGGGGTCCGTGGACTACACAGCGTCCTCGTACAGAGACACGGGCCGACGCGAGGCGCCTAGGAATCCTGAGAAGCTTAGCAGCGTTACACTAAGGAAGGGCAACGACTACCGCCTCATGGAAACTGCCGCGCGCCTACCATTCTGCCTGCAATTCAGGGCCTTCATTTGAGGCTTCTGCTCAGTGGAGTTTTAAGGTAACTATAGGGCAGGGAGGATGAGCTCCCAAACAGCAACGGGAAGGCACCCTGTTTCTTTCATGGAAACTCTTTCTCTTCTCAGAGCCACGCCTGCACGGATGAGAATCCGGGCCACAGCAGTGCTTTCCAGGTAGCTTCGGGGCCGCATAAATGCAGCTTTCAAGGCGGGAAAGCAAGGCTTGTCTCAAACGGCCATTTCCAGGTTGACATGGGGCAGACTCTTCCGTGGTTTCTACCAAGTCAAAGAGACCTAGCTTCTCACGGAGTCCTTCCACAGTCAACTTTTCTATGCAGGGTATTCTTCCTGAGGTGAACGGCCTGAACGAAAGAATGCGCTAGGTTTCTTGGGTCCTGCGAATCGTCCCAAAGCCTGCGGCTTTACACCAGAAACTGTGCTCTGGTTGCACTTGGAATCCCTCCCCCCACCACCCCCGCCCTCCCCAAGCCGACATTCTCCTTGAGTTAGGTTGACTTCAGGTATGAGGTCCTGGAGGGAATTGTAAGCAAAGTGCTTCTCTCAGTACAGCTCTGACTACGGTAATGAGGCACACTTCCATGGCCTTCTGCAACTAGAGCTACGAATATGTTCCTGAGGCTGTTGGTGAGCTGAGGCAATCTAGCTCCCCCGAGGCAGCGTGAAAGCTGCTGCCCTTCACTCGGCACGCACACGGGTACTCCGAAGTGTCTAGGGGTGTGAATGTGGCTCTTCAGCTCAGGGGAGCCCGGGGGTCCTCAGTGTCCTTGTACGGAAACGGGTGCTGCCGCGAGGAGTCTGGGAGACCCGGAAAGCTTACTACCGTTCCACTGAAGCAGAAGAGAGAGCTAAGGCCTCCTGGGAGCTGCTGCACTCCTACCCTGCTGCACGGCATGTCAGGGCCCTCCTTCGAAGCTAGGCCTCACTTGGAGCTTCCCCTTAGCTACCGAACAGGACAGGATGAGCTCTGACCGAGAAACTGGAATGCCCCGGTTCCTCGCGAAACCGTCTTTTCCCTCTCGCAGCCATGCCTGCCGTGAGAGGAGGCCCGACAACAGCAGTGTTTTCCAGGGAGCTGCGAGGCGCGTTAACAGGACCTCTCAAGGTGCCGAAACGAGGCCAGTCCCATCAGGCAGCAGCTCCAGGAAGACACGCAGCCTAAGTGCCTGTCAAGGCACTTCTGTCAAGTCAAAAGAGACCTAGCGACATACTTGGCTCTTCCCTGATTCAACTTTCCTTACACAGGACGTTCTGCGTGTAGCGAACTGCCGGGACCACAGAGTGCCCTAGGTCTCGCAGGGTCCCGTGCATCTACCGAAACCCTGAAGTGTTCCACAGAGATCTGCGCTTTGGCGGAATTTGTAACGCAGGCCGCCTTTGCACCTGAGCTACGGTGACTTCAGGTGTGAGTGCCTAGAGGGACTAGCAAGCGCAGAGTTCTTCTCAGTACAGCTCGGACCAGGGCAATGTGGCCGACTTCCGTGGCATGCTGGACTTGCTAGAACCGTGTTCCTGAATCCGTTGGTGAGCTGAAGCAATCTAGCTCCCCCCAGGAGAGAGTGCAGCGTGTTACGCTTCACTGGGCCTAGCCAGGGGCACCCAGAAGGGCCTACGTGTCTGAGTGTGGCCCAGCAGGCCCAGGGGAGCCTGAGGGTACTCAGAGTTCTTGTAGGGACACGGGTGCTGACGCGAGGGGGCCAGGAGTCCTGACAGGATTAGTACCGTTACACGAGGGCAGGAGTGCGACAAAGGCCTCAAGGAAAAGGCCGCAAAACTACCCTTCTGGATGGCAAATCAGGGCCTTAGGTAGAGGCTACGGCCCACGTCGGGATTCCCCTTCGCTCTAGAGCAGGGCAGGGTATGCTCCCGCCCAGGGCCTGAAAGCACCCTCTTCCTTTCGAGAAAACTCTGCTGCTTCCAGAGCCATGCCTGCAGTGAGTACAAGTCCAGCAACCACAGCGTTGTTCAGGAAGCTTCAAGGCCGCATGAATGGAGCTTTCAAGCCGGGAAGACCAGGCTTGCCTCAGAGGGCTGCCTTTTCCAGGTTTACGTGCAGAAGAAGCGTCTGTGGTTTCTAACAAGTCCAAAGAGACCTAGCTGCTCACTGGGTCCCTCGAGAATCATCTTCTCTAGGCAGGGTGCCCCGCGTGTAGCGAACTGCTTAAATGAAAGAACGCCTTAGGTGTCGTAGGCCCACGTGCATCTTCCGAATGCCTGCAGCGTTACCCTAGAAACTGTGCTCTAGAGGCCCTTGGACGGCAAGCCGACTTACTCCTTGAGGTAGGCTGACTTCAGGCATGAGGTCCTAGAAGGAATTGTAAGCAAGACGTTTTGCTCAGCGCAGCTCCGACTACAGTAACGATGCAGCCTTCCGTGGCCTGCTGCCCAAGCTACCACAGTGTTCCCGAGGCTGTTGGTGTGCTGAGGAAATCTAGCTCCCCCGAGGCGGTGTGCAAGCTGCTGCCCTTCGCTCGGCACACACGCGAGTATTCCAAAGTGCCTCCGGGTCTGAATGTTGCTCTTCGACTCGGGAGAGCCTCGGGGTACTCCGTGTCCTTGTACGGAAACGGGTGCCGCCGGGAGGAGTCTAGGAGTCCCGAAGAGCTTCCAACCCTTCCACTGAAGCAGAAGAGAGAACTAAGGCCTCAGGGAAGCTGCTGCACTCCTACCCTGCTGCGTGGCATATCAGGGTGCTCCTTCGAAGCTAGGCCTCACTTGGAGTTTCCCCTTAGCTATACAACAGGCCAGGATGAGCTCTGACCGAGAAAGTGGAGTGCCCCGGTTCCATGTGAAACCGTCTCTTCCCTCTCACAGCCATGCCTGCCGTGAGAAGAGGCCCGGCAACAGCAGTGTTTCTCAGGGAGCTTCAAGGCGCAATAGAGGATTCTTCAAGGTGCGGAAACAAGGCTGGTCCCATCGGGCACCAGCCCCAGGATGACACGGAGCATAAGTATCTGTGCTTTCTAGCCAAGGCAAAAGCGACCTAGTACATACTTGCTTCAAGCGTTCTTCACAGGGTGCTCTGGGTGTACCAAACTGCCTAGAGCAAGGAATGCCTTTGGTCTCCTAGGCTCCCTTGCCTCTACTGAAAGCCTGAAGTGTTACACAGAGACCTGTGCTTTCGTGGAAGTTGGAAGGCAAGCCCGCCTTTCCCCCTGAGATACGGTGACTTCGGGTATGACTTCCTAGAAGGGCAGCTTCCAAAGTCCGGCCGTGTTACACGGAGAACGGTGCTCTAGTTGCAGTGGGAGCACTAGTTGAATGCCTCCTTGCGGTGGGGTGACTTCAGAGATGAGGTGCTAGGGATACTGAAAAGCAGAGGGATTTTCTCAGTGCAGCTCAGACAAGGGCGATGAGGCCGAAGTCCACGGCACGCTGCACTGGCTAGAACCGTGTTCCGCAAGCTGCTGGAGAGCTGAGGAAATCTAGCTCTCCCAAGGGCGTGTGCAAATGCTGCCGATCAATAGGCGTACGCACAGGGGTACTGCGAAGGGCTTCCTGGGCTGGACGTTGCTCGGGAGGCCCAGGGGTCCGTGGACTACACAGCGTCCTCGTACAGAGACACGGGCCGACGCGAGGCGCCTAGGAATCCTGAGAAGCTTAGCAGCGTTACACTAAGGAAGGGCAACGACTACCGCCTCATGGAAACTGCCGCGCGCCTACCATTCTGCCTGCAATTCAGGGCCTTCATTTGAGGCTTCTGCTCAGTGGAGTTTTAAGGTAACTATAGGGCAGGGAGGATGAGCTCCCAAACAGCAACGGGAAGGCACCCTGTTTCTTTCATGGAAACTCTTTCTCTTCTCAGAGCCACGCCTGCACGGATGAGAATCCGGGCCACAGCAGTGCTTTCCAGGTAGCTTCGGGGCCGCATAAATGCAGCTTTCAAGGCGGGAAAGCAAGGCTTGTCTCAAACGGCCATTTCCAGGTTGACATGGGGCAGACTCTTCCGTGGTTTCTACCAAGTCAAAGAGACCTAGCTTCTCACGGAGTCCTTCCACAGTCAACTTTTCTATGCAGGGTATTCTTCCTGAGGTGAACGGCCTGAACGAAAGAATGCGCTAGGTTTCTTGGGTCCTGCGAATCGTCCCAAAGCCTGCGGCTTTACACCAGAAACTGTGCTCTGGTTGCACTTGGAATCCCTCCCCCCACCACCCCCGCCCTCCCCAAGCCGACATTCTCCTTGAGTTAGGTTGACTTCAGGTATGAGGTCCTGGAGGGAATTGTAAGCAAAGTGCTTCTCTCAGTACAGCTCTGACTACGGTAATGAGGCACACTTCCATGGCCTTCTGCAACTAGAGCTACGAATATGTTCCTGAGGCTGTTGGTGAGCTGAGGCAATCTAGCTCCCCCGAGGCAGCGTGAAAGCTGCTGCCCTTCACTCGGCACGCACACGGGTACTCCGAAGTGTCTAGGGGTGTGAATGTGGCTCTTCAGCTCAGGGGAGCCCGGGGGTCCTCAGTGTCCTTGTACGGAAACGGGTGCTGCCGCGAGGAGTCTGGGAGACCCGGAAAGCTTACTACCGTTCCACTGAAGCAGAAGAGAGAGCTAAGGCCTCCTGGGAGCTGCTGCACTCCTACCCTGCTGCACGGCATGTCAGGGCCCTCCTTCGAAGCTAGGCCTCACTTGGAGCTTCCCCTTAGCTACCGAACAGGACAGGATGAGCTCTGACCGAGAAACTGGAATGCCCCGGTTCCTCGCGAAACCGTCTTTTCCCTCTCGCAGCCATGCCTGCCGTGAGAGGAGGCCCGACAACAGCAGTGTTTTCCAGGGAGCTGCGAGGCGCGTTAACAGGACCTCTCAAGGTGCCGAAACGAGGCCAGTCCCATCAGGCAGCAGCTCCAGGAAGACACGCAGCCTAAGTGCCTGTCAAGGCACTTCTGTCAAGTCAAAAGAGACCTAGCGACATACTTGGCTCTTCCCTGATTCAACTTTCCTTACACAGGACGTTCTGCGTGTAGCGAACTGCCGGGACCACAGAGTGCCCTAGGTCTCGCAGGGTCCCGTGCATCTACCGAAACCCTGAAGTGTTCCACAGAGATCTGCGCTTTGGCGGAATTTGTAACGCAGGCCGCCTTTGCACCTGAGCTACGGTGACTTCAGGTGTGAGTGCCTAGAGGGACTAGCAAGCGCAGAGTTCTTCTCAGTACAGCTCGGACCAGGGCAATGTGGCCGACTTCCGTGGCATGCTGGACTTGCTAGAACCGTGTTCCTGAATCCGTTGGTGAGCTGAAGCAATCTAGCTCCCCCCAGGAGAGAGTGCAGCGTGTTACGCTTCACTGGGCCTAGCCAGGGGCACCCAGAAGGGCCTACGTGTCTGAGTGTGGCCCAGCAGGCCCAGGGGAGCCTGAGGGTACTCAGAGTTCTTGTAGGGACACGGGTGCTGACGCGAGGGGGCCAGGAGTCCTGACAGGATTAGTACCGTTACACGAGGGCAGGAGTGCGACAAAGGCCTCAAGGAAAAGGCCGCAAAACTACCCTTCTGGATGGCAAATCAGGGCCTTAGGTAGAGGCTACGGCCCACGTCGGGATTCCCCTTCGCTCTAGAGCAGGGCAGGGTATGCTCCCGCCCAGGGCCTGAAAGCACCCTCTTCCTTTCGAGAAAACTCTGCTGCTTCCAGAGCCATGCCTGCAGTGAGTACAAGTCCAGCAACCACAGCGTTGTTCAGGAAGCTTCAAGGCCGCATGAATGGAGCTTTCAAGCCGGGAAGACCAGGCTTGCCTCAGAGGGCTGCCTTTTCCAGGTTTACGTGCAGAAGAAGCGTCTGTGGTTTCTAACAAGTCCAAAGAGACCTAGCTGCTCACTGGGTCCCTCGAGAATCATCTTCTCTAGGCAGGGTGCCCCGCGTGTAGCGAACTGCTTAAATGAAAGAACGCCTTAGGTGTCGTAGGCCCACGTGCATCTTCCGAATGCCTGCAGCGTTACCCTAGAAACTGTGCTCTAGAGGCCCTTGGACGGCAAGCCGACTTACTCCTTGAGGTAGGCTGACTTCAGGCATGAGGTCCTAGAAGGAATTGTAAGCAAGACGTTTTGCTCAGCGCAGCTCCGACTACAGTAACGATGCAGCCTTCCGTGGCCTGCTGCCCAAGCTACCACAGTGTTCCCGAGGCTGTTGGTGTGCTGAGGAAATCTAGCTCCCCCGAGGCGGTGTGCAAGCTGCTGCCCTTCGCTCGGCACACACGCGAGTATTCCAAAGTGCCTCCGGGTCTGAATGTTGCTCTTCGACTCGGGAGAGCCTCGGGGTACTCCGTGTCCTTGTACGGAAACGGGTGCCGCCGGGAGGAGTCTAGGAGTCCCGAAGAGCTTCCAACCCTTCCACTGAAGCAGAAGAGAGAACTAAGGCCTCAGGGAAGCTGCTGCACTCCTACCCTGCTGCGTGGCATATCAGGGTGCTCCTTCGAAGCTAGGCCTCACTTGGAGTTTCCCCTTAGCTATACAACAGGCCAGGATGAGCTCTGACCGAGAAAGTGGAGTGCCCCGGTTCCATGTGAAACCGTCTCTTCCCTCTCACAGCCATGCCTGCCGTGAGAAGAGGCCCGGCAACAGCAGTGTTTCTCAGGGAGCTTCAAGGCGCAATAGAGGATTCTTCAAGGTGCGGAAACAAGGCTGGTCCCATCGGGCACCAGCCCCAGGATGACACGGAGCATAAGTATCTGTGCTTTCTAGCCAAGGCAAAAGCGACCTAGTACATACTTGCTTCAAGCGTTCTTCACAGGGTGCTCTGGGTGTACCAAACTGCCTAGAGCAAGGAATGCCTTTGGTCTCCTAGGCTCCCTTGCCTCTACTGAAAGCCTGAAGTGTTACACAGAGACCTGTGCTTTCGTGGAAGTTGGAAGGCAAGCCCGCCTTTCCCCCTGAGATACGGTGACTTCGGGTATGACTTCCTAGAAGGGCAGCTTCCAAAGTCCGGCCGTGTTACACGGAGAACGGTGCTCTAGTTGCAGTGGGAGCACTAGTTGAATGCCTCCTTGCGGTGGGGTGACTTCAGAGATGAGGTGCTAGGGATACTGAAAAGCAGAGGGATTTTCTCAGTGCAGCTCAGACAAGGGCGATGAGGCCGAAGTCCACGGCACGCTGCACTGGCTAGAACCGTGTTCCGCAAGCTGCTGGAGAGCTGAGGAAATCTAGCTCTCCCAAGGGCGTGTGCAAATGCTGCCGATCAATAGGCGTACGCACAGGGGTACTGCGAAGGGCTTCCTGGGCTGGACGTTGCTCGGGAGGCCCAGGGGTCCGTGGACTACACAGCGTCCTCGTACAGAGACACGGGCCGACGCGAGGCGCCTAGGAATCCTGAGAAGCTTAGCAGCGTTACACTAAGGAAGGGCAACGACTACCGCCTCATGGAAACTGCCGCGCGCCTACCATTCTGCCTGCAATTCAGGGCCTTCATTTGAGGCTTCTGCTCAGTGGAGTTTTAAGGTAACTATAGGGCAGGGAGGATGAGCTCCCAAACAGCAACGGGAAGGCACCCTGTTTCTTTCATGGAAACTCTTTCTCTTCTCAGAGCCACGCCTGCACGGATGAGAATCCGGGCCACAGCAGTGCTTTCCAGGTAGCTTCGGGGCCGCATAAATGCAGCTTTCAAGGCGGGAAAGCAAGGCTTGTCTCAAACGGCCATTTCCAGGTTGACATGGGGCAGACTCTTCCGTGGTTTCTACCAAGTCAAAGAGACCTAGCTTCTCACGGAGTCCTTCCACAGTCAACTTTTCTATGCAGGGTATTCTTCCTGAGGTGAACGGCCTGAACGAAAGAATGCGCTAGGTTTCTTGGGTCCTGCGAATCGTCCCAAAGCCTGCGGCTTTACACCAGAAACTGTGCTCTGGTTGCACTTGGAATCCCTCCCCCCACCACCCCCGCCCTCCCCAAGCCGACATTCTCCTTGAGTTAGGTTGACTTCAGGTATGAGGTCCTGGAGGGAATTGTAAGCAAAGTGCTTCTCTCAGTACAGCTCTGACTACGGTAATGAGGCACACTTCCATGGCCTTCTGCAACTAGAGCTACGAATATGTTCCTGAGGCTGTTGGTGAGCTGAGGCAATCTAGCTCCCCCGAGGCAGCGTGAAAGCTGCTGCCCTTCACTCGGCACGCACACGGGTACTCCGAAGTGTCTAGGGGTGTGAATGTGGCTCTTCAGCTCAGGGGAGCCCGGGGGTCCTCAGTGTCCTTGTACGGAAACGGGTGCTGCCGCGAGGAGTCTGGGAGACCCGGAAAGCTTACTACCGTTCCACTGAAGCAGAAGAGAGAGCTAAGGCCTCCTGGGAGCTGCTGCACTCCTACCCTGCTGCACGGCATGTCAGGGCCCTCCTTCGAAGCTAGGCCTCACTTGGAGCTTCCCCTTAGCTACCGAACAGGACAGGATGAGCTCTGACCGAGAAACTGGAATGCCCCGGTTCCTCGCGAAACCGTCTTTTCCCTCTCGCAGCCATGCCTGCCGTGAGAGGAGGCCCGACAACAGCAGTGTTTTCCAGGGAGCTGCGAGGCGCGTTAACAGGACCTCTCAAGGTGCCGAAACGAGGCCAGTCCCATCAGGCAGCAGCTCCAGGAAGACACGCAGCCTAAGTGCCTGTCAAGGCACTTCTGTCAAGTCAAAAGAGACCTAGCGACATACTTGGCTCTTCCCTGATTCAACTTTCCTTACACAGGACGTTCTGCGTGTAGCGAACTGCCGGGACCACAGAGTGCCCTAGGTCTCGCAGGGTCCCGTGCATCTACCGAAACCCTGAAGTGTTCCACAGAGATCTGCGCTTTGGCGGAATTTGTAACGCAGGCCGCCTTTGCACCTGAGCTACGGTGACTTCAGGTGTGAGTGCCTAGAGGGACTAGCAAGCGCAGAGTTCTTCTCAGTACAGCTCGGACCAGGGCAATGTGGCCGACTTCCGTGGCATGCTGGACTTGCTAGAACCGTGTTCCTGAATCCGTTGGTGAGCTGAAGCAATCTAGCTCCCCCCAGGAGAGAGTGCAGCGTGTTACGCTTCACTGGGCCTAGCCAGGGGCACCCAGAAGGGCCTACGTGTCTGAGTGTGGCCCAGCAGGCCCAGGGGAGCCTGAGGGTACTCAGAGTTCTTGTAGGGACACGGGTGCTGACGCGAGGGGGCCAGGAGTCCTGACAGGATTAGTACCGTTACACGAGGGCAGGAGTGCGACAAAGGCCTCAAGGAAAAGGCCGCAAAACTACCCTTCTGGATGGCAAATCAGGGCCTTAGGTAGAGGCTACGGCCCACGTCGGGATTCCCCTTCGCTCTAGAGCAGGGCAGGGTATGCTCCCGCCCAGGGCCTGAAAGCACCCTCTTCCTTTCGAGAAAACTCTGCTGCTTCCAGAGCCATGCCTGCAGTGAGTACAAGTCCAGCAACCACAGCGTTGTTCAGGAAGCTTCAAGGCCGCATGAATGGAGCTTTCAAGCCGGGAAGACCAGGCTTGCCTCAGAGGGCTGCCTTTTCCAGGTTTACGTGCAGAAGAAGCGTCTGTGGTTTCTAACAAGTCCAAAGAGACCTAGCTGCTCACTGGGTCCCTCGAGAATCATCTTCTCTAGGCAGGGTGCCCCGCGTGTAGCGAACTGCTTAAATGAAAGAACGCCTTAGGTGTCGTAGGCCCACGTGCATCTTCCGAATGCCTGCAGCGTTACCCTAGAAACTGTGCTCTAGAGGCCCTTGGACGGCAAGCCGACTTACTCCTTGAGGTAGGCTGACTTCAGGCATGAGGTCCTAGAAGGAATTGTAAGCAAGACGTTTTGCTCAGCGCAGCTCCGACTACAGTAACGATGCAGCCTTCCGTGGCCTGCTGCCCAAGCTACCACAGTGTTCCCGAGGCTGTTGGTGTGCTGAGGAAATCTAGCTCCCCCGAGGCGGTGTGCAAGCTGCTGCCCTTCGCTCGGCACACACGCGAGTATTCCAAAGTGCCTCCGGGTCTGAATGTTGCTCTTCGACTCGGGAGAGCCTCGGGGTACTCCGTGTCCTTGTACGGAAACGGGTGCCGCCGGGAGGAGTCTAGGAGTCCCGAAGAGCTTCCAACCCTTCCACTGAAGCAGAAGAGAGAACTAAGGCCTCAGGGAAGCTGCTACACTCCTACCCTGCTGCGTGGCATATCAGGGTGCTCCTTCGAAGCTAGGCCTCACTTGGAGTTTCCCCTTAGCTATACAACAGGCCAGGATGAGCTCTGACCGAGAAAGTGGAGTGCCCCGGTTCCATGTGAAACCGTCTCTTCCCTCTCACAGCCATGCCTGCCGTGAGAAGAGGCCCGGCAACAGCAGTGTTTCTCAGGGAGCTTCAAGGCGCAATAGAGGATTCTTCAAGGTGCGGAAACAAGGCTGGTCCCATCGGGCACCAGCCCCAGGATGACACGGAGCATAAGTATCTGTGCTTTCTAGCCAAGGCAAAAGCGACCTAGTACATACTTGCTTCAAGCGTTCTTCACAGGGTGCTCTGGGTGTACCAAACTGCCTAGAGCAAGGAATGCCTTTGGTCTCCTAGGCTCCCTTGCCTCTACTGAAAGCCTGAAGTGTTACACAGAGACCTGTGCTTTCGTGGAAGTTGGAAGGCAAGCCCGCCTTTCCCCCTGAGATACGGTGACTTCGGGTATGACTTCCTAGAAGGGCAGCTTCCAAAGTCCGGCCGTGTTACACGGAGAACGGTGCTCTAGTTGCAGTGGGAGCACTAGTTGAATGCCTCCTTGCGGTGGGGTGACTTCAGAGATGAGGTGCTAGGGATACTGAAAAGCAGAGGGATTTTCTCAGTGCAGCTCAGACAAGGGCGATGAGGCCGAAGTCCACGGCACGCTGCACTGGCTAGAACCGTGTTCCGCAAGCTGCTGGAGAGCTGAGGAAATCTAGCTCTCCCAAGGGCGTGTGCAAATGCTGCCGATCAATAGGCGTACGCACAGGGGTACTCCGAAGGGCTTCCTGGGCTGGACGTTGCTCGGGAGGCCCAGGGGTCCGTGGACTACACAGCGTCCTCGTACAGAGACACGGGCCGACGCGAGGCGCCTAGGAATCCTGAGAAGCTTAGCAGCGTTACACTAAGGAAGGGCAACGACTACCGCCTCATGGAAACTGCCGCGCGCCTACCATTCTGCCTGCAATTCAGGGCCTTCATTTGAGGCTTCTGCTCAGTGGAGTTTTAAGGTAACTATAGGGCAGGGAGGATGAGCTCCCAAACAGCAACGGGAAGGCACCCTGTTTCTTTCATGGAAACTCTTTCTCTTCTCAGAGCCACGCCTGCACGGATGAGAATCCGGGCCACAGCAGTGCTTTCCAGGTAGCTTCGGGGCCGCATAAATGCAGCTTTCAAGGCGGGAAAGCAAGGCTTGTCTCAAACGGCCATTTCCAGGTTGACATGGGGCAGACTCTTCCGTGGTTTCTACCAAGTCAAAGAGACCTAGCTTCTCACGGAGTCCTTCCACAGTCAACTTTTCTATGCAGGGTATTCTTCCTGAGGTGAACGGCCTGAACGAAAGAATGCGCTAGGTTTCTTGGGTCCTGCGAATCGTCCCAAAGCCTGCGGCTTTACACCAGAAACTGTGCTCTGGTTGCACTTGGAATCCCTCCCCCCACCACCCCCGCCCTCCCCAAGCCGACATTCTCCTTGAGTTAGGTTGACTTCAGGTATGAGGTCCTGGAGGGAATTGTAAGCAAAGTGCTTCTCTCAGTACAGCTCTGACTACGGTAATGAGGCACACTTCCATGGCCTTCTGCAACTAGAGCTACGAATATGTTCCTGAGGCTGTTGGTGAGCTGAGGCAATCTAGCTCCCCCGAGGCAGCGTGAAAGCTGCTGCCCTTCACTCGGCACGCACACGGGTACTCCGAAGTGTCTAGGGGTGTGAATGTGGCTCTTCAGCTCAGGGGAGCCCGGGGGTCCTCAGTGTCCTTGTACGGAAACGGGTGCTGCCGCGAGGAGTCTGGGAGACCCGGAAAGCTTACTACCGTTCCACTGAAGCAGAAGAGAGAGCTAAGGCCTCCTGGGAGCTGCTGCACTCCTACCCTGCTGCACGGCATGTCAGGGCCCTCCTTCGAAGCTAGGCCTCACTTGGAGCTTCCCCTTAGCTACCGAACAGGACAGGATGAGCTCTGACCGAGAAACTGGAATGCCCCGGTTCCTCGCGAAACCGTCTTTTCCCTCTCGCAGCCATGCCTGCCGTGAGAGGAGGCCCGACAACAGCAGTGTTTTCCAGGGAGCTGCGAGGCGCGTTAACAGGACCTCTCAAGGTGCCGAAACGAGGCCAGTCCCATCAGGCAGCAGCTCCAGGAAGACACGCAGCCTAAGTGCCTGTCAAGGCACTTCTGTCAAGTCAAAAGAGACCTAGCGACATACTTGGCTCTTCCCTGATTCAACTTTCCTTACACAGGACGTTCTGCGTGTAGCGAACTGCCGGGACCACAGAGTGCCCTAGGTCTCGCAGGGTCCCGTGCATCTACCGAAACCCTGAAGTGTTCCACAGAGATCTGCGCTTTGGCGGAATTTGTAACGCAGGCCGCCTTTGCACCTGAGCTACGGTGACTTCAGGTGTGAGTGCCTAGAGGGACTAGCAAGCGCAGAGTTCTTCTCAGTACAGCTCGGACCAGGGCAATGTGGCCGACTTCCGTGGCATGCTGGACTTGCTAGAACCGTGTTCCTGAATCCGTTGGTGAGCTGAAGCAATCTAGCTCCCCCCAGGAGAGAGTGCAGCGTGTTACGCTTCACTGGGCCTAGCCAGGGGCACCCAGAAGGGCCTACGTGTCTGAGTGTGGCCCAGCAGGCCCAGGGGAGCCTGAGGGTACTCAGAGTTCTTGTAGGGACACGGGTGCTGACGCGAGGGGGCCAGGAGTCCTGACAGGATTAGTACCGTTACACGAGGGCAGGAGTGCGACAAAGGCCTCAAGGAAAAGGCCGCAAAACTACCCTTCTGGATGGCAAATCAGGGCCTTAGGTAGAGGCTACGGCCCACGTCGGGATTCCCCTTCGCTCTAGAGCAGGGCAGGGTATGCTCCCGCCCAGGGCCTGAAAGCACCCTCTTCCTTTCGAGAAAACTCTGCTGCTTCCAGAGCCATGCCTGCAGTGAGTACAAGTCCAGCAACCACAGCGTTGTTCAGGAAGCTTCAAGGCCGCATGAATGGAGCTTTCAAGCCGGGAAGACCAGGCTTGCCTCAGAGGGCTGCCTTTTCCAGGTTTACGTGCAGAAGAAGCGTCTGTGGTTTCTAACAAGTCCAAAGAGACCTAGCTGCTCACTGGGTCCCTCGAGAATCATCTTCTCTAGGCAGGGTGCCCCGCGTGTAGCGAACTGCTTAAATGAAAGAACGCCTTAGGTGTCGTAGGCCCACGTGCATCTTCCGAATGCCTGCAGCGTTACCCTAGAAACTGTGCTCTAGAGGCCCTTGGACGGCAAGCCGACTTACTCCTTGAGGTAGGCTGACTTCAGGCATGAGGTCCTAGAAGGAATTGTAAGCAAGACGTTTTGCTCAGCGCAGCTCCGACTACAGTAACGATGCAGCCTTCCGTGGCCTGCTGCCCAAGCTACCACAGTGTTCCCGAGGCTGTTGGTGTGCTGAGGAAATCTAGCTCCCCCGAGGCGGTGTGCAAGCTGCTGCCCTTCGCTCGGCACACACGCGAGTATTCCAAAGTGCCTCCGGGTCTGAATGTTGCTCTTCGACTCGGGAGAGCCTCGGGGTACTCCGTGTCCTTGTACGGAAACGGGTGCCGCCGGGAGGAGTCTAGGAGTCCCGAAGAGCTTCCAACCCTTCCACTGAAGCAGAAGAGAGAACTAAGGCCTCAGGGAAGCTGCTGCACTCCTACCCTGCTGCGTGGCATATCAGGGTGCTCCTTCGAAGCTAGGCCTCACTTGGAGTTTCCCCTTAGCTATACAACAGGCCAGGATGAGCTCTGACCGAGAAAGTGGAGTGCCCCGGTTCCATGTGAAACCGTCTCTTCCCTCTCACAGCCATGCCTGCCGTGAGAAGAGGCCCGGCAACAGCAGTGTTTCTCAGGGAGCTTCAAGGCGCAATAGAGGATTCTTCAAGGTGCGGAAACAAGGCTGGTCCCATCGGGCACCAGCCCCAGGATGACACGGAGCATAAGTATCTGTGCTTTCTATCCAAGGCAAAAGCGACCTAGTACATACTTGCTTCAAGCGTTCTTCACAGGGTGCTCTGGGTGTACCAAACTGCCTAGACCAAGGAATGCCTTTGGTCTCCTAGGCTCCCTTGCCTCTACTGAAAGCCTGAAGTGTTACACAGAGACCTGTGCTTTCGTGGAAGTTGGAAGGCAAGCCCGCCTTTCCCCCTGAGATACGGTGACTTCGGGTATGAGTTCCTAGAAGGGCAGCTTCCAAAGTCCGGCCGTGTTACACGGAGAACGGTGCTCTAGTTGCAGTGGGAGCACTAGTTGAATGCCTCCTTGCGGTGGGGTGACTTCAGAGATGAGGTGCTAGAGATACTGAAAAGCAGAGGGATTTTCTCAGTGCAGCTCAGACAAGGGCGATGAGGCCGAAGTCCACGGCACGCTGCACTGGCTAGAACCGTGTTCCGCAAGCTGCTGGAGAGCTGAGGAAATCTAGCTCTCCCAAGGGCGTGTGCAAATGCTGCCGATCAATAGGCGTACGCACAGGGGTACTCCGAAGGGCTTCCTGGGCTGGACGTTGCTCGGGAGGCCCAGGGGTCCGTGGACTACACAGCGTCCTCGTACAGAGACACGGGCCGACGCGAGGCGCCTAGGAATCCTGAGAAGCTTAGCAGCATTACACTAAGGAAGTGCAACGACTACCGCCTCATGGAAACTGCCGCGCGCCTACCATTCTGCCTGCAATTCAGGGCCTTCATTTGAGGCTTCTGCTCAGTGGAGTTTTAAGGTAACTATAGGGCAGGGAGGATGAGCTCCCAAACAGCAACGGGAAGGCACCCTGTTTCTTTCATGGAAACTCTTTCTCTTCTCAGAGCCACGCCTGCACGGATGAGAATCCGGGCCACAGCAGTGCTTTCCAGGTAGCTTCGGGGCCGCATAAATGCAGCTTTCAAGGCGGGAAAGCAAGGCTTGTCTCAAACGGCCATTTCCAGGTTGACATGGGGCAGACTCTTCCGTGGTTTCTACCAAGTCAAAGAGACCTAGCTTCTCACGGAGTCCTTCCACAGTCAACTTTTCTATGCAGGGTATTCTTCCTGAGGTGAACGGCCTGAACGAAAGAATGCGCTAGGTTTCTTGGGTCCTGCGAATCGTCCCAAAGCCTGCGGCTTTACACCAGAAACTGTGCTCTGGTTGCACTTGGAATCCCTCCCCCCACCACCCCCGCCCTCCCCAAGCCGACATTCTCCTTGAGTTAGGTTGACTTCAGGTATGAGGTCCTGGAGGGAATTGTAAGCAAAGTGCTTCTCTCAGTACAGCTCTGACTACGGTAATGAGGCACACTTCCATGGCCGTCTGCAACTAGAGCTACGAATATGTTCCTGAGGCTGTTGGTGAGCTGAGGCAATCTAGCTCCCCCGAGGCAGCGTGAAAGCTGCTGCCCTTCACTCGGCACGCACACGGGTACTCCGAAGTGTCTAGGGGTGTGAATGTGGCTCTTCAGCTCAGGGGAGCCCGGGGGTCCTCAGTGTCCTTGTACGGAAACGGGTGCTGCCGCGAGGAGTCTGGGAGACCCGGAAAGCTTACTACCGTTCCACTGAAGCAGAAGAGAGAGCTAAGGCCTCCTGGGAGCTGCTGCACTCCTACCCTGCTGCACGGCATGTCAGGGCCCTCCTTCGAAGCTAGGCCTCACTTGGAGCTTCCCCTTAGCTACCGAACAGGACAGGATGAGCTCTGACCGAGAAACTGGAATGCCCCGGTTCCTCGCGAAACCGTCTTTTCCCTCTCGCAGCCATGCCTGCCGTGAGAGGAGGCCCGACAACAGCAGTGTTTTCCAGGGAGCTGCGAGGCGCGTTAACAGGACCTCTCAAGGTGCCGAAACGAGGCCAGTCCCATCAGGCAGCAGCTCCAGGAAGACACGCAGCCTAAGTGCCTGTCAAGGCACTTCTGTCAAGTCAAAAGAGACCTAGCGACATACTTGGCTCTTCCCTGATTCAACTTTCCTTACACAGGACGTTCTGCGTGTAGTGAACTGCCGGGACCACAGAGTGCCCTAGGTCTCGCAGGGTCCCGTGCATCTACCGAAACCCTGAAGTTTTCCACAGAGATCTGCGCTTTGGCGGAATTTGTAACGCAGGCCGCCTTTGCACCTGAGCTACGGTGACTTCAGGTGTGAGTGCCTAGAGGGACTAGCAAGCGCAGAGTTCTTCTCAGTACAGCTCGGACCAGGGCAATGTGGCCGACTTCCGTGGCATGCTGGACTTGCTAGAACCGTGTTCCTGAATCCGTTGGTGAGCTGAAGCAATCTAGCTCCCCCCAGGAGAGAGTGCAGCGTGTTACGCTTCACTGGGCCTAGCCAGGGGCACCCAGAAGGGCCTACGTGTCTGAGTGTGGCCCAGCAGGCCCAGCGGAGCCTGAGGGTACTCAGAGTTCTTGTAGGGACACGGGTGCTGACGCGAGGGGGCCAGGAGTCCTGACAGGATTAGTACCGTTACACGAGGGCAGGAGTGCGACAAAGGCCTCAAGGAAAAGGCCGCAAAACTACCCTTCTGGATGGCAAATCAGGGCCTTAGGTAGAGGCTACGGCCCACGTCGGGATTCCCCTTCGCTCTAGAGCAGGGCAGGGTATGCTCCCGCCCAGGGCCTGAAAGCACCCTCTTCCTTTCGAGAAAACTCTGCTGCTTCCAGAGCCATGCCTGCAGTGAGTACAAGTCCAGCAACCACAGCGTTGTTCAGGAAGCTTCAAGGCCGCATGAATGGAGCTTTCAAGCCGGGAAGACCAGGCTTGCCTCAGAGGGCTGCCTTTTCCAGGTTTACGTGCAGAAGAAGCGTCTGTGGTTTCTAACAAGTCCAAAGAGACCTAGCTGCTCACTGGGTCCCTCGAGAATCATCTTCTCTAGGCAGGGTGCCCCGCGTGTAGCGAACTGCTTAAATGAAAGAACGCCTTAGGTGTCGTAGGCCCACGTGCATCTTCCGAATGCCTGCAGCGTTACCCTAGAAACTGTGCTCTAGAGGCCCTTGGACGGCAAGCCGACTTACTCCTTGAGGTAGGCTGACTTCAGGCATGAGGTCCTAGAAGGAATTGTAAGCAAGACGTTTTGCTCAGCGCAGCTCCGACTACAGTAATGATGCAGCCTTCCGTGGCCTGCTGCCCAAGCTACCACAGTGTTCCCGAGGCTGTTGGTGTGCTGAGGAAATCTAGCTCCCCCGAGGCGGTGTGCAAGCTGCTGCCCTTCGCTCGGCACACACGCGAGTATTCCAAAGTGCCTCCGGGTCTGAATGTTGCTCTTCGACTCGGGAGAGCCTCGGGGTACTCCGTGTCCTTGTACGGAAACGGGTGCCGCCGGGAGGAGTCTAGGAGTCCCGAAGAGCTTCCAACCCTTCCACTGAAGCAGAAGAGAGAACTAAGGCCTCAGGGAAGCTGCTGCACTCCTACCCTGCTGCGTGGCATATCAGGGTGCTCCTTCGAAGCTAGGCCTCACTTGGAGTTTCCCCTTAGCTATACAACAGGCCAGGATGAGCTCTGACCGAGAAAGTGGAGTGCCCCGGTTCCATGTGAAACCGTCTCTTCCCTCTCACAGCCATGCCTGCCGTGAGAAGAGGCCCGGCAACAGCAGTGTTTCTCAGGGAGCTTCAAGGCGCAATAGAGGATTCTTCAAGGTGTGGAAACAAGGCTGGTCCCATCGGGCACCAGCCCCAGGATGACACGGAGCATAAGTATCTGTGCTTTCTATCCAAGGCAAAAGCGACCTAGTACATACTTGCTTCAAGCGTTCTTCACAGGGTGCTCTGGGTGTACCAAACTGCCTAGAGCAAGGAATGCCTTTGGTCTCCTAGGCTCCCTTGCCTCTACTGAAAGCCTGAAGTGTTACACAGAGACCTGTGCTTTCGTGGAAGTTGGAAGGCAAGCCCGCCTTTCCCCCTGAGATACGGTGACTTCGGGTATGAGTTCCTAGAAGGGCAGCTTCCAAAGTCCGGCCGTGTTACACGGAGAACGGTGCTCTAGTTGCAGTGGGAGCACTAGTTGAATGCCTCCTTGCGGTGGGGTGACTTCAGAGATGAGGTGCTAGGGATACTGAAAAGCAGAGGGATTTTCTCAGTGCAGCTCAGACAAGGGCGATGAGGCCGAAGTCCACGGCACGCTGCACTGGCTAGAACCGTGTTCCGCAAGCTGCTGGAGAGCTGAGGAAATCTAGCTCTCCCAAGGGCGTGTGCAAATGCTGCCGATCAATAGGCGTACGCACAGGGGTACTCCGAAGGGCTTCCTGGGCTGGACGTTGCTCGGGAGGCCCAGGGGTCCGTGGACTACACAGCGTCCTCGTACAGAGACACGGGCCGACGCGAGGCGCCTAGGAATCCTGAGAAGCTTAGCAGCGTTACACTAAGGAAGGGCAACGACTACCGCCTCATGGAAACTGCCGCGCGCCTACCATTCGGCCTGCAATTCAGGGCCTTCATTTGAGGCTTCTGCTCAGTGGAGTTTTAAGGTAACTATAGGGCAGGGAGGATGAGCTCCCAAACAGCAACGGGAAGGCACCCTGTTTCTTTCATGGGAACTCTTTCTCTTCTCAGAGCCACGCCTGCACGGATGAGAATCCGGGCCACAGCAGTGCTTTCCAGGTAGCTTCGGGGCCGCATAAATGCAGCTTTCAAGGCGGGAAAGCAAGGCTTGTCTCAAACGGCCATTTCCAGGTTGACATGGGGCAGACTCTTCCGTGGTTTCTACCAAGTCAAAGAGACCTAGCTTCTCACGGAGTCCTTCCACAGTCAACTTTTCTATGCAGGGTATTCTTCCTGAGGTGAACGGCCTGAACGAAAGAATGCGCTAGGTTTCTTGGGTCCTGCGAATCGTCCCAAAGCCTGCGGCTTTACACCAGAAACTGTGCTCTGGTTGCACTTGGAATCCCTCCCCCCACCACCCCCGCCCTCCCCAAGCCGACATTCTCCTTGAGTTAGGTTGACTTCAGGTATGAGGTCCTGGAGGGAATTGTAAGCAAAGTGCTTCTCTCAGTACAGCTCTGACTACGGTAATGAGGCACACTTCCATGGCCTTCTGCAACTAGAGCTACGAATATGTTCCTGAGGCTGTTGGTGAGCTGAGGCAATCTAGCTCCCCCGAGGCAGCGTGAAAGCTGCTGCCCTTCACTCGGCACGCACACGGGTACTCCGAAGTGTCTAGGGGTGTGAATGTGGCTCTTCAGCTCAGGGGAGCCCGGGGGTCCTCAGTGTCCTTGTACGGAAACGGGTGCTGCCGCGAGGAGTCTGGGAGACCCGGAAAGCTTACTACCGTTCCACTGAAGCAGAAGAGAGAGCTAAGGCCTCCTGGGAGCTGCTGCACTCCTACCCTGCTGCACGGCATGTCAGGGCCCTCCTTCGAAGCTAGGCCTCACTTGGAGCTTCCCCTTAGCTACCGAACAGGACAGGATGAGCTCTGACCGAGAAACTGGAATGCCCCGGTTCCTCGCGAAACCGTCTTTTCCCTCTCGCAGCCATGCCTGCCGTGAGAGGAGGCCCGACAACAGCAGTGTTTTCCAGGGAGCTGCGAGGCGCGTTAACAGGACCTCTCAAGGTGCCGAAACGAGGCCAGTCCCATCAGGCAGCAGCTCCAGGAAGACACGCAGCCTAAGTGCCTGTCAAGGCACTTCTGTCAAGTCAAAAGAGACCTAGCGACATACTTGGCTCTTCCCTGATTCAACTTTCCTTACACAGGACGTTCTGCGTGTAGCGAACTGCCGGGACCACAGAGTGCCCTAGGTCTCGCAGGGTCCCGTGCATCTACCGAAACCCTGAAGTGTTCCACAGAGATCTGCGCTTTGGCGGAATTTGTAACGCAGGCCGCCTTTGCACCTGAGCTACGGTGACTTCAGGTGTGAGTGCCTAGAGGGACTAGCAAGCGCAGAGTTCTTCTCAGTACAGCTCGGACCAGGGCAATGTGGCCGACTTCCGTGGCATGCTGGACTTGCTAGAACCGTGTTCCTGAATCCGTTGGTGAGCTGAAGCAATCTAGCTCCCCCCAGGAGAGAGTGCAGCGTGTTACGCTTCACTGGGCCTAGCCAGGGGCACCCAGAAGGGCCTACGTGTCTGAGTGTGGCCCAGCAGGCCCAGGGGAGCCTGAGGGTACTCAGAGTTCTTGTAGGGACACGGGTGCTGACGCGAGGGGGCCAGGAGTCCTGACAGGATTAGTACCGTTACACGAGGGCAGGAGTGCGACAAAGGCCTCAAGGAAAAGGCCGCAAAACTACCCTTCTGGATGGCAAATCAGGGCCTTAGGTAGAGGCTACGGCCCACGTCGGGATTCCCCTTCGCTCTAGAGCAGGGCAGGGTATGCTCCCGCCCAGGGCCTGAAAGCACCCTCTTCCTTTCGAGAAAACTCTGCTGCTTCCAGAGCCATGCCTGCAGTGAGTACAAGTCCAGCAACCACAGCGTTGTTCAGGAAGCTTCAAGGCCGCATGAATGGAGCTTTCAAGCCGGGAAGACCAGGCTTGCCTCAGAGGGCTGCCTTTTCCAGGTTTACGTGCAGAAGAAGCGTCTGTGGTTTCTAACAAGTCCAAAGAGACCTAGCTGCTCACTGGGTCCCTCGAGAATCATCTTCTCTAGGCAGGGTGCCCCGCGTGTAGCGAACTGCTTAAATGAAAGAACGCCTTAGGTGTCGTAGGCCCACGTGCATCTTCCGAATGCCTGCAGCGTTACCCTAGAAACTGTGCTCTAGAGGCCCTTGGACGGCAAGCCGACTTACTCCTTGAGGTAGGCTGACTTCAGGCATGAGGTCCTAGAAGGAATTGTAAGCAAGACGTTTTGCTCAGCGCAGCTCCGACTACAGTAACGATGCAGCCTTCCGTGGCCTGCTGCCCAAGCTACCACAGTGTTCCCGAGGCTGTTGGTGTGCTGAGGAAATCTAGCTCCCCCGAGGCGGTGTGCAAGCTGCTGCCCTTCGCTCGGCACACACGCGAGTATTCCAAAGTGCCTCCGGGTCTGAATGTTGCTCTTCGACTCGGGAGAGCCTCGGGGTACTCCGTGTCCTTGTACGGAAACGGGTGCCGCCGGGAGGAGTCTAGGAGTCCCGAAGAGCTTCCAACCCTTCCACTGAAGCAGAAGAGAGAACTAAGGCCTCAGGGAAGCTGCTGCACTCCTACCCTGCTGCGTGGCATATCAGGGTGCTCCTTCGAAGCTAGGCCTCACTTGGAGTTTCCCCTTAGCTATACAACAGGCCAGGATGAGCTCTGAGCGAGAAAGTGGAGTGCCCCGGTTCCATGTGAAACCGTCTCTTCCCTCTCACAGCCATGCCTGCCGTGAGAAGAGGCCCGGCAACAGCAGTGTTTCTCAGGGAGCTTCAAGGCGCAATAGAGGATTCTTCAAGGTGCGGAAACAAGGCTGGTCCCATCGGGCACCAGCCCCAGGATGACACGGAGCATAAGTATCTGTGCTTTCTATCCAAGGCAAAAGCGACCTAGTACATACTTGCTTCAAGCGTTCTTCACAGGGTGCTCTGGGTGTACCAAACTGCCTAGAGCAAGGAATGCCTTTGGTCTCCTAGGCTCCCTTGCCTCTACTGAAAGCCTGAAGTGTTACACAGAGACCTGTGCTTTCGTGGAAGTTGGAAGGCAAGCCCGCCTTTCCCCCTGAGATACGGTGACTTCGGGTATGACTTCCTAGAAGGGCAGCTTCCAAAGTCCGGCCGTGTTACACGGAGAACGGTGCTCTAGTTGCAGTGGGAGCACTAGTTGAATGCCTCCTTGCGGTGGGGTGACTTCAGAGATGAGGTGCTAGGGATACTGGAAAGCAGAGGGATTTTCTCAGTGCAGCTCAGACAAGGGCGATGAGGCCGAAGTCCACGGCACGCTGCACTGGCTAGAACCGTGTTCCGCAAGCTGCTGGAGAGCTGAGGAAATCTAGCTCTCCCAAGGGCGTGTGCAAATGCTGCCGATCAATAGGCGTACGCACAGGGGTACTCCGAAGGGCTTCCTGGGCTGGACGTTGCTCGGGAGGCCCAGGGGTCCGTGGACTACACAGCGTCCTCGTACAGAGACACGGGCCGACGCGAGGCGCCTAGGAATCCTGAGAAGCTTAGCAGCGTTACACTAAGGAAGGGCAACGACTACCGCCTCATGGAAACTGCCGCGCGCCTACCATTCGGCCTGCAATTCAGGGCCTTCATTTGAGGCTTCTGCTCAGTGGAGTTTTAAGGTAACTATAGGGCAGGGAGGATGAGCTCCCAAACAGCAACGGGAAGGCACCCTGTTTCTTTCATGGAAACTCTTTCTCTTCTCAGAGCCACGCCTGCACGGATGAGAATCCGGGCCACAGCAGTGCTTTCCAGGTAGCTTCGGGGCCGCATAAATGCAGCTTTCAAGGCGGGAAAGCAAGGCTTGTCTCAAACGGCCATTTCCAGGTTGACATGGGGCAGACTCTTCCGTGGTTTCTACCAAGTCAAAGAGACCTAGCTTCTCACGGAGTCCTTCCACAGTCAACTTTTCTATGCAGGGTATTCTTCCTGAGGTGAACGGCCTGAACGAAAGAATGCGCTAGGTTTCTTGGGTCCTGCGAATCGTCCCAAAGCCTGCGGCTTTACACCAGAAACTGTGCTCTGGTTGCACTTGGAATCCCTCCCCCCACCACCCCCGCCCTCCCCAAGCCGACATTCTCCTTGAGTTAGGTTGACTTCAGGTATGAGGTCCTGGAGGGAATTGTAAGCAAAGTGCTTCTCTCAGTACAGCTCTGACTACGGTAATGAGGCACACTTCCATGGCCTTCTGCAACTAGAGCTACGAATATGTTCCTGAGGCTGTTGGTGAGCTGAGGCAATCTAGCTCCCCCGAGGCAGCGTGAAAGCTGCTGCCCTTCACTCGGCACGCACACGGGTACTCCGAAGTGTCTAGGGGTGTGAATGTGGCTCTTCAGCTCAGGGGAGCCCGGGGGTCCTCAGTGTCCTTGTACGGAAACGGGTGCTGCCGCGAGGAGTCTGGGAGACCCGGAAAGCTTACTACCGTTCCACTGAAGCAGAAGAGAGAGCTAAGGCCTCCTGGGAGCTGCTGCACTCCTACCCTGCTGCACGGCATGTCAGGGCCCTCCTTCGAAGCTAGGCCTCACTTGGAGCTTCCCCTTAGCTACCGAACAGGACAGGATGAGCTCTGACCGAGAAACTGGAATGCCCCGGTTCCTCGCGAAACCGTCTTTTCCCTCTCGCAGCCATGCCTGCCGTGAGAGGAGGCCCGACAACAGCAGTGTTTTCCAGGGAGCTGCGAGGCGCGTTAACAGGACCTCTCAAGGTGCCGAAACGAGGCCAGTCCCATCAGGCAGCAGCTCCAGGAAGACACGCAGCCTAAGTGCCTGTCAAGGCACTTCTGTCAAGTCAAAAGAGACCTAGCGACATACTTGGCTCTTCCCTGATTCAACTTTCCTTACACAGGACGTTCTGCGTGTAGCGAACTGCCGGGACCACAGAGTGCCCTAGGTCTCGCAGGGTCCCGTGCATCTACCGAAACCCTGAAGTGTTCCACAGAGATCTGCGCTTTGGCGGAATTTGTAACGCAGGCCGCCTTTGCACCTGAGCTACGGTGACTTCAGGTGTGAGTGCCTAGAGGGACTAGCAAGCGCAGAGTTCTTCTCAGTACAGCTCGGACCAGGGCAATGTGGCCGACTTCCGTGGCATGCTGGACTTGCTAGAACCGTGTTCCTGAATCCGTTGGTGAGCTGAAGCAATCTAGCTCCCCCCAGGAGAGAGTGCAGCGTGTTACGCTTCACTGGGCCTAGCCAGGGGCACCCAGAAGGGCCTACGTGTCTGAGTGTGGCCCAGCAGGCCCAGGGGAGCCTGAGGGTACTCAGAGTTCTTGTAGGGACACGGGTGCTGACGCGAGGGGGCCAGGAGTCCTGACAGGATTAGTACCGTTACACGAGGGCAGGAGTGCGACAAAGGCCTCAAGGAAAAGGCCGCAAAACTACCCTTCTGGATGGCAAATCAGGGCCTTAGGTAGAGGCTACGGCCCACGTCGGGATTCCCCTTCGCTCTAGAGCAGGGCAGGGTATGCTCCCGCCCAGGGCCTGAAAGCACCCTCTTCCTTTCGAGAAAACTCTGCTGCTTCCAGAGCCATGCCTGCAGTGAGTACAAGTCCAGCAACCACAGCGTTGTTCAGGAAGCTTCAAGGCCGCATGAATGGAGCTTTCAAGCCGGGAAGACCAGGCTTGCCTCAGAGGGCTGCCTTTTCCAGGTTTACGTGCAGAAGAAGCGTCTGTGGTTTCTAACAAGTCCAAAGAGACCTAGCTGCTCACTGGGTCCCTCGAGAATCATCTTCTCTAGGCAGGGTGCCCCGCGTGTGGCGAACTGCTTAAATGAAAGAACGCCTTAGGTGTCGTAGGCCCACGTGCATCTTCCGAATGCCTGCAGCGTTACCCTAGAAACTGTGCTCTAGAGGCCCTTGGACGGCAAGCCGACTTACTCCTTGAGGTAGGCTGACTTCAGGCATGAGGTCCTAGAAGGAATTGTAAGCAAGACGTTTTGCTCAGCGCAGCTCCGACTACAGTAACGATGCAGCCTTCCGTGGCCTGCTGCCCAAGCTACCACAGTGTTCCCGAGGCTGTTGGTGTGCTGAGGAAATCTAGCTCCCCCGAGGCGGTGTGCAAGCTGCTGCCCTTCGCTCGGCACACACGCGAGTATTCCAAAGTGCCTCCGGGTCTGAATGTTGCTCTTCGACTCGGGAGAGCCTCGGGGTACTCCGTGTCCTTGTACGGAAACGGGTGCCGCCGGGAGGAGTCTAGGAGTCCCGAAGAGCTTCCAACCCTTCCACTGAAGCAGAAGAGAGAACTAAGGCCTCAGGGAAGCTGCTGCACTCCTACCCTGCTGCGTGGCATATCAGGGTGCTCCTTCGAAGCTAGGCCTCACTTGGAGTTTCCCCTTAGCTATACAACAGGCCAGGATGAGCTCTGACCGAGAAAGTGGAGTGCCCCGGTTCCATGTGAAACCGTCTCTTCCCTCTCACAGCCATGCCTGCCGTGAGAAGAGGCCCGGCAACAGCAGTGTTTCTCAGGGAGCTTCAAGGCGCAATAGAGGATTCTTCAAGGTGCGGAAACAAGGCTGGTCCCATCGGGCACCAGCCCCAGGATGACACGGAGCATAAGTATCTGTGCTTTCTATCCAAGGCAAAAGCGACCTAGTACATACTTGCTTCAAGCGTTCTTCACAGGGTGCTCTGGGTGTACCAAACTGCCTAGACCAAGGAATGCCTTTGGTCTCCTAGGCTCCCTTGCCTCTACTGAAAGCCTGAAGTGTTACACAGAGACCTGTGCTTTCGTGGAAGTTGGAAGGCAAGCCCGCCTTTCCCCCTGAGATACGGTGACTTCGGGTATGAGTTCCTAGAAGGGCAGCTTCCAAAGTCCGGCCGTGTTACACGGAGAACGGTGCTCTAGTTGCAGTGGGAGCACTAGTTGAATGCCTCCTTGCGGTGGGGTGACTTCAGAGATGAGGTGCTAGGGATACTGAAAAGCAGAGGGATTTTCTCAGTGCAGCTCAGACAAGGGCGATGAGGCCGAAGTCCACGGCACGCTGCACTGGCTAGAACCGTGTTCCGCAAGCTGCTGGAGAGCTGAGGAAATCTAGCTCTCCCAAGGGCGTGTGCAAATGCTGCCGATCAATAGGCGTACGCACAGGGGTACTCCGAAGGGCTTCCTGGGCTGGACGTTGCTCGGGAGGCCCAGGGGTCCGTGGACTACACAGCGTCCTCGTACAGAGACACGGGCCGACGCGAGGCGCCTAGGAATCCTGAGAAGCTTAGCAGCGTTACACTAAGGAAGGGCAACGACTACCGCCTCATGGAAACTGCCGCGCGCCTACCATTCTGCCTGCAATTCAGGGCCTTCATTTGAGGCTTCTGCTCAGTGGAGTTTTAAGGTAACTATAGGGCAGGGAGGATGAGCTCCCAAACAGCAACGGGAAGGCACCCTGTTTCTTTCATGGAAACTCTTTCTCTTCTCAGAGCCACGCCTGCACGGATGAGAATCCGGGCCACAGCAGTGCTTTCCAGGTAGCTTCGGGGCCGCATAAATGCAGCTTTCAAGGCGGGAAAGCAAGGCTTGTCTCAAACGGCCATTTCCAGGTTGACATGGGGCAGACTCTTCCGTGGTTTCTACCAAGTCAAAGAGACCTAGCTTCTCACGGAGTCCTTCCACAGTCAACTTTTCTATGCAGGGTATTCTTCCTGAGGTGAACGGCCTGAACGAAAGAATGCGCTAGGTTTCTTGGGTCCTGCGAATCGTCCCAAAGCCTGTGGCTTTACACCAGAAACTGTGCTCTGGTTGCACTTGGAATCCCTAACCCCACCACCCCCGCCCTCCCCAAGCCGACATTCTCCTTGAGTTAGGTTGACTTCAGGTATGAGGTCCTGGAGGGAATTGTAAGCAAAGTGCTTCTCTCAGTACAGCTCTGACTACGGTAATGAGGCACACTTCCATGGCCTTCTGCAACTAGAGCTACGAATATGTTCCTGAGGCTGTTGGTGAGCTGAGGCAATCTAGCTCCCCCGAGGCAGCGTGAAAGCTGCTGCCCTTCACTCGGCACGCACACGGGTACTCCGAAGTGTCTAGGGGTGTGAATGTGGCTCTTCAGCTCAGGGGAGCCCGGGGGTCCTCAGTGTCCTTGTACGGAAACGGGTGCTGCCGCGAGGAGTCTGGGAGACCCGGAAAGCTTACTACCGTTCCACTGAAGCAGAAGAGAGAGCTAAGGCCTCCTGGGAGCTGCTGCACTCCTACCCTGCTGCACGGCATGTCAGGGCCCTCCTTCGAAGCTAGGCCTCACTTGGAGCTTCCCCTTAGCTACCGAACAGGACAGGATGAGCTCTGACCGAGAAACTGGAATGCCCCGGTTCCTCGCGAAACCGTCTTTTCCCTCTCGCAGCCATGCCTGCCGTGAGAGGAGGCCCGACAACAGCAGTGTTTTCCAGGGAGCTGCGAGGCGCGTTAACAGGACCTCTCAAGGTGCCGAAACGAGGCCAGTCCCATCAGGCAGCAGCTCCAGGAAGACACGCAGCGTAAGTGCCTGTCAAGGCACTTCTGTCAAGTCAAAAGAGACCTAGCGACATACTTGGCTCTTCCCTGATTCAACTTTCCTTACACAGGACGTTCTGCGTGTAGCGAACTGCCGGGACCACAGAGTGCCCTAGGTCTCGCAGGGTCCCGTGCATCTACCGAAACCCTGAAGTGTTCCACAGAGATCTGCGCTTTGGCGGAATTTGTAACGCAGGCCGCCTTTGCACCTGAGCTGCGGTGACTTCAGGTGTGAGTGCCTAGAGGGACTAGCAAGCGCAGAGTTCTTCTCAGTACAGCTCGGACCAGGGCAATGTGGCCGACTTCCGTGGCATGCTGGACTTGCTAGAACCGTGTTCCTGAATCCGTTGGTGAGCTGAAGCAATCTAGCTCCCCCCAGGAGAGAGTGCAGCGTGTTACGCTTCACTGGGCCTAGCCAGGGGCACCCAGAAGGGCCTACGTGTCTGAGTGTGGCCCAGCAGGCCCAGGGGAGCCTGAGGGTACTCAGAGTTCTTGTAGGGACACGGGTGCTGACGCGAGGGGGCCAGGAGTCCTGACAGGATTAGTACCGTTACACGAGGGCAGGAGTGCGACAAAGGCCTCAAGGAAAAGGCCGCAAAACTACCCTTCTGGATGGCAAATCAGGGCCTTAGGTAGAGGCTACGGCCCACGTCGGGATTCCCCTTCGCTCTAGAGCAGGGCAGGGTATGCTCCCGCCCAGGGCCTGAAAGCACCCTCTTCCTTTCGAGAAAACTCTGCTGCTTCCAGAGCCATGCCTGCAGTGAGTACAAGTCCAGCAACCACAGCGTTGTTCAGGAAGCTTCAAGGCCGCATGAATGGAGCTTTCAAGCCGGGAAGACCAGGCTTGCCTCAGAGGGCTGCCTTTTCCAGGTTTACGTGCAGAAGAAGCGTCTGTGGTTTCTAACAAGTCCAAAGAGACCTAGCTGCTCACTGGGTCCCTCGAGAATCATCTTCTCTAGGCAGGGTGCCCCGCGTGTGGCGAACTGCTTAAATGAAAGAACGCCTTAGGTGTCGTAGGCCCACGTGCATCTTCCGAATGCCTGCAGCGTTACCCTAGAAACTGTGCTCTAGAGGCCCTTGGACGGCAAGCCGACTTACTCCTTGAGGTAGGCTGACTTCAGGCATGAGGTCCTAGAAGGAATTGTAAGCAAGACGTTTTGCTCAGCGCAGCTCCGACTACAGTAACGATGCAGCCTTCCGTGGCCTGCTGCCCAAGCTACCACAGTGTTCCCGAGGCTGTTGGTGTGCTGAGGAAATCTAGCTCCCCCGAGGCGGTGTGCAAGCTGCTGCCCTTCGCTCGGCACACACGCGAGTATTCCAAAGTGCCTCCGGGTCTGAATGTTGCTCTTCGACTCGGGAGAGCCTCGGGGTACTCCGTGTCCTTGTACGGAAACGGGTGCCGCCGGGAGGAGTCTAGGAGTCCCGAAGAGCTTCCAACCCTTCCACTGAAGCAGAAGAGAGAACTAAGGCCTCAGGGAAGCTGCTGCACTCCTACCCTGCTGCGTGGCATATCAGGGTGCTCCTTCGAAGCTAGGCCTCACTTGGAGTTTCCCCTTAGCTATACAACAGGCCAGGATGAGCTCTGACCGAGAAAGTGGAGTGCCCCGGTTCCATGTGAAACCGTCTCTTCCCTCTCACAGCCATGCCTGCCGTGAGAAGAGGCCCGGCAACAGCAGTGTTTCTCAGGGAGCTTCAAGGCGCAATAGAGGATTCTTCAAGGTGCGGAAACAAGGCTGGTCCCATCGGGCACCAGCCCCAGGATGACACGGAGCATAAGTATCTGTGCTTTCTATCCAAGGCAAAAGCGACCTAGTACATACTTGCTTCAAGCGTTCTTCACAGGGTGCTCTGGGTGTACCAAACTGCCTAGACCAAGGAATGCCTTTGGTCTCCTAGGCTCCCTTGCCTCTACTGAAAGCCTGAAGTGTTACACAGAGACCTGTGCTTTCGTGGAAGTTGGAAGGCAAGCCCGCCTTTCCCCCTGAGATACGGTGACTTCGGGTATGAGTTCCTAGAAGGGCAGCTTCCAAAGTCCGGCCGTGTTACACGGAGAACGGTGCTCTAGTTGCAGTGGGAGCACTAGTTGAATGCCTCCTTGCGGTGGGGTGACTTCAGAGATGAGGTGCTAGGGATACTGAAAAGCAGAGGGATTTTCTCAGTGCAGCTCAGACAAGGGCGATGAGGCCGAAGTCCACGGCACGCTGCACTGGCTAGAACCGTGTTCCGCAAGCTGCTGGAGAGCTGAGGAAATCTAGCTCTCCCAAGGGCGTGTGCAAATGCTGCCGATCAATAGGCGTACGCACAGGGGTACTCCGAAGGGCTTCCTGGGCTGGACGTTGCTCGGGAGGCCCAGGGGTCCGTGGACTACACAGCGTCCTCGTACAGAGACACGGGCCGACGCGAGGCGCCTAGGAATCCTGAGAAGCTTAGCAGCGTTACACTAAGGAAGGGCAACGACTACCGCCTCATGGAAACTGCCGCGCGCCTACCATTCTGCCTGCAATTCAGGGCCTTCATTTGAGGCTTCTGCTCAGTGGAGTTTTAAGGTAACTATAGGGCAGGGAGGATGAGCTCCCAAACAGCAACGGGAAGGCACCCTGTTTCTTTCATGGAAACTCTTTCTCTTCTCAGAGCCACGCCTGCACGGATGAGAATCCGGGCCACAGCAGTGCTTTCCAGGTAGCTTCGGGGCCGCATAAATGCAGCTTTCAAGGCGGGAAAGCAAGGCTTGTCTCAAACGGCCATTTCCAGGTTGACATGGGGCAGACTCTTCCGTGGTTTCTACCAAGTCAAAGAGACCTAGCTTCTCACGGAGTCCTTCCACAGTCAACTTTTCTATGCAGGGTATTCTTCCTGAGGTGAACGGCCTGAACGAAAGAATGCGCTAGGTTTCTTGGGTCCTGCGAATCGTCCCAAAGCCTGCGGCTTTACACCAGAAACTGTGCTCTGGTTGCACTTGGAATCCCTCCCCCCACCACCCCCGCCCTCCCCAAGCCGACATTCTCCTTGAGTTAGGTTGACTTCAGGTATGAGGTCCTGGAGGGAATTGTAAGCAAAGTGCTTCTCTCAGTACAGCTCTGACTACGGTAATGAGGCACACTTCCATGGCCTTCTGCAACTAGAGCTACGAATATGTTCCTGAGGCTGTTGGTGAGCTGAGGCAATCTAGCTCCCCCGAGGCAGCGTGAAAGCTGCTGCCCTTCACTCGGCACGCACACGGGTACTCCGAAGTGTCTAGGGGTGTGAATGTGGCTCTTCAGCTCAGGGGAGCCCGGGGGTCCTCAGTGTCCTTGTACGGAAACGGGTGCTGCCGCGAGGAGTCTGGGAGACCCGGAAAGCTTACTACCGTTCCACTGAAGCAGAAGAGAGAGCTAAGGCCTCCTGGGAGCTGCTGCACTCCTACCCTGCTGCACGGCATGTCAGGGCCCTCCTTCGAAGCTAGGCCTCACTTGGAGCTTCCCCTTAGCTACCGAACAGGACAGGATGAGCTCTGACCGAGAAACTGGAATGCCCCGGTTCCTCGCGAAACCGTCTTTTCCCTCTCGCAGCCATGCCTGCCGTGAGAGGAGGCCCGACAACAGCAGTGTTTTCCAGGGAGCTGCGAGGCGCGTTAACAGGACCTCTCAAGGTGCCGAAACGAGGCCAGTCCCATCAGGCAGCAGCTCCAGGAAGACACGCAGCGTAAGTGCCTGTCAAGGCACTTCTGTCAAGTCAAAAGAGACCTAGCGACATACTTGGCTCTTCCCTGATTCAACTTTCCTTACACAGGACGTTCTGCGTGTAGCGAACTGCCGGGACCACAGAGTGCCCTAGGTCTCGCAGGGTCCCGTGCATCTACCGAAACCCTGAAGTGTTCCACAGAGATCTGCGCTTTGGCGGAATTTGTAACGCAGGCCGCCTTTGCACCTGAGCTGCGGTGACTTCAGGTGTGAGTGCCTAGAGGGACTAGCAAGCGCAGAGTTCTTCTCAGTACAGCTCGGACCAGGGCAATGTGGCCGACTTCCGTGGCATGCTGGACTTGCTAGAACCGTGTTCCTGAATCCGTTGGTGAGCTGAAGCAATCTAGCTCCCCCCAGGAGAGAGTGCAGCGTGTTACGCTTCACTGGGCCTAGCCAGGGGCACCCAGAAGGGCCTACGTGTCTGAGTGTGGCCCAGCAGGCCCAGGGGAGCCTGAGGGTACTCAGAGTTCTTGTAGGGACACGGGTGCTGACGCGAGGGGGCCAGGAGTCCTGACAGGATTAGTACCGTTACACGAGGGCAGGAGTGCGACAAAGGCCTCAAGGAAAAGGCCGCAAAACTACCCTTCTGGATGGCAAATCAGGGCCTTAGGTAGAGGCTACGGCCCACGTCGGGATTCCCCTTCGCTCTAGAGCAGGGCAGGGTATGCTCCCGCCCAGGGCCTGAAAGCACCCTCTTCCTTTCGAGAAAACTCTGCTGCTTCCAGAGCCATGCCTGCAGTGAGTACAAGTCCAGCAACCACAGCGTTGTTCAGGAAGCTTCAAGGCCGCATGAATGGAGCTTTCAAGCCGGGAAGACCAGGCTTGCCTCAGAGGGCTGCCTTTTCCAGGTTTACGTGCAGAAGAAGCGTCTGTGGTTTCTAACAAGTCCAAAGAGACCTAGCTGCTCACTGGGTCCCTCGAGAATCATCTTCTCTAGGCAGGGTGCCCCGCGTGTAGCGAACTGCTTAAATGAAAGAACGCCTTAGGTGTCGTAGGCCCACGTGCATCTTCCGAATGCCTGCAGCGTTACCCTAGAAACTGTGCTCTAGAGGCCCTTGGACGGCAAGCCGACTTACTCCTTGAGGTAGGCTGACTTCAGGCATGAGGTCCTAGAAGGAATTGTAAGCAAGACGTTTTGCTCAGCGCAGCTCCGACTACAGTAACGATGCAGCCTTCCGTGGCCTGCTGCCCAAGCTACCACAGTGTTCCCGAGGCTGTTGGTGTGCTGAGGAAATCTAGCTCCCCCGAGGCGGTGTGCAAGCTGCTGCCCTTCGCTCGGCACACACGCGAGTATTCCAAAGTGCCTCCGGGTCTGAATGTTGCTCTTCGACTCGGGAGAGCCTCGGGGTACTCCGTGTCCTTGTACGGAAACGGGTGCCGCCGGGAGGAGTCTAGGAGTCCCGAAGAGCTTCCAACCCTTCCACTGAAGCAGAAGAGAGAACTAAGGCCTCAGGGAAGCTGCTGCACTCCTACCCTGCTGCGTGGCATATCAGGGTGCTCCTTCGAAGCTAGGCCTCACTTGGAGTTTCCCCTTAGCTATACAACAGGCCAGGATGAGCTCTGACCGAGAAAGTGGAGTGCCCCGGTTCCATGTGAAACCGTCTCTTCCCTCTCACAGCCATGCCTGCCGTGAGAAGAGGCCCGGCAACAGCAGTGTTTCTCAGGGAGCTTCAAGGCGCAATAGAGGATTCTTCAAGGTGCGGAAACAAGGCTGGTCCCATCGGGCACCAGCCCCAGGATGACACGGAGCATAAGTATCTGTGCTTTCTATCCAAGGCAAAAGCGACCTAGTACATACTTGCTTCAAGCGTTCTTCACAGGGTGCTCTGGGTGTACCAAACTGCCTAGAGCAAGGAATGCCTTTGGTCTCCTAGGCTCCCTTGCCTCTACTGAAAGCCTGAAGTGTTACACAGAGACCTGTGCTTTCGTGGAAGTTGGAAGGCAAGCCCGCCTTTCCCCCTGAGATACGGTGACTTCGGGTATGAGTTCCTAGAAGGGCAGCTTCCAAAGTCCGGCCGTGTTACACGGAGAACGGTGCTCTAGTTGCAGTGGGAGCACTAGTTGAATGCCTCCTTGCGGTGGGGTGACTTCAGAGATGAGGTGCTAGGGATACTGAAAAGCAGAGGGATTTTCTCAGTGCAGCTCAGACAAGGGCGATGAGGCCGAAGTCCACGGCACGCTGCACTGGCTAGAACCGTGTTCCGCAAGCTGCTGGAGAGCTGAGGAAATCTAGCTCTCCCAAGGGCGTGTGCAAATGCTGCCGATCAATAGGCGTACGCACAGGGGTACTCCGAAGGGCTTCCTGGGCTGGACGTTGCTCGGGAGGCCCAGGGGTCCGTGGACTACACAGCGTCCTCGTACAGAGACACGGGCCGACGCGAGGCGCCTAGGAATCCTGAGAAGCTTAGCAGCGTTACACTAAGGAAGGGCAACGACTACCGCCTCATGGAAACTGCCGCGCGCCTACCATTCTGCCTGCAATTCAGGGCCTTCATTTGAGGCTTCTGCTCAGTGGAGTTTTAAGGTAACTATAGGGCAGGGAGGATGAGCTCCCAAACAGCAACGGGAAGGCACCCTGTTTCTTTCATGGAAACTCTTTCTCTTCTCAGAGCCACGCCTGCACGGATGAGAATCCGGGCCACAGCAGTGCTTTCCAGGTAGCTTCGGGGCCGCATAAATGCAGCTTTCAAGGCGGGAAAGCAAGGCTTGTCTCAAACGGCCATTTCCAGGTTGACATGGGGCAGACTCTTCCGTGGTTTCTACCAAGTCAAAGAGACCTAGCTTCTCACGGAGTCCTTCCACAGTCAACTTTTCTATGCAGGGTATTCTTCCTGAGGTGAACGGCCTGAACGAAAGAATGCGCTAGGTTTCTTGGGTCCTGCGAATCGTCCCAAAGCCTGCGGCTTTACACCAGAAACTGTGCTCTGGTTGCACTTGGAATCCCTCCCCCCACCACCCCCGCCCTCCCCAAGCCGACATTCTCCTTGAGTTAGGTTGACTTCAGGTATGAGGTCCTGGAGGGAATTGTAAGCAAAGTGCTTCTCTCAGTACAGCTCTGACTACGGTAATGAGGCACACTTCCATGGCCTTCTGCAACTAGAGCTACGAATATGTTCCTGAGGCTGTTGGTGAGCTGAGGCAATCTAGCTCCCCCGAGGCAGCGTGAAAGCTGCTGCCCTTCACTCGGCACGCACACGGGTACTCCGAAGTGTCTAGGGGTGTGAATGTGGCTCTTCAGCTCAGGGGAGCCCGGGGGTCCTCAGTGTCCTTGTACGGAAACGGGTGCTGCCGCGAGGAGTCTGGGAGACCCGGAAAGCTTACTACCGTTCCACTGAAGCAGAAGAGAGAGCTAAGGCCTCCTGGGAGCTGCTGCACTCCTACCCTGCTGCACGGCATGTCAGGGCCCTCCTTCGAAGCTAGGCCTCACTTGGAGCTTCCCCTTAGCTACCGAACAGGACAGGATGAGCTCTGACCGAGAAACTGGAATGCCCCGGTTCCTCGCGAAACCGTCTTTTCCCTCTCGCAGCCATGCCTGCCGTGAGAGGAGGCCCGACAACAGCAGTGTTTTCCAGGGAGCTGCGAGGCGCGTTAACAGGACCTCTCAAGGTGCCGAAACGAGGCCAGTCCCATCAGGCAGCAGCTCCAGGAAGACACGCAGCGTAAGTGCCTGTCAAGGCACTTCTGTCAAGTCAAAAGAGACCTAGCGACATACTTGGCTCTTCCCTGATTCAACTTTCCTTACACAGGACGTTCTGCGTGTAGCGAACTGCCGGGACCACAGAGTGCCCTAGGTCTCGCAGGGTCCCGTGCATCTACCGAAACCCTGAAGTGTTCCACAGAGATCTGCGCTTTGGCGGAATTTGTAACGCAGGCCGCCTTTGCACCTGAGCTGCGGTGACTTCAGGTGTGAGTGCCTAGAGGGACTAGCAAGCGCAGAGTTCTTCTCAGTACAGCTCGGACCAGGGCAATGTGGCCGACTTCCGTGGCATGCTGGACTTGCTAGAACCGTGTTCCTGAATCCGTTGGTGAGCTGAAGCAATCTAGCTCCCCCCAGGAGAGAGTGCAGCGTGTTACGCTTCACTGGGCCTAGCCAGGGGCACCCAGAAGGGCCTACGTGTCTGAGTGTGGCCCAGCAGGCCCAGGGGAGCCTGAGGGTACTCAGAGTTCTTGTAGGGACACGGGTGCTGACGCGAGGGGGCCAGGAGTCCTGACAGGATTAGTACCGTTACACGAGGGCAGGAGTGCGACAAAGGCCTCAAGGAAAAGGCCGCAAAACTACCCTTCTGGATGGCAAATCAGGGCCTTAGGTAGAGGCTACGGCCCACGTCGGGATTCCCCTTCGCTCTAGAGCAGGGCAGGGTATGCTCCCGCCCAGGGCCTGAAAGCACCCTCTTCCTTTCGAGAAAACTCTGCTGCTTCCAGAGCCATGCCTGCAGTGAGTACAAGTCCAGCAACCACAGCGTTGTTCAGGAAGCTTCAAGGCCGCATGAATGGAGCTTTCAAGCCGGGAAGACCAGGCTTGCCTCAGAGGGCTGCCTTTTCCAGGTTTACGTGCAGAAGAAGCGTCTGTGGTTTCTAACAAGTCCAAAGAGACCTAGCTGCTCACTGGGTCCCTCGAGAATCATCTTCTCTAGGCAGGGTGCCCCGCGTGTAGCGAACTGCTTAAATGAAAGAACGCCTTAGGTGTCGTAGGCCCACGTGCATCTTCCGAATGCCTGCAGCGTTACCCTAGAAACTGTGCTCTAGAGGCCCTTGGACGGCAAGCCGACTTACTCCTTGAGGTAGGCTGACTTCAGGCATGAGGTCCTAGAAGGAATTGTAAGCAAGACGTTTTGCTCAGCGCAGCTCCGACTACAGTAACGATGCAGCCTTCCGTGGCCTGCTGCCCAAGCTACCACAGTGTTCCCGAGGCTGTTGGTGTGCTGAGGAAATCTAGCTCCCCCGAGGCGGTGTGCAAGCTGCTGCCCTTCGCTCGGCACACACGCGAGTATTCCAAAGTGCCTCCGGGTCTGAATGTTGCTCTTCGACTCGGGAGAGCCTCGGGGTACTCCGTGTCCTTGTACGGAAACGGGTGCCGCCGGGAGGAGTCTAGGAGTCCCGAAGAGCTTCCAACCCTTCCACTGAAGCAGAAGAGAGAACTAAGGCCTCAGGGAAGCTGCTGCACTCCTACCCTGCTGCGTGGCATATCAGGGTGCTCCTTCGAAGCTAGGCCTCACTTGGAGTTTCCCCTTAGCTATACAACAGGCCAGGATGAGCTCTGACCGAGAAAGTGGAGTGCCCCGGTTCCATGTGAAACCGTCTCTTCCCTCTCACAGCCATGCCTGCCGTGAGAAGAGGCCCGGCAACAGCAGTGTTTCTCAGGGAGCTTCAAGGCGCAATAGAGGATTCTTCAAGGTGCGGAAACAAGGCTGGTCCCATCGGGCACCAGCCCCAGGATGACACGGAGCATAAGTATCTGTGCTTTCTATCCAAGGCAAAAGCGACCTAGTACATACTTGCTTCAAGCGTTCTTCACAGGGTGCTCTGGGTGTACCAAACTGCCTAGAGCAAGGAATGCCTTTGGTCTCCTAGGCTCCCTTGCCTCTACTGAAAGCCTGAAGTGTTACACAGAGACCTGTGCTTTCGTGGAAGTTGGAAGGCAAGCCCGCCTTTCCCCCTGAGATACGGTGACTTCGGGTATGAGTTCCTAGAAGGGCAGCTTCCAAAGTCCGGCCGTGTTACACGGAGAACGGTGCTCTAGTTGCAGTGGGAGCACTAGTTGAATGCCTCCTTGCGGTGGGGTGACTTCAGAGATGAGGTGCTAGGGATACTGAAAAGCAGAGGGATTTTCTCAGTGCAGCTCAGACAAGGGCGATGAGGCCGAAGTCCACGGCACGCTGCACTGGCTAGAACCGTGTTCCGCAAGCTGCTGGAGAGCTGAGGAAATCTAGCTCTCCCAAGGGCGTGTGCAAATGCTGCCGATCAATAGGCGTACGCACAGGGGTACTGCGAAGGGCTTCCTGGGCTGGACGTTGCTCGGGAGGCCCAGGGGTCCGTGGACTACACAGCGTCCTCGTACAGAGACACGGGCCGACGCGAGGCGCCTAGGAATCCTGAGAAGCTTAGCAGCGTTACACTAAGGAAGGGCAACGACTACCGCCTCATGGAAACTGCCGCGCGCCTACCATTCTGCCTGCAATTCAGGGCCTTCATTTGAGGCTTCTGCTCAGTGGAGTTTTAAGGTAACTATAGGGCAGGGAGGATGAGCTCCCAAACAGCAACGGGAAGGCACCCTGTTTCTTTCATGGAAACTCTTTCTCTTCTCAGAGCCACGCCTGCACGGATGAGAATCCGGGCCACAGCAGTGCTTTCCAGGTAGCTTCGGGGCCGCATAAATGCAGCTTTCAAGGCGGGAAAGCAAGGCTTGTCTCAAACGGCCATTTCCAGGTTGACATGGGGCAGACTCTTCCGTGGTTTCTACCAAGTCAAAGAGACCTAGCTTCTCACGGAGTCCTTCCACAGTCAACTTTTCTATGCAGGGTATTCTTCCTGAGGTGAACGGCCTGAACGAAAGAATGCGCTAGGTTTCTTGGGTCCTGCGAATCGTCCCAAAGCCTGCGGCTTTACACCAGAAACTGTGCTCTGGTTGCACTTGGAATCCCTCCCCCCACCACCCCCGCCCTCCCCAAGCCGACATTCTCCTTGAGTTAGGTTGACTTCAGGTATGAGGTCCTGGAGGGAATTGTAAGCAAAGTGCTTCTCTCAGTACAGCTCTGACTACGGTAATGAGGCACACTTCCATGGCCTTCTGCAACTAGAGCTACGAATATGTTCCTGAGGCTGTTGGTGAGCTGAGGCAATCTAGCTCCCCCGAGGCAGCGTGAAAGCTGCTGCCCTTCACTCGGCACGCACACGGGTACTCCGAAGTGTCTAGGGGTGTGAATGTGGCTCTTCAGCTCAGGGGAGCCCGGGGGTCCTCAGTGTCCTTGTACGGAAACGGGTGCTGCCGCGAGGAGTCTGGGAGACCCGGAAAGCTTACTACCGTTCCACTGAAGCAGAAGAGAGAGCTAAGGCCTCCTGGGAGCTGCTGCACTCCTACCCTGCTGCACGGCATGTCAGGGCCCTCCTTCGAAGCTAGGCCTCACTTGGAGCTTCCCCTTAGCTACCGAACAGGACAGGATGAGCTCTGACCGAGAAACTGGAATGCCCCGGTTCCTCGCGAAACCGTCTTTTCCCTCTCGCAGCCATGCCTGCCGTGAGAGGAGGCCCGACAACAGCAGTGTTTTCCAGGGAGCTGCGAGGCGCGTTAACAGGACCTCTCAAGGTGCCGAAACGAGGCCAGTCCCATCAGGCAGCAGCTCCAGGAAGACACGCAGCCTAAGTGCCTGTCAAGGCACTTCTGTCAAGTCAAAAGAGACCTAGCGACATACTTGGCTCTTCCCTGATTCAACTTTCCTTACACAGGACGTTCTGCGTGTAGCGAACTGCCGGGACCACAGAGTGCCCTAGGTCTCGCAGGGTCCCGTGCATCTACCGAAACCCTGAAGTGTTCCACAGAGATCTGCGCTTTGGCGGAATTTGTAACGCAGGCCGCCTTTGCACCTGAGCTACGGTGACTTCAGGTGTGAGTGCCTAGAGGGACTAGCAAGCGCAGAGTTCTTCTCAGTACAGCTCGGACCAGGGCAATGTGGCCGACTTCCGTGGCATGCTGGACTTGCTAGAACCGTGTTCCTGAATCCGTTGGTGAGCTGAAGCAATCTAGCTCCCCCCAGGAGAGAGTGCAGCGTGTTACGCTTCACTGGGCCTAGCCAGGGGCACCCAGAAGGGCCTACGTGTCTGAGTGTGGCCCAGCAGGCCCAGGGGAGCCTGAGGGTACTCAGAGTTCTTGTAGGGACACGGGTGCTGACGCGAGGGGGCCAGGAGTCCTGACAGGATTAGTACCGTTACACGAGGGCAGGAGTGCGACAAAGGCCTCAAGGAAAAGGCCGCAAAACTACCCTTCTGGATGGCAAATCAGGGCCTTAGGTAGAGGCTACGGCCCACGTCGGGATTCCCCTTCGCTCTAGAGCAGGGCAGGGTATGCTCCCGCCCAGGGCCTGAAAGCACCCTCTTCCTTTCGAGAAAACTCTGCTGCTTCCAGAGCCATGCCTGCAGTGAGTACAAGTCCAGCAACCACAGCGTTGTTCAGGAAGCTTCAAGGCCGCATGAATGGAGCTTTCAAGCCGGGAAGACCAGGCTTGCCTCAGAGGGCTGCCTTTTCCAGGTTTACGTGCAGAAGAAGCGTCTGTGGTTTCTAACAAGTCCAAAGAGACCTAGCTGCTCACTGGGTCCCTCGAGAATCATCTTCTCTAGGCAGGGTGCCCCGCGTGTAGCGAACTGCTTAAATGAAAGAACGCCTTAGGTGTCGTAGGCCCACGTGCATCTTCCGAATGCCTGCAGCGTTACCCTAGAAACTGTGCTCTAGAGGCCCTTGGACGGCAAGCCGACTTACTCCTTGAGGTAGGCTGACTTCAGGCATGAGGTCCTAGAAGGAATTGTAAGCAAGACGTTTTGCTCAGCGCAGCTCCGACTACAGTAACGATGCAGCCTTCCGTGGCCTGCTGCCCAAGCTACCACAGTGTTCCCGAGGCTGTTGGTGTGCTGAGGAAATCTAGCTCCCCCGAGGCGGTGTGCAAGCTGCTGCCCTTCGCTCGGCACACACGCGAGTATTCCAAAGTGCCTCCGGGTCTGAATGTTGCTCTTCGACTCGGGAGAGCCTCGGGGTACTCCGTGTCCTTGTACGGAAACGGGTGCCGCCGGGAGGAGTCTAGGAGTCCCGAAGAGCTTCCAACCCTTCCACTGAAGCAGAAGAGAGAACTAAGGCCTCAGGGAAGCTGCTGCACTCCTACCCTGCTGCGTGGCATATCAGGGTGCTCCTTCGAAGCTAGGCCTCACTTGGAGTTTCCCCTTAGCTATACAACAGGCCAGGATGAGCTCTGACCGAGAAAGTGGAGTGCCCCGGTTCCATGTGAAACCGTCTCTTCCCTCTCACAGCCATGCCTGCCGTGAGAAGAGGCCCGGCAACAGCAGTGTTTCTCAGGGAGCTTCAAGGCGCAATAGAGGATTCTTCAAGGTGCGGAAACAAGGCTGGTCCCATCGGGCACCAGCCCCAGGATGACACGGAGCATAAGTATCTGTGCTTTCTATCCAAGGCAAAAGCGACCTAGTACATACTTGCTTCAAGCGTTCTTCACAGGGTGCTCTGGGTGTACCAAACTGCCTAGAGCAAGGAATGCCTTTGGTCTCCTAGGCTCCCTTGCCTCTACTGAAAGCCTGAAGTGTTACACAGAGACCTGTGCTTTCGTGGAAGTTGGAAGGCAAGCCCGCCTTTCCCCCTGAGATACGGTGACTTCGGGTATGAGTTCCTAGAAGGGCAGCTTCCAAAGTCCGGCCGTGTTACACGGAGAACGGTGCTCTAGTTGCAGTGGGAGCACTAGTTGAATGCCTCCTTGCGGTGGGGTGACTTCAGAGATGAGGTGCTAGGGATACTGAAAAGCAGAGGGATTTTCTCAGTGCAGCTCAGACAAGGGCGATGAGGCCGAAGTCCACGGCACGCTGCACTGGCTAGAACCGTGTTCCGCAAGCTGCTGGAGAGCTGAGGAAATCTAGCTCTCCCAAGGGCGTGTGCAAATGCTGCCGATCAATAGGCGTACGCACAGGGGTACTGCGAAGGGCTTCCTGGGCTGGACGTTGCTCGGGAGGCCCAGGGGTCCGTGGACTACACAGCGTCCTCGTACAGAGACACGGGCCGACGCGAGGCGCCTAGGAATCCTGAGAAGCTTAGCAGCGTTACACTAAGGAAGGGCAACGACTACCGCCTCATGGAAACTGCCGCGCGCCTACCATTCTGCCTGCAATTCAGGGCCTTCATTTGAGGCTTCTGCTCAGTGGAGTTTTAAGGTAACTATAGGGCAGGGAGGATGAGCTCCCAAACAGCAACGGGAAGGCACCCTGTTTCTTTCATGGAAACTCTTTCTCTTCTCAGAGCCACGCCTGCACGGATGAGAATCCGGGCCACAGCAGTGCTTTCCAGGTAGCTTCGGGGCCGCATAAATGCAGCTTTCAAGGCGGGAAAGCAAGGCTTGTCTCAAACGGCCATTTCCAGGTTGACATGGGGCAGACTCTTCCGTGGTTTCTACCAAGTCAAAGAGACCTAGCTTCTCACGGAGTCCTTCCACAGTCAACTTTTCTATGCAGGGTATTCTTCCTGAGGTGAACGGCCTGAACGAAAGAATGCGCTAGGTTTCTTGGGTCCTGCGAATCGTCCCAAAGCCTGCGGCTTTACACCAGAAACTGTGCTCTGGTTGCACTTGGAATCCCTCCCCCCACCACCCCCGCCCTCCCCAAGCCGACATTCTCCTTGAGTTAGGTTGACTTCAGGTATGAGGTCCTGGAGGGAATTGTAAGCAAAGTGCTTCTCTCAGTACAGCTCTGACTACGGTAATGAGGCACACTTCCATGGCCTTCTGCAACTAGAGCTACGAATATGTTCCTGAGGCTGTTGGTGAGCTGAGGCAATCTAGCTCCCCCGAGGCAGCGTGAAAGCTGCTGCCCTTCACTCGGCACGCACACGGGTACTCCGAAGTGTCTAGGGGTGTGAATGTGGCTCTTCAGCTCAGGGGAGCCCGGGGGTCCTCAGTGTCCTTGTACGGAAACGGGTGCTGCCGCGAGGAGTCTGGGAGACCCGGAAAGCTTACTACCGTTCCACTGAAGCAGAAGAGAGAGCTAAGGCCTCCTGGGAGCTGCTGCACTCCTACCCTGCTGCACGGCATGTCAGGGCCCTCCTTCGAAGCTAGGCCTCACTTGGAGCTTCCCCTTAGCTACCGAACAGGACAGGATGAGCTCTGACCGAGAAACTGGAATGCCCCGGTTCCTCGCGAAACCGTCTTTTCCCTCTCGCAGCCATGCCTGCCGTGAGAGGAGGCCCGACAACAGCAGTGTTTTCCAGGGAGCTGCGAGGCGCGTTAACAGGACCTCTCAAGGTGCCGAAACGAGGCCAGTCCCATCAGGCAGCAGCTCCAGGAAGACACGCAGCCTAAGTGCCTGTCAAGGCACTTCTGTCAAGTCAAAAGAGACCTAGCGACATACTTGGCTCTTCCCTGATTCAACTTTCCTTACACAGGACGTTCTGCGTGTAGCGAACTGCCGGGACCACAGAGTGCCCTAGGTCTCGCAGGGTCCCGTGCATCTACCGAAACCCTGAAGTGTTCCACAGAGATCTGCGCTTTGGCGGAATTTGTAACGCAGGCCGCCTTTGCACCTGAGCTACGGTGACTTCAGGTGTGAGTGCCTAGAGGGACTAGCAAGCGCAGAGTTCTTCTCAGTACAGCTCGGACCAGGGCAATGTGGCCGACTTCCGTGGCATGCTGGACTTGCTAGAACCGTGTTCCTGAATCCGTTGGTGAGCTGAAGCAATCTAGCTCCCCCCAGGAGAGAGTGCAGCGTGTTACGCTTCACTGGGCCTAGCCAGGGGCACCCAGAAGGGCCTACGTGTCTGAGTGTGGCCCAGCAGGCCCAGGGGAGCCTGAGGGTACTCAGAGTTCTTGTAGGGACACGGGTGCTGACGCGAGGGGGCCAGGAGTCCTGACAGGATTAGTACCGTTACACGAGGGCAGGAGTGCGACAAAGGCCTCAAGGAAAAGGCCGCAAAACTACCCTTCTGGATGGCAAATCAGGGCCTTAGGTAGAGGCTACGGCCCACGTCGGGATTCCCCTTCGCTCTAGAGCAGGGCAGGGTATGCTCCCGCCCAGGGCCTGAAAGCACCCTCTTCCTTTCGAGAAAACTCTGCTGCTTCCAGAGCCATGCCTGCAGTGAGTACAAGTCCAGCAACCACAGCGTTGTTCAGGAAGCTTCAAGGCCGCATGAATGGAGCTTTCAAGCCGGGAAGACCAGGCTTGCCTCAGAGGGCTGCCTTTTCCAGGTTTACGTGCAGAAGAAGCGTCTGTGGTTTCTAACAAGTCCAAAGAGACCTAGCTGCTCACTGGGTCCCTCGAGAATCATCTTCTCTAGGCAGGGTGCCCCGCGTGTAGCGAACTGCTTAAATGAAAGAACGCCTTAGGTGTCGTAGGCCCACGTGCATCTTCCGAATGCCTGCAGCGTTACCCTAGAAACTGTGCTCTAGAGGCCCTTGGACGGCAAGCCGACTTACTCCTTGAGGTAGGCTGACTTCAGGCATGAGGTCCTAGAAGGAATTGTAAGCAAGACGTTTTGCTCAGCGCAGCTCCGACTACAGTAACGATGCAGCCTTCCGTGGCCTGCTGCCCAAGCTACCACAGTGTTCCCGAGGCTGTTGGTGTGCTGAGGAAATCTAGCTCCCCCGAGGCGGTGTGCAAGCTGCTGCCCTTCGCTCGGCACACACGCGAGTATTCCAAAGTGCCTCCGGGTCTGAATGTTGCTCTTCGACTCGGGAGAGCCTCGGGGTACTCCGTGTCCTTGTACGGAAACGGGTGCCGCCGGGAGGAGTCTAGGAGTCCCGAAGAGCTTCCAACCCTTCCACTGAAGCAGAAGAGAGAACTAAGGCCTCAGGGAAGCTGCTGCACTCCTACCCTGCTGCGTGGCATATCAGGGTGCTCCTTCGAAGCTAGGCCTCACTTGGAGTTTCCCCTTAGCTATACAACAGGCCAGGATGAGCTCTGACCGAGAAAGTGGAGTGCCCCGGTTCCATGTGAAACCGTCTCTTCCCTCTCACAGCCATGCCTGCCGTGAGAAGAGGCCCGGCAACAGCAGTGTTTCTCAGGGAGCTTCAAGGCGCAATAGAGGATTCTTCAAGGTGCGGAAACAAGGCTGGTCCCATCGGGCACCAGCCCCAGGATGACACGGAGCATAAGTATCTGTGCTTTCTATCCAAGGCAAAAGCGACCTAGTACATACTTGCTTCAAGCGTTCTTCACAGGGTGCTCTGGGTGTACCAAACTGCCTAGAGCAAGGAATGCCTTTGGTCTCCTAGGCTCCCTTGCCTCTACTGAAAGCCTGAAGTGTTACACAGAGACCTGTGCTTTCGTGGAAGTTGGAAGGCAAGCCCGCCTTTCCCCCTGAGATACGGTGACTTCGGGTATGAGTTCCTAGAAGGGCAGCTTCCAAAGTCCGGCCGTGTTACACGGAGAACGGTGCTCTAGTTGCAGTGGGAGCACTAGTTGAATGCCTCCTTGCGGTGGGGTGACTTCAGAGATGAGGTGCTAGGGATACTGAAAAGCAGAGGGATTTTCTCAGTGCAGCTCAGACAAGGGCGATGAGGCCGAAGTCCACGGCACGCTGCACTGGCTAGAACCGTGTTCCGCAAGCTGCTGGAGAGCTGAGGAAATCTAGCTCTCCCAAGGGCGTGTGCAAATGCTGCCGATCAATAGGCGTACGCACAGGGGTACTGCGAAGGGCTTCCTGGGCTGGACGTTGCTCGGGAGGCCCAGGGGTCCGTGGACTACACAGCGTCCTCGTACAGAGACACGGGCCGACGCGAGGCGCCTAGGAATCCTGAGAAGCTTAGCAGCGTTACACTAAGGAAGGGCAACGACTACCGCCTCATGGAAACTGCCGCGCGCCTACCATTCTGCCTGCAATTCAGGGCCTTCATTTGAGGCTTCTGCTCAGTGGAGTTTTAAGGTAACTATAGGGCAGGGAGGATGAGCTCCCAAACAGCAACGGGAAGGCACCCTGTTTCTTTCATGGAAACTCTTTCTCTTCTCAGAGCCACGCCTGCACGGATGAGAATCCGGGCCACAGCAGTGCTTTCCAGGTAGCTTCGGGGCCGCATAAATGCAGCTTTCAAGGCGGGAAAGCAAGGCTTGTCTCAAACGGCCATTTCCAGGTTGACATGGGGCAGACTCTTCCGTGGTTTCTACCAAGTCAAAGAGACCTAGCTTCTCACGGAGTCCTTCCACAGTCAACTTTTCTATGCAGGGTATTCTTCCTGAGGTGAACGGCCTGAACGAAAGAATGCGCTAGGTTTCTTGGGTCCTGCGAATCGTCCCAAAGCCTGCGGCTTTACACCAGAAACTGTGCTCTGGTTGCACTTGGAATCCCTCCCCCCACCACCCCCGCCCTCCCCAAGCCGACATTCTCCTTGAGTTAGGTTGACTTCAGGTATGAGGTCCTGGAGGGAATTGTAAGCAAAGTGCTTCTCTCAGTACAGCTCTGACTACGGTAATGAGGCACACTTCCATGGCCTTCTGCAACTAGAGCTACGAATATGTTCCTGAGGCTGTTGGTGAGCTGAGGCAATCTAGCTCCCCCGAGGCAGCGTGAAAGCTGCTGCCCTTCACTCGGCACGCACACGGGTACTCCGAAGTGTCTAGGGGTGTGAATGTGGCTCTTCAGCTCAGGGGAGCCCGGGGGTCCTCAGTGTCCTTGTACGGAAACGGGTGCTGCCGCGAGGAGTCTGGGAGACCCGGAAAGCTTACTACCGTTCCACTGAAGCAGAAGAGAGAGCTAAGGCCTCCTGGGAGCTGCTGCACTCCTACCCTGCTGCACGGCATGTCAGGGCCCTCCTTCGAAGCTAGGCCTCACTTGGAGCTTCCCCTTAGCTACCGAACAGGACAGGATGAGCTCTGACCGAGAAACTGGAATGCCCCGGTTCCTCGCGAAACCGTCTTTTCCCTCTCGCAGCCATGCCTGCCGTGAGAGGAGGCCCGACAACAGCAGTGTTTTCCAGGGAGCTGCGAGGCGCGTTAACAGGACCTCTCAAGGTGCCGAAACGAGGCCAGTCCCATCAGGCAGCAGCTCCAGGAAGACACGCAGCGTAAGTGCCTGTCAAGGCACTTCTGTCAAGTCAAAAGAGACCTAGCGACATACTTGGCTCTTCCCTGATTCAACTTTCCTTACACAGGACGTTCTGCGTGTAGCGAACTGCCGGGACCACAGAGTGCCCTAGGTCTCGCAGGGTCCCGTGCATCTACCGAAACCCTGAAGTGTTCCACAGAGATCTGCGCTTTGGCGGAATTTGTAACGCAGGCCGCCTTTGCACCTGAGCTGCGGTGACTTCAGGTGTGAGTGCCTAGAGGGACTAGCAAGCGCAGAGTTCTTCTCAGTACAGCTCGGACCAGGGCAATGTGGCCGACTTCCGTGGCATGCTGGACTTGCTAGAACCGTGTTCCTGAATCCGTTGGTGAGCTGAAGCAATCTAGCTCCCCCCAGGAGAGAGTGCAGCGTGTTACGCTTCACTGGGCCTAGCCAGGGGCACCCAGAAGGGCCTACGTGTCTGAGTGTGGCCCAGCAGGCCCAGGGGAGCCTGAGGGTACTCAGAGTTCTTGTAGGGACACGGGTGCTGACGCGAGGGGGCCAGGAGTCCTGACAGGATTAGTACCGTTACACGAGGGCAGGAGTGCGACAAAGGCCTCAAGGAAAAGGCCGCAAAACTACCCTTCTGGATGGCAAATCAGGGCCTTAGGTAGAGGCTACGGCCCACGTCGGGATTCCCCTTCGCTCTAGAGCAGGGCAGGGTATGCTCCCGCCCAGGGCCTGAAAGCACCCTCTTCCTTTCGAGAAAACTCTGCTGCTTCCAGAGCCATGCCTGCAGTGAGTACAAGTCCAGCAACCACAGCGTTGTTCAGGAAGCTTCAAGGCCGCATGAATGGAGCTTTCAAGCCGGGAAGACCAGGCTTGCCTCAGAGGGCTGCCTTTTCCAGGTTTACGTGCAGAAGAAGCGTCTGTGGTTTCTAACAAGTCCAAAGAGACCTAGCTGCTCACTGGGTCCCTCGAGAATCATCTTCTCTAGGCAGGGTGCCCCGCGTGTAGCGAACTGCTTAAATGAAAGAACGCCTTAGGTGTCGTAGGCCCACGTGCATCTTCCGAATGCCTGCAGCGTTACCCTAGAAACTGTGCTCTAGAGGCCCTTGGACGGCAAGCCGACTTACTCCTTGAGGTAGGCTGACTTCAGGCATGAGGTCCTAGAAGGAATTGTAAGCAAGACGTTTTGCTCAGCGCAGCTCCGACTACAGTAATGATGCAGCCTTCCGTGGCCTGCTGCCCAAGCTACCACAGTGTTCCCGAGGCTGTTGGTGTGCTGAGGAAATCTAGCTCCCCCGAGGCGGTGTGCAAGCTGCTGCCCTTCGCTCGGCACACACGCGAGTATTCCAAAGTGCCTCCGGGTCTGAATGTTGCTCTTCGACTCGGGAGAGCCTCGGGGTACTCCGTGTCCTTGTACGGAAACGGGTGCCGCCGGGAGGAGTCTAGGAGTCCCGAAGAGCTTCCAACCCTTCCACTGAAGCAGAAGAGAGAACTAAGGCCTCAGGGAAGCTGCTGCACTCCTACCCTGCTGCGTGGCATATCAGGGTGCTCCTTCGAAGCTAGGCCTCACTTGGAGTTTCCCCTTAGCTATACAACAGGCCAGGATGAGCTCTGACCGAGAAAGTGGAGTGCCCCGGTTCCATGTGAAACCGTCTCTTCCCTCTCACAGCCATGCCTGCCGTGAGAAGAGGCCCGGCAACAGCAGTGTTTCTCAGGGAGCTTCAAGGCGCAATAGAGGATTCTTCAAGGTGCGGAAACAAGGCTGGTCCCATCGGGCACCAGCCCCAGGATGACACGGAGCATAAGTATCTGTGCTTTCTATCCAAGGCAAAAGCGACCTAGTACATACTTGCTTCAAGCGTTCTTCACAGGGTGCTCTGGGTGTACCAAACTGCCTAGAGCAAGGAATGCCTTTGGTCTCCTAGGCTCCCTTGCCTCTACTGAAAGCCTGAAGTGTTACACAGAGACCTGTGCTTTCGTGGAAGTTGGAAGGCAAGCCCGCCTTTCCCCCTGAGATACGGTGACTTCGGGTATGAGTTCCTAGAAGGGCAGCTTCCAAAGTCCGGCCGTGTTACACGGAGAACGGTGCTCTAGTTGCAGTGGGAGCACTAGTTGAATGCCTCCTTGCGGTGGGGTGACTTCAGAGATGAGGTGCTAGGGATACTGAAAAGCAGAGGGATTTTCTCAGTGCAGCTCAGACAAGGGCGATGAGGCCGAAGTCCACGGCACGCTGCACTGGCTAGAACCGTGTTCCGCAAGCTGCTGGAGAGCTGAGGAAATCTAGCTCTCCCAAGGGCGTGTGCAAATGCTGCCGATCAATAGGCGTACGCACAGGGGTACTCCGAAGGGCTTCCTGGGCTGGACGTTGCTCGGGAGGCCCAGGGGTCCGTGGACTACACAGCGTCCTCGTACAGAGACACGGGCCGACGCGAGGCGCCTAGGAATCCTGAGAAGCTTAGCAGCGTTACACTAAGGAAGGGCAACGACTACCGCCTCATGGAAACTGCCGCGCGCCTACCATTCTGCCTGCAATTCAGGGCCTTCATTTGAGGCTTCTGCTCAGTGGAGTTTTAAGGTAACTATAGGGCAGGGAGGATGAGCTCCCAAACAGCAACGGGAAGGCACCCTGTTTCTTTCATGGAAACTCTTTCTCTTCTCAGAGCCACGCCTGCACGGATGAGAATCCGGGCCACAGCAGTGCTTTCCAGGTAGCTTCGGGGCCGCATAAATGCAGCTTTCAAGGCGGGAAAGCAAGGCTTGTCTCAAACGGCCATTTCCAGGTTGACATGGGGCAGACTCTTCCGTGGTTTCTACCAAGTCAAAGAGACCTAGCTTCTCACGGAGTCCTTCCACAGTCAACTTTTCTATGCAGGGTATTCTTCCTGAGGTGAACGGCCTGAACGAAAGAATGCGCTAGGTTTCTTGGGTCCTGCGAATCGTCCCAAAGCCTGCGGCTTTACACCAGAAACTGTGCTCTGGTTGCACTTGGAATCCCTCCCCCCACCACCCCCGCCCTCCCCAAGCCGACATTCTCCTTGAGTTAGGTTGACTTCAGGTATGAGGTCCTGGAGGGAATTGTAAGCAAAGTGCTTCTCTCAGTACAGCTCTGACTACGGTAATGAGGCACACTTCCATGGCCTTCTGCAACTAGAGCTACGAATATGTTCCTGAGGCTGTTGGTGAGCTGAGGCAATCTAGCTCCCCCGAGGCAGCGTGAAAGCTGCTGCCCTTCACTCGGCACGCACACGGGTACTCCGAAGTGTCTAGGGGTGTGAATGTGGCTCTTCAGCTCAGGGGAGCCCGGGGGTCCTCAGTGTCCTTGTACGGAAACGGGTGCTGCCGCGAGGAGTCTGGGAGACCCGGAAAGCTTACTACCGTTCCACTGAAGCAGAAGAGAGAGCTAAGGCCTCCTGGGAGCTGCTGCACTCCTACCCTGCTGCACGGCATGTCAGGGCCCTCCTTCGAAGCTAGGCCTCACTTGGAGCTTCCCCTTAGCTACCGAACAGGACAGGATGAGCTCTGACCGAGAAACTGGAATGCCCCGGTTCCTCGCGAAACCGTCTTTTCCCTCTCGCAGCCATGCCTGCCGTGAGAGGAGGCCCGACAACAGCAGTGTTTTCCAGGGAGCTGCGAGGCGCGTTAACAGGACCTCTCAAGGTGCCGAAACGAGGCCAGTCCCATCAGGCAGCAGCTCCAGGAAGACACGCAGCGTAAGTGCCTGTCAAGGCACTTCTGTCAAGTCAAAAGAGACCTAGCGACATACTTGGCTCTTCCCTGATTCAACTTTCCTTACACAGGACGTTCTGCGTGTAGCGAACTGCCGGGACCACAGAGTGCCCTAGGTCTCGCAGGGTCCCGTGCATCTACCGAAACCCTGAAGTGTTCCACAGAGATCTGCGCTTTGGCGGAATTTGTAACGCAGGCCGCCTTTGCACCTGAGCTGCGGTGACTTCAGGTGTGAGTGCCTAGAGGGACTAGCAAGCGCAGAGTTCTTCTCAGTACAGCTCGGACCAGGGCAATGTGGCCGACTTCCGTGGCATGCTGGACTTGCTAGAACCGTGTTCCTGAATCCGTTGGTGAGCTGAAGCAATCTAGCTCCCCCCAGGAGAGAGTGCAGCGTGTTACGCTTCACTGGGCCTAGCCAGGGGCACCCAGAAGGGCCTACGTGTCTGAGTGTGGCCCAGCAGGCCCAGGGGAGCCTGAGGGTACTCAGAGTTCTTGTAGGGACACGGGTGCTGACGCGAGGGGGCCAGGAGTCCTGACAGGATTAGTACCGTTACACGAGGGCAGGAGTGCGACAAAGGCCTCAAGGAAAAGGCCGCAAAACTACCCTTCTGGATGGCAAATCAGGGCCTTAGGTAGAGGCTACGGCCCACGTCGGGATTCCCCTTCGCTCTAGAGCAGGGCAGGGTATGCTCCCGCCCAGGGCCTGAAAGCACCCTCTTCCTTTCGAGAAAACTCTGCTGCTTCCAGAGCCATGCCTGCAGTGAGTACAAGTCCAGCAACCACAGCGTTGTTCAGGAAGCTTCAAGGCCGCATGAATGGAGCTTTCAAGCCGGGAAGACCAGGCTTGCCTCAGAGGGCTGCCTTTTCCAGGTTTACGTGCAGAAGAAGCGTCTGTGGTTTCTAACAAGTCCAAAGAGACCTAGCTGCTCACTGGGTCCCTCGAGAATCATCTTCTCTAGGCAGGGTGCCCCGCGTGTAGCGAACTGCTTAAATGAAAGAACGCCTTAGGTGTCGTAGGCCCACGTGCATCTTCCGAATGCCTGCAGCGTTACCCTAGAAACTGTGCTCTAGAGGCCCTTGGACGGCAAGCCGACTTACTCCTTGAGGTAGGCTGACTTCAGGCATGAGGTCCTAGAAGGAATTGTAAGCAAGACGTTTTGCTCAGCGCAGCTCCGACTACAGTAACGATGCAGCCTTCCGTGGCCTGCTGCCCAAGCTACCACAGTGTTCCCGAGGCTGTTGGTGTGCTGAGGAAATCTAGCTCCCCCGAGGCGGTGTGCAAGCTGCTGCCCTTCGCTCGGCACACACGCGAGTATTCCAAAGTGCCTCCGGGTCTGAATGTTGCTCTTCGACTCGGGAGAGCCTCGGGGTACTCCGTGTCCTTGTACGGAAACGGGTGCCGCCGGGAGGAGTCTAGGAGTCCCGAAGAGCTTCCAACCCTTCCACTGAAGCAGAAGAGAGAACTAAGGCCTCAGGGAAGCTGCTGCACTCCTACCCTGCTGCGTGGCATATCAGGGTGCTCCTTCGAAGCTAGGCCTCACTTGGAGTTTCCCCTTAGCTATACAACAGGCCAGGATGAGCTCTGACCGAGAAAGTGGAGTGCCCCGGTTCCATGTGAAACCGTCTCTTCCCTCTCACAGCCATGCCTGCCGTGAGAAGAGGCCCGGCAACAGCAGTGTTTCTCAGGGAGCTTCAAGGCGCAATAGAGGATTCTTCAAGGTGCGGAAACAAGGCTGGTCCCATCGGGCACCAGCCCCAGGATGACACGGAGCATAAGTATCTGTGCTTTCTATCCAAGGCAAAAGCGACCTAGTACATACTTGCTTCAAGCGTTCTTCACAGGGTGCTCTGGGTGTACCAAACTGCCTAGAGCAAGGAATGCCTTTGGTCTCCTAGGCTCCCTTGCCTCTACTGAAAGCCTGAAGTGTTACACAGAGACCTGTGCTTTCGTGGAAGTTGGAAGGCAAGCCCGCCTTTCCCCCTGAGATACGGTGACTTCGGGTATGAGTTCCTAGAAGGGCAGCTTCCAAAGTCCGGCCGTGTTACACGGAGAACGGTGCTCTAGTTGCAGTGGGAGCACTAGTTGAATGCCTCCTTGCGGTGGGGTGACTTCAGAGATGAGGTGCTAGGGATACTGAAAAGCAGAGGGATTTTCTCAGTGCAGCTCAGACAAGGGCGATGAGGCCGAAGTCCACGGCACGCTGCACTGGCTAGAACCGTGTTCCGCAAGCTGCTGGAGAGCTGAGGAAATCTAGCTCTCCCAAGGGCGTGTGCAAATGCTGCCGATCAATAGGCGTACGCACAGGGGTACTCCGAAGGGCTTCCTGGGCTGGACGTTGCTCGGGAGGCCCAGGGGTCCGTGGACTACACAGCGTCCTCGTACAGAGACACGGGCCGACGCGAGGCGCCTAGGAATCCTGAGAAGCTTAGCAGCGTTACACTAAGGAAGGGCAACGACTACCGCCTCATGGAAACTGCCGCGCGCCTACCATTCTGCCTGCAATTCAGGGCCTTCATTTGAGGCTTCTGCTCAGTGGAGTTTTAAGGTAACTATAGGGCAGGGAGGATGAGCTCCCAAACAGCAACGGGAAGGCACCCTGTTTCTTTCATGGAAACTCTTTCTCTTCTCAGAGCCACGCCTGCACGGATGAGAATCCGGGCCACAGCAGTGCTTTCCAGGTAGCTTCGGGGCCGCATAAATGCAGCTTTCAAGGCGGGAAAGCAAGGCTTGTCTCAAACGGCCATTTCCAGGTTGACATGGGGCAGACTCTTCCGTGGTTTCTACCAAGTCAAAGAGACCTAGCTTCTCACGGAGTCCTTCCACAGTCAACTTTTCTATGCAGGGTATTCTTCCTGAGGTGAACGGCCTGAACGAAAGAATGCGCTAGGTTTCTTGGGTCCTGCGAATCGTCCCAAAGCCTGCGGCTTTACACCAGAAACTGTGCTCTGGTTGCACTTGGAATCCCTCCCCCCACCACCCCCGCCCTCCCCAAGCCGACATTCTCCTTGAGTTAGGTTGACTTCAGGTATGAGGTCCTGGAGGGAATTGTAAGCAAAGTGCTTCTCTCAGTACAGCTCTGACTACGGTAATGAGGCACACTTCCATGGCCTTCTGCAACTAGAGCTACGAATATGTTCCTGAGGCTGTTGGTGAGCTGAGGCAATCTAGCTCCCCCGAGGCAGCGTGAAAGCTGCTGCCCTTCACTCGGCACGCACACGGGTACTCCGAAGTGTCTAGGGGTGTGAATGTGGCTCTTCAGCTCAGGGGAGCCCGGGGGTCCTCAGTGTCCTTGTACGGAAACGGGTGCTGCCGCGAGGAGTCTGGGAGACCCGGAAAGCTTACTACCGTTCCACTGAAGCAGAAGAGAGAGCTAAGGCCTCCTGGGAGCTGCTGCACTCCTACCCTGCTGCACGGCATGTCAGGGCCCTCCTTCGAAGCTAGGCCTCACTTGGAGCTTCCCCTTAGCTACCGAACAGGACAGGATGAGCTCTGACCGAGAAACTGGAATGCCCCGGTTCCTCGCGAAACCGTCTTTTCCCTCTCGCAGCCATGCCTGCCGTGAGAGGAGGCCCGACAACAGCAGTGTTTTCCAGGGAGCTGCGAGGCGCGTTAACAGGACCTCTCAAGGTGCCGAAACGAGGCCAGTCCCATCAGGCAGCAGCTCCAGGAAGACACGCAGCCTTCTGTCAAGTCAAAAGAGACCTAGCGACATACTTGGCTCTTCCCTGATTCAACTTTCCTTACACAGGACGTTCTGCGTGTAGCGAACTGCCGGGACCACAGAGTGCCCTAGGTCTCGCAGGGTCCCGTGCATCTACCGAAACCCTGAAGTGTTCCACAGAGATCTGCGCTTTGGCGGAATTTGTAACGCAGGCCGCCTTTGCACCTGAGCTACGGTGACTTCAGGTGTGAGTGCCTAGAGGGACTAGCAAGCGCAGAGTTCTTCTCAGTACAGCTCGGACCAGGGCAATGTGGCCGACTTCCGTGGCATGCTGGACTTGCTAGAACCGTGTTCCTGAATCCGTTGGTGAGCTGAAGCAATCTAGCTCCCCCCAGGAGAGAGTGCAGCGTGTTACGCTTCACTGGGCCTAGCCAGGGGCACCCAGAAGGGCCTACGTGTCTGAGTGTGGCCCAGCAGGCCCAGGGGAGCCTGAGGGTACTCAGAGTTCTTGTAGGGACACGGGTGCTGACGCGAGGGGGCCAGGAGTCCTGACAGGATTAGTACCGTTACACGAGGGCAGGAGTGCGACAAAGGCCTCAAGGAAAAGGCCGCAAAACTACCCTTCTGGATGGCAAATCAGGGCCTTAGGTAGAGGCTACGGCCCACGTCGGAATTCCCCTTCGCTCTAGAGCAGGGCAGGGTATGCTCCCGCCCAGGGCCTGAAAGCACCCTCTTCCTTTCGAGAAAACTCTGCTGCTTCCAGAGCCATGCCTGCAGTGAGTACAAGTCCAGCAACCACAGCGTTGTTCAGGAAGCTTCAAGGCCGCATGAATGGAGCTTTCAAGCCGGGAAGACCAGGCTTGCCTCAGAGGGCTGCCTTTTCCAGGTTTACGTGCAGAAGAAGCGTCTGTGGTTTCTAACAAGTCCAAAGAGACCTAGCTGCTCACTGGGTCCCTCGAGAATCATCTTCTCTAGGCAGGGTGCCCCGCGTGTAGCGAACTGCTTAAATGAAAGAACGCCTTAGGTGTCGTAGGCCCACGTGCATCTTCCGAATGCCTGCAGCGTTACCCTAGAAACTGTGCTCTAGAGGCCCTTGGACGGCAAGCCGACTTACTCCTTGAGGTAGGCTGACTTCAGGCATGAGGTCCTAGAAGGAATTGTAAGCAAGACGTTTTGCTCAGCGCAGCTCCGACTACAGTAACGATGCAGCCTTCCGTGGCCTGCTGCCCAAGCTACCACAGTGTTCCCGAGGCTGTTGGTGTGCTGAGGAAATCTAGCTCCCCCGAGGCGGTGTGCAAGCTGCTGCCCTTCGCTCGGCACACACGCGAGTATTCCAAAGTGCCTCCGGGTCTGAATGTTGCTCTTCGACTCGGGAGAGCCTCGGGGTACTCCGTGTCCTTGTACGGAAACGGGTGCCGCCGGGAGGAGTCTAGGAGTCCCGAAGAGCTTCCAACCCTTCCACTGAAGCAGAAGAGAGAACTAAGGCCTCAGGGAAGCTGCTGCACTCCTACCCTGCTGCGTGGCATATCAGGGTGCTCCTTCGAAGCTAGGCCTCACTTGGAGTTTCCCCTTAGCTATACAACAGGCCAGGATGAGCTCTGACCGAGAAAGTGGAGTGCCCCGGTTCCATGTGAAACCGTCTCTTCCCTCTCACAGCCATGCCTGCCGTGAGAAGAGGCCCGGCAACAGCAGTGTTTCTCAGGGAGCTTCAAGGCGCAATAGAGGATTCTTCAAGGTGCGGAAACAAGGCTGGTCCCATCGGGCACCAGCCCCAGGATGACACGGAACATAAGTATCTGTGCTTTCTATCCAAGGCAAAAGCGACCTAGTACATACTTGCTTCAAGCGTTCTTCACAGGGTGCTCTGGGTGTACCAAACTGCCTAGAGCAAGGAATGCCTTTGGTCTCCTAGGCTCCCTTGCCTCTACTGAAAGCCTGAAGTGTTACACAGAGACCTGTGCTTTCGTGGAAGTTGGAAGGCAAGCCCGCCTTTCCCCCTGAGATACGGTGACTTCGGGTATGACTTCCTAGAAGGGCAGCTTCCAAAGTCCGGCCGTGTTACACGGAGAACGGTGCTCTAGTTGCAGTGGGAGCACTAGTTGAATGCCTCCTTGCGGTGGGGTGACTTCAGAGATGAGGTGCTAGGGATACTGAAAAGCAGAGGGATTTTCTCAGTGCAGCTCAGACAAGGGCGATGAGGCCGAAGTCCACGGCACGCTGCACTGGCTAGAACCGTGTTCCGCAAGCTGCTGGAGAGCTGAGGAAATCTAGCTCTCCCAAGGGCGTGTGCAAATGCTGCCGATCAATAGGCGTACGCACAGGGGTACTCCGAAGGGCTTCCTGGGCTGGACGTTGCTCGGGAGGCCCAGGGGTCCGTGGACTACACAGCGTCCTCGTACAGAGACACGGGCCGACGCGAGGCGCCTAGGAATCCTGAGAAGCTTAGCAGCGTTACACTAAGGAAGGGCAACGACTACCGCCTCATGGAAACTGCCGCGCGCCTACCATTCTGCCTGCAATTCAGGGCCTTCATTTGAGGCTTCTGCTCAGTGGAGTTTTAAGGTAACTATAGGGCAGGGAGGATGAGCTCCCAAACAGCAACGGGAAGGCACCCTGTTTCTTTCATGGAAACTCTTTCTCTTCTCAGAGCCACGCCTGCACGGATGAGAATCCGGGCCACAGCAGTGCTTTCCAGGTAGCTTCGGGGCCGCATAAATGCAGCTTTCAAGGCGGGAAAGCAAGGCTTGTCTCAAACGGCCATTTCCAGGTTGACATGGGGCAGACTCTTCCGTGGTTTCTACCAAGTCAAAGAGACCTAGCTTCTCACGGAGTCCTTCCACAGTCAACTTTTCTATGCAGGGTATTCTTCCTGAGGTGAACGGCCTGAACGAAAGAATGCGCTAGGTTTCTTGGGTCCTGCGAATCGTCCCAAAGCCTGCGGCTTTACACCAGAAACTGTGCTCTGGTTGCACTTGGAATCCCTCCCCCCACCACCCCCGCCCTCCCCAAGCCGACATTCTCCTTGAGTTAGGTTGACTTCAGGTATGAGGTCCTGGAGGGAATTGTAAGCAAAGTGCTTCTCTCAGTACAGCTCTGACTACGGTAATGAGGCACACTTCCATGGCCTTCTGCAACTAGAGCTACGAATATGTTCCTGAGGCTGTTGGTGAGCTGAGGCAATCTAGCTCCCCCGAGGCAGCGTGAAAGCTGCTGCCCTTCACTCGGCACGCACACGGGTACTCCGAAGTGTCTAGGGGTGTGAATGTGGCTCTTCAGCTCAGGGGAGCCCGGGGGTCCTCAGTGTCCTTGTACGGAAACGGGTGCTGCCGCGAGGAGTCTGGGAGACCCGGAAAGCTTACTACCGTTCCACTGAAGCAGAAGAGAGAGCTAAGGCCTCCTGGGAGCTGCTGCACTCCTACCCTGCTGCACGGCATGTCAGGGCCCTCCTTCGAAGCTAGGCCTCACTTGGAGCTTCCCCTTAGCTACCGAACAGGACAGGATGAGCTCTGACCGAGAAACTGGAATGCCCCGGTTCCTCGCGAAACCGTCTTTTCCCTCTCGCAGCCATGCCTGCCGTGAGAGGAGGCCCGACAACAGCAGTGTTTTCCAGGGAGCTGCGAGGCACGTTAACAGGACCTCTCAAGGTGCCGAAACGAGGCCAGTCCCATCAGGCAGCAGCTCCAGGAAGACACGCAGCCTAAGTGCCTGTCAAGGCACTTCTGTCAAGTCAAAAGAGACCTAGCGACATACTTGGCTCTTCCCTGATTCAACTTTCCTTACACAGGACGTTCTGCGTGTAGCGAACTGCCGGGACCACAGAGTGCCCTAGGTCTCGCAGGGTCCCGTGCATCTACCGAAACCCTGAAGTGTTCCACAGAGATCTGCGCTTTGGCGGAATTTGTAACGCAGGCCGCCTTTGCACCTGAGCTACGGTGACTTCAGGTGTGAGTGCCTAGAGGGACTAGCAAGCGCAGAGTTCTTCTCAGTACAGCTCGGACCAGGGCAATGTGGCCGACTTCCGTGGCATGCTGGACTTGCTAGAACCGTGTTCCTGAATCCGTTGGTGAGCTGAAGCAATCTAGCTCCCCCCAGGAGAGAGTGCAGCGTGTTACGCTTCACTGGGCCTAGCCAGGGGCACCCAGAAGGGCCTACGTGTCTGAGTGTGGCCCAGCAGGCCCAGGGGAGCCTGAGGGTACTCAGAGTTCTTGTAGGGACACGGGTGCTGACGCGAGGGGGCCAGGAGTCCTGACAGGATTAGTACCGTTACACGAGGGCAGGAGTGCGACAAAGGCCTCAAGGAAAAGGCCGCAAAACTACCCTTCTGGATGGCAAATCAGGGCCTTAGGTAGAGGCTACGGCCCACGTCGGGATTCCCCTTCGCTCTAGAGCAGGGCAGGGTATGCTCCCGCCCAGGGCCTGAAAGCACCCTCTTCCTTTCGAGAAAACTCTGCTGCTTCCAGAGCCATGCCTGCAGTGAGTACAAGTCCAGCAACCACAGCGTTGTTCAGGAAGCTTCAAGGCCGCATGAATGGAGCTTTCAAGCCGGGAAGACCAGGCTTGCCTCAGAGGGCTGCCTTTTCCAGGTTTACGTGCAGAAGAAGCGTCTGTGGTTTCTAACAAGTCCAAAGAGACCTAGCTGCTCACTGGGTCCCTCGAGAATCATCTTCTCTAGGCAGGGTGCCCCGCGTGTAGCGAACTGCTTAAATGAAAGAACGCCTTAGGTGTCGTAGGCCCACGTGCATCTTCCGAATGCCTGCAGCGTTACCCTAGAAACTGTGCTCTAGAGGCCCTTGGACGGCAAGCCGACTTACTCCTTGAGGTAGGCTGACTTCAGGCATGAGGTCCTAGAAGGAATTGTAAGCAAGACGTTTTGCTCAGCGCAGCTCCGACTACAGTAATGATGCAGCCTTCCGTGGCCTGCTGCCCAAGCTACCACAGTGTTCCCGAGGCTGTTGGTGTGCTGAGGAAATCTAGCTCCCCCGAGGCGGTGTGCAAGCTGCTGCCCTTCGCTCGGCACACACGCGAGTATTCCAAAGTGCCTCCGGGTCTGAATGTTGCTCTTCGACTCGGGAGAGCCTCGGGGTACTCCGTGTCCTTGTACGGAAACGGGTGCCGCCGGGAGGAGTCTAGGAGTCCCGAAGAGCTTCCAACCCTTCCACTGAAGCAGAAGAGAGAACTAAGGCCTCAGGGAAGCTGCTGCACTCCTACCCTGCTGCGTGGCATATCAGGGTGCTCCTTCGAAGCTAGGCCTCACTTGGAGTTTCCCCTTAGCTATACAACAGGCCAGGATGAGCTCTGACCGAGAAAGTGGAGTGCCCCGGTTCCATGTGAAACCGTCTCTTCCCTCTCACAGCCATGCCTGCCGTGAGAAGAGGCCCGGCAACAGCAGTGTTTCTCAGGGAGCTTCAAGGCGCAATAGAGGATTCTTCAAGGTGCGGAAACAAGGCTGGTCCCATCGGGCACCAGCCCCAGGATGACACGGAGCATAAGTATCTGTGCTTTCTATCCAAGGCAAAAGCGACCTAGTACATACTTGCTTCAAGCGTTCTTCACAGGGTGCTCTGGGTGTACCAAACTGCCTAGAGCAAGGAATGCCTTTGGTCTCCTAGGCTCCCTTGCCTCTACTGAAAGCCTGAAGTGTTACACAGAGACCTGTGCTTTCGTGGAAGTTGGAAGGCAAGCCCGCCTTTCCCCCTGAGATACGGTGACTTCGGGTATGAGTTCCTAGAAGGGCAGCTTCCAAAGTCCGGCCGTGTTACACGGAGAACGGTGCTCTAGTTGCAGTGGGAGCACTAGTTGAATGCCTCCTTGCGGTGGGGTGACTTCAGAGATGAGGTGCTAGGGATACTGAAAAGCAGAGGGATTTTCTCAGTGCAGCTCAGACAAGGGCGATGAGGCCGAAGTCCACGGCACGCTGCACTGGCTAGAACCGTGTTCCGCAAGCTGCTGGAGAGCTGAGGAAATCTAGCTCTCCCAAGGGCGTGTGCAAATGCTGCCGATCAATAGGCGTACGCACAGGGGTACTCCGAAGGGCTTCCTGGGCTGGACGTTGCTCGGGAGGCCCAGGGGTCCGTGGACTACACAGCGTCCTCGTACAGAGACACGGGCCGACGCGAGGCGCCTAGGAATCCTGAGAAGCTTAGCAGCGTTACACTAAGGAAGGGCAACGACTACCGCCTCATGGAAACTGCCGCGCGCCTACCATTCTGCCTGCAATTCAGGGCCTTCATTTGAGGCTTCTGCTCAGTGGAGTTTTAAGGTAACTATAGGGCAGGGAGGATGAGCTCCCAAACAGCAACGGGAAGGCACCCTGTTTCTTTCATGGAAACTCTTTCTCTTCTCAGAGCCACGCCTGCACGGATGAGAATCCGGGCCACAGCAGTGCTTTCCAGGTAGCTTCGGGGCCGCATAAATGCAGCTTTCAAGGCGGGAAAGCAAGGCTTGTCTCAAACGGCCATTTCCAGGTTGACATGGGGCAGACTCTTCCGTGGTTTCTACCAAGTCAAAGAGACCTAGCTTCTCACGGAGTCCTTCCACAGTCAACTTTTCTATGCAGGGTATTCTTCCTGAGGTGAACGGCCTGAACGAAAGAATGCGCTAGGTTTCTTGGGTCCTGCGAATCGTCCCAAAGCCTGCGGCTTTACACCAGAAACTGTGCTCTGGTTGCACTTGGAATCCCTCCCCCCACCACCCCCGCCCTCCCCAAGCCGACATTCTCCTTGAGTTAGGTTGACTTCAGGTATGAGGTCCTGGAGGGAATTGTAAGCAAAGTGCTTCTCTCAGTACAGCTCTGACTACGGTAATGAGGCACACTTCCATGGCCTTCTGCAACTAGAGCTACGAATATGTTCCTGAGGCTGTTGGTGAGCTGAGGCAATCTAGCTCCCCCGAGGCAGCGTGAAAGCTGCTGCCCTTCACTCGGCACGCACACGGGTACTCCGAAGTGTCTAGGGGTGTGAATGTGGCTCTTCAGCTCAGGGGAGCCCGGGGGTCCTCAGTGTCCTTGTACGGAAACGGGTGCTGCCGCGAGGAGTCTGGGAGACCCGGAAAGCTTACTACCGTTCCACTGAAGCAGAAGAGAGAGCTAAGGCCTCCTGGGAGCTGCTGCACTCCTACCCTGCTGCACGGCATGTCAGGGCCCTCCTTCGAAGCTAGGCCTCACTTGGAGCTTCCCCTTAGCTACCGAACAGGACAGGATGAGCTCTGACCGAGAAACTGGAATGCCCCGGTTCCTCGCGAAACCGTCTTTTCCCTCTCGCAGCCATGCCTGCCGTGAGAGGAGGCCCGACAACAGCAGTGTTTTCCAGGGAGCTGCGAGGCGCGTTAACAGGACCTCTCAAGGTGCCGAAACGAGGCCAGTCCCATCAGGCAGCAGCTCCAGGAAGACACGCAGCCTAAGTGCCTGTCAAGGCACTTCTGTCAAGTCAAAAGAGACCTAGCGACATACTTGGCTCTTCCCTGATTCAACTTTCCTTACACAGGACGTTCTGCGTGTAGCGAACTGCCGGGACCACAGAGTGCCCTAGGTCTCGCAGGGTCCCGTGCATCTACCGAAACCCTGAAGTGTTCCACAGAGATCTGCGCTTTGGCGGAATTTGTAACGCAGGCCGCCTTTGCACCTGAGCTACGGTGACTTCAGGTGTGAGTGCCTAGAGGGACTAGCAAGCGCAGAGTTCTTCTCAGTACAGCTCGGACCAGGGCAATGTGGCCGACTTCCGTGGCATGCTGGACTTGCTAGAACCGTGTTCCTGAATCCGTTGGTGAGCTGAAGCAATCTAGCTCCCCCCAGGAGAGAGTGCAGCGTGTTACGCTTCACTGGGCCTAGCCAGGGGCACCCAGAAGGGCCTACGTGTCTGAGTGTGGCCCAGCAGGCCCAGGGGAGCCTGAGGGTACTCAGAGTTCTTGTAGGGACACGGGTGCTGACGCGAGGGGGCCAGGAGTCCTGACAGGATTAGTACCGTTACACGAGGGCAGGAGTGCGACAAAGGCCTCAAGGAAAAGGCCGCAAAACTACCCTTCTGGATGGCAAATCAGGGCCTTAGGTAGAGGCTACGGCCCACGTCGGGATTCCCCTTCGCTCTAGAGCAGGGCAGGGTATGCTCCCGCCCAGGGCCTGAAAGCACCCTCTTCCTTTCGAGAAAACTCTGCTGCTTCCAGAGCCATGCCTGCAGTGAGTACAAGTCCAGCAACCACAGCGTTGTTCAGGAAGCTTCAAGGCCGCATGAATGGAGCTTTCAAGCCGGGAAGACCAGGCTTGCCTCAGAGGGCTGCCTTTTCCAGGTTTACGTGCAGAAGAAGCGTCTGTGGTTTCTAACAAGTCCAAAGAGACCTAGCTGCTCACTGGGTCCCTCGAGAATCATCTTCTCTAGGCAGGGTGCCCCGCGTGTAGCGAACTGCTTAAATGAAAGAACGCCTTAGGTGTCGTAGGCCCACGTGCATCTTCCGAATGCCTGCAGCGTTACCCTAGAAACTGTGCTCTAGAGGCCCTTGGACGGCAAGCCGACTTACTCCTTGAGGTAGGCTGACTTCAGGCATGAGGTCCTAGAAGGAATTGTAAGCAAGACGTTTTGCTCAGCGCAGCTCCGACTACAGTAACGATGCAGCCTTCCGTGGCCTGCTGCCCAAGCTACCACAGTGTTCCCGAGGCTGTTGGTGTGCTGAGGAAATCTAGCTCCCCCGAGGCGGTGTGCAAGCTGCTGCCCTTCGCTCGGCACACACGCGAGTATTCCAAAGTGCCTCCGGGTCTGAATGTTGCTCTTCGACTCGGGAGAGCCTCGGGGTACTCCGTGTCCTTGTACGGAAACGGGTGCCGCCGGGAGGAGTCTAGGAGTCCCGAAGAGCTTCCAACCCTTCCACTGAAGCAGAAGAGAGAACTAAGGCCTCAGGGAAGCTGCTGCACTCCTACCCTGCTGCGTGGCATATCAGGGTGCTCCTTCGAAGCTAGGCCTCACTTGGAGTTTCCCCTTAGCTATACAACAGGCCAGGATGAGCTCTGACCGAGAAAGTGGAGTGCCCCGGTTCCATGTGAAACCGTCTCTTCCCTCTCACAGCCATGCCTGCCGTGAGAAGAGGCCCGGCAACAGCAGTGTTTCTCAGGGAGCTTCAAGGCGCAATAGAGGATTCTTCAAGGTGCGGAAACAAGGCTGGTCCCATCGGGCACCAGCCCCAGGATGACACGGAGCATAAGTATCTGTGCTTTCTATCCAAGGCAAAAGCGACCTAGTACATACTTGCTTCAAGCGTTCTTCACAGGGTGCTCTGGGTGTACCAAACTGCCTAGAGCAAGGAATGCCTTTGGTCTCCTAGGCTCCCTTGCCTCTACTGAAAGCCTGAAGTGTTACACAGAGACCTGTGCTTTCGTGGAAGTTGGAAGGCAAGCCCGCCTTTCCCCCTGAGATACGGTGACTTCGGGTATGACTTCCTAGAAGGGCAGCTTCCAAAGTCCGGCCGTGTTACACGGAGAACGGTGCTCTAGTTGCAGTGGGAGCACTAGTTGAATGCCTCCTTGCGGTGGGGTGACTTCAGAGATGAGGTGCTAGGGATACTGGAAAGCAGAGGGATTTTCTCAGTGCAGCTCAGACAAGGGCGATGAGGCCGAAGTCCACGGCACGCTGCACTGGCTAGAACCGTGTTCCGCAAGCTGCTGGAGAGCTGAGGAAATCTAGCTCTCCCAAGGGCGTGTGCAAATGCTGCCGATCAATAGGCGTACGCACAGGGGTACTCCGAAGGGCTTCCTGGGCTGGACGTTGCTCGGGAGGCCCAGGGGTCCGTGGACTACACAGCGTCCTCGTACAGAGACACGGGCCGACGCGAGGCGCCTAGGAATCCTGAGAAGCTTAGCAGCGTTACACTAAGGAAGGGCAACGACTACCGCCTCATGGAAACTGCCGCGCGCCTACCATTCGGCCTGCAATTCAGGGCCTTCATTTGAGGCTTCTGCTCAGTGGAGTTTTAAGGTAACTATAGGGCAGGGAGGATGAGCTCCCAAACAGCAACGGGAAGGCACCCTGTTTCTTTCATGGAAACTCTTTCTCTTCTCAGAGCCACGCCTGCACGGATGAGAATCCGGGCCACAGCAGTGCTTTCCAGGTAGCTTCGGGGCCGCATAAATGCAGCTTTCAAGGCGGGAAAGCAAGGCTTGTCTCAAACGGCCATTTCCAGGTTGACATGGGGCAGACTCTTCCGTGGTTTCTACCAAGTCAAAGAGACCTAGCTTCTCACGGAGTCCTTCCACAGTCAACTTTTCTATGCAGGGTATTCTTCCTGAGGTGAACGGCCTGAACGAAAGAATGCGCTAGGTTTCTTGGGTCCTGCGAATCGTCCCAAAGCCTGCGGCTTTACACCAGAAACTGTGCTCTGGTTGCACTTGGAATCCCTCCCCCCACCACCCCCGCCCTCCCCAAGCCGACATTCTCCTTGAGTTAGGTTGACTTCAGGTATGAGGTCCTGGAGGGAATTGTAAGCAAAGTGCTTCTCTCAGTACAGCTCTGACTACGGTAATGAGGCACACTTCCATGGCCTTCTGCAACTAGAGCTACGAATATGTTCCTGAGGCTGTTGGTGAGCTGAGGCAATCTAGCTCCCCCGAGGCAGCGTGAAAGCTGCTGCCCTTCACTCGGCACGCACACGGGTACTCCGAAGTGTCTAGGGGTGTGAATGTGGCTCTTCAGCTCAGGGGAGCCCGGGGGTCCTCAGTGTCCTTGTACGGAAACGGGTGCTGCCGCGAGGAGTCTGGGAGACCCGGAAAGCTTACTACCGTTCCACTGAAGCAGAAGAGAGAGCTAAGGCCTCCTGGGAGCTGCTGCACTCCTACCCTGCTGCACGGCATGTCAGGGCCCTCCTTCGAAGCTAGGCCTCACTTGGAGCTTCCCCTTAGCTACCGAACAGGACAGGATGAGCTCTGACCGAGAAACTGGAATGCCCCGGTTCCTCGCGAAACCGTCTTTTCCCTCTCGCAGCCATGCCTGCCGTGAGAGGAGGCCCGACAACAGCAGTGTTTTCCAGGGAGCTGCGAGGCGCGTTAACAGGACCTCTCAAGGTGCTGAAACGAGGCCAGTCCCATCAGGCAGCAGCTCCAGGAAGACACGCAGCCTAAGTGCCTGTCAAGGCACTTCTGTCAAGTCAAAAGAGACCTAGCGACATACTTGGCTCTTCCCTGATTCAACTTTCCTTACACAGGACGTTCTGCGTGTAGCGAACTGCCGGGACCACAGAGTGCCCTAGGTCTCGCAGGGTCCCGTGCATCTACCGAAACCCTGAAGTGTTCCACAGAGATCTGCGCTTTGGCGGAATTTGTAACGCAGGCCGCCTTTGCACCTGAGCTACGGTGACTTCAGGTGTGAGTGCCTAGAGGGACTAGCAAGCGCAGAGTTCTTCTCAGTACAGCTCGGACCAGGGCAATGTGGCCGACTTCCGTGGCATGCTGGACTTGCTAGAACCGTGTTCCTGAATCCGTTGGTGAGCTGAAGCAATCTAGCTCCCCCCAGGAGAGAGTGCAGCGTGTTACGCTTCACTGGGCCTAGCCAGGGGCACCCAGAAGGGCCTACGTGTCTGAGTGTGGCCCAGCAGGCCCAGGGGAGCCTGAGGGTACTCAGAGTTCTTGTAGGGACACGGGTGCTGACGCGAGGGGGCCAGGAGTCCTGACAGGATTAGTACCGTTACACGAGGGCAGGAGTGCGACAAAGGCCTCAAGGAAAAGGCCGCAAAACTACCCTTCTGGATGGCAAATCAGGGCCTTAGGTAGAGGCTACGGCCCACGTCGGGATTCCCCTTCGCTCTAGAGCAGGGCAGGGTATGCTCCCGCCCAGGGCCTGAAAGCACCCTCTTCCTTTCGAGAAAACTCTGCTGCTTCCAGAGCCATGCCTGCAGTGAGTACAAGTCCAGCAACCACAGCGTTGTTCAGGAAGCTTCAAGGCCGCATGAATGGAGCTTTCAAGCCGGGAAGACCAGGCTTGCCTCAGAGGGCTGCCTTTTCCAGGTTTACGTGCAGAAGAAGCGTCTGTGGTTTCTAACAAGTCCAAAGAGACCTAGCTGCTCACTGGGTCCCTCGAGAATCATCTTCTCTAGGCAGGGTGCCCCGCGTGTGGCGAACTGCTTAAATGAAAGAACGCCTTAGGTGTCGTAGGCCCACGTGCATCTTCCGAATGCCTGCAGCGTTACCCTAGAAACTGTGCTCTAGAGGCCCTTGGACGGCAAGCCGACTTACTCCTTGAGGTAGGCTGACTTCAGGCATGAGGTCCTAGAAGGAATTGTAAGCAAGACGTTTTGCTCAGCGCAGCTCCGACTACAGTAACGATGCAGCCTTCCGTGGCCTGCTGCCCAAGCTACCACAGTGTTCCCGAGGCTGTTGGTGTGCTGAGGAAATCTAGCTCCCCCGAGGCGGTGTGCAAGCTGCTGCCCTTCGCTCGGCACACACGCGAGTATTCCAAAGTGCCTCCGGGTCTGAATGTTGCTCTTCGACTCGGGAGAGCCTCGGGGTACTCCGTGTCCTTGTACGGAAACGGGTGCCGCCGGGAGGAGTCTAGGAGTCCCGAAGAGCTTCCAACCCTTCCACTGAAGCAGAAGAGAGAACTAAGGCCTCAGGGAAGCTGCTGCACTCCTACCCTGCTGCGTGGCATATCAGGGTGCTCCTTCGAAGCTAGGCCTCACTTGGAGTTTCCCCTTAGCTATACAACAGGCCAGGATGAGCTCTGACCGAGAAAGTGGAGTGCCCCGGTTCCATGTGAAACCGTCTCTTCCCTCTCACAGCCATGCCTGCCGTGAGAAGAGGCCCGGCAACAGCAGTGTTTCTCAGGGAGCTTCAAGGCGCAATAGAGGATTCTTCAAGGTGCGGAAACAAGGCTGGTCCCATCGGGCACCAGCCCCAGGATGACACGGAGCATAAGTATCTGTGCTTTCTAGCCAAGGCAAAAGCGACCTAGTACATACTTGCTTCAAGCGTTCTTCACAGGGTGCTCTGGGTGTACCAAACTGCCTAGAGCAAGGAATGCCTTTGGTCTCCTAGGCTCCCTTGCCTCTACTGAAAGCCTGAAGTGTTACACAGAGACCTGTGCTTTCGTGGAAGTTGGAAGGCAAGCCCGCCTTTCCCCCTGAGATACGGTGACTTCGGGTATGAGTTCCTAGAAGGGCAGCTTCCAAAGTCCGGCCGTGTTACACGGAGAACGGTGCTCTAGTTGCAGTGGGAGCACTAGTTGAATGCCTCCTTGCGGTGGGGTGACTTCAGAGATGAGGTGCTAGGGATACTGAAAAGCAGAGGGATTTTCTCAGTGCAGCTCAGACAAGGGCGATGAGGCCGAAGTCCACGGCACGCTGCACTGGCTAGAACCGTGTTCCGCAAGCTGCTGGAGAGCTGAGGAAATCTAGCTCTCCCAAGGGCGTGTGCAAATGCTGCCGATCAATAGGCGTACGCACAGGGGTACTCCGAAGGGCTTCCTGGGCTGGACGTTGCTCGGGAGGCCCAGGGGTCCGTGGACTACACAGCGTCCTCGTACAGAGACACGGGCCGACGCGAGGCGCCTAGGAATCCTGAGAAGCTTAGCAGCGTTACACTAAGGAAGGGCAACGACTACCACCTCATGGAAACTGCCGCGCGCCTACCATTCTGCCTGCAATTCAGGGCCTTCATTTGAGGCTTCTGCTCAGTGGAGTTTTAAGGTAACTATAGGGCAGGGAGGATGAGCTCCCAAACAGCAACGGGAAGGCACCCTGTTTCTTTCATGGAAACTCTTTCTCTTCTCAGAGCCACGCCTGCACGGATGAGAATCCGGGCCACAGCAGTGCTTTCCAGGTAGCTTCGGGGCCGCATAAATGCAGCTTTCAAGGCGGGAAAGCAAGGCTTGTCTCAAACGGCCATTTCCAGGTTGACATGGGGCAGACTCTTCCGTGGTTTCTACCAAGTCAAAGAGACCTAGCTTCTCACGGAGTCCTTCCACAGTCAACTTTTCTATGCAGGGTATTCTTCCTGAGGTGAACGGCCTGAACGAAAGAATGCGCTAGGTTTCTTGGGTCCTGCGAATCGTCCCAAAGCCTGTGGCTTTACACCAGAAACTGTGCTCTGGTTGCACTTGGAATCCCTCCCCCCACCACCCCCGCCCTCCCCAAGCCGACATTCTCCTTGAGTTAGGTTGACTTCAGGTATGAGGTCCTGGAGGGAATTGTAAGCAAAGTGCTTCTCTCAGTACAGCTCTGACTACGGTAATGAGGCACACTTCCATGGCCTTCTGCAACTAGAGCTACGAATATGTTCCTGAGGCTGTTGGTGAGCTGAGGCAATCTAGCTCCCCCGAGGCAGCGTGAAAGCTGCTGCCCTTCACTCGGCACGCACACGGGTACTCCGAAGTGTCTAGGGGTGTGAATGTGGCTCTTCAGCTCAGGGGAGCCCGGGGGTCCTCAGTGTCCTTGTACGGAAACGGGTGCTGCCGCGAGGAGTCTGGGAGACCCGGAAAGCTTACTACCGTTCCACTGAAGCAGAAGAGAGAGCTAAGGCCTCCTGGGAGCTGCTGCACTCCTACCCTGCTGCACGGCATGTCAGGGCCCTCCTTCGAAGCTAGGCCTCACTTGGAGCTTCCCCTTAGCTACCGAACAGGACAGGATGAGCTCTGACCGAGAAACTGGAATGCCCCGGTTCCTCGCGAAACCGTCTTTTCCCTCTCGCAGCCATGCCTGCCGTGAGAGGAGGCCCGACAACAGCAGTGTTTTCCAGGGAGCTGCGAGGCGCGTTAACAGGACCTCTCAAGGTGCCGAAACGAGGCCAGTCCCATCAGGCAGCAGCTCCAGGAAGACACGCAGCGTAAGTGCCTGTCAAGGCACTTCTGTCAAGTCAAAAGAGACCTAGCGACATACTTGGCTCTTCCCTGATTCAACTTTCCTTACACAGGACGTTCTGCGTGTAGCGAACTGCCGGGACCACAGAGTGCCCTAGGTCTCGCAGGGTCCCGTGCATCTACCGAAACCCTGAAGTGTTCCACAGAGATCTGCGCTTTGGCGGAATTTGTAACGCAGGCCGCCTTTGCACCTGAGCTGCGGTGACTTCAGGTGTGAGTGCCTAGAGGGACTAGCAAGCGCAGAGTTCTTCTCAGTACAGCTCGGACCAGGGCAATGTGGCCGACTTCCGTGGCATGCTGGACTTGCTAGAACCGTGTTCCTGAATCCGTTGGTGAGCTGAAGCAATCTAGCTCCCCCCAGGAGAGAGTGCAGCGTGTTACGCTTCACTGGGCCTAGCCAGGGGCACCCAGAAGGGCCTACGTGTCTGAGTGTGGCCCAGCAGGCCCAGGGGAGCCTGAGGGTACTCAGAGTTCTTGTAGGGACACGGGTGCTGACGCGAGGGGGCCAGGAGTCCTGACAGGATTAGTACCGTTACACGAGGGCAGGAGTGCGACAAAGGCCTCAAGGAAAAGGCCGCAAAACTACCCTTCTGGATGGCAAATCAGGGCCTTAGGTAGAGGCTACGGCCCACGTCGGGATTCCCCTTCGCTCTAGAGCAGGGCAGGGTATGCTCCCGCCCAGGGCCTGAAAGCACCCTCTTCCTTTCGAGAAAACTCTGCTGCTTCCAGAGCCATGCCTGCAGTGAGTACAAGTCCAGCAACCACAGCGTTGTTCAGGAAGCTTCAAGGCCGCATGAATGGAGCTTTCAAGCCGGGAAGACCAGGCTTGCCTCAGAGGGCTGCCTTTTCCAGGTTTACGTGCAGAAGAAGCGTCTGTGGTTTCTAACAAGTCCAAAGAGACCTAGCTGCTCACTGGGTCCCTCGAGAATCATCTTCTCTAGGCAGGGTGCCCCGCGTGTGGCGAACTGCTTAAATGAAAGAACGCCTTAGGTGTCGTAGGCCCACGTGCATCTTCCGAATGCCTGCAGCGTTACCCTAGAAACTGTGCTCTAGAGGCCCTTGGACGGCAAGCCGACTTACTCCTTGAGGTAGGCTGACTTCAGGCATGAGGTCCTAGAAGGAATTGTAAGCAAGACGTTTTGCTCAGCGCAGCTCCGACTACAGTAACGATGCAGCCTTCCGTGGCCTGCTGCCCAAGCTACCACAGTGTTCCCGAGGCTGTTGGTGTGCTGAGGAAATCTAGCTCCCCCGAGGCGGTGTGCAAGCTGCTGCCCTTCGCTCGGCACACACGCGAGTATTCCAAAGTGCCTCCGGGTCTGAATGTTGCTCTTCGACTCGGGAGAGCCTCGGGGTACTCCGTGTCCTTGTACGGAAACGGGTGCCGCCGGGAGGAGTCTAGGAGTCCCGAAGAGCTTCCAACCCTTCCACTGAAGCAGAAGAGAGAACTAAGGCCTCAGGGAAGCTGCTGCACTCCTACCCTGCTGCGTGGCATATCAGGGTGCTCCTTCGAAGCTAGGCCTCACTTGGAGTTTCCCCTTAGCTATACAACAGGCCAGGATGAGCTCTGACCGAGAAAGTGGAGTGCCCCGGTTCCATGTGAAACCGTCTCTTCCCTCTCACAGCCATGCCTGCCGTGAGAAGAGGCCCGGCAACAGCAGTGTTTCTCAGGGAGCTTCAAGGCGCAATAGAGGATTCTTCAAGGTGCGGAAACAAGGCTGGTCCCATCGGGCACCAGCCCCAGGATGACACGGAGCATAAGTATCTGTGCTTTCTAGCCAAGGCAAAAGCGACCTAGTACATACTTGCTTCAAGCGTTCTTCACAGGGTGCTCTGGGTGTACCAAACTGCCTAGAGCAAGGAATGCCTTTGGTCTCCTAGGCTCCCTTGCCTCTACTGAAAGCCTGAAGTGTTACACAGAGACCTGTGCTTTCGTGGAAGTTGGAAGGCAAGCCCGCCTTTCCCCCTGAGATACGGTGACTTCGGGTATGACTTCCTAGAAGGGCAGCTTCCAAAGTCCGGCCGTGTTACACGGAGAACGGTGCTCTAGTTGCAGTGGGAGCACTAGTTGAATGCCTCCTTGCGGTGGGGTGACTTCAGAGATGAGGTGCTAGGGATACTGAAAAGCAGAGGGATTTTCTCAGTGCAGCTCAGACAAGGGCGATGAGGCCGAAGTCCACGGCACGCTGCACTGGCTAGAACCGTGTTCCGCAAGCTGCTGGAGAGCTGAGGAAATCTAGCTCTCCCAAGGGCGTGTGCAAATGCTGCCGATCAATAGGCGTACGCACAGGGGTACTCCGAAGGGCTTCCTGGGCTGGACGTTGCTCGGGAGGCCCAGGGGTCCGTGGACTACACAGCGTCCTCGTACAGAGACACGGGCCGACGCGAGGCGCCTAGGAATCCTGAGAAGCTTAGCAGCGTTACACTAAGGAAGGGCAACGACTACCGCCTCATGGAAACTGCCGCGCGCCTACCATTCTGCCTGCAATTCAGGGCCTTCATTTGAGGCTTCTGCTCAGTGGAGTTTTAAGGTAACTATAGGGCAGGGAGGATGAGCTCCCAAACAGCAACGGGAAGGCACCCTGTTTCTTTCATGGAAACTCTTTCTCTTCTCAGAGCCACGCCTGCACGGATGAGAATCCGGGCCACAGCAGTGCTTTCCAGGTAGCTTCGGGGCCGCATAAATGCAGCTTTCAAGGCGGGAAAGCAAGGCTTGTCTCAAACGGCCATTTCCAGGTTGACATGGGGCAGACTCTTCCGTGGTTTCTACCAAGTCAAAGAGACCTAGCTTCTCACGGAGTCCTTCCACAGTCAACTTTTCTATGCAGGGTATTCTTCCTGAGGTGAACGGCCTGAACGAAAGAATGCGCTAGGTTTCTTGGGTCCTGCGAATCGTCCCAAAGCCTGCGGCTTTACACCAGAAACTGTGCTCTGGTTGCACTTGGAATCCCTCCCCCCACCACCCCCGCCCTCCCCAAGCCGACATTCTCCTTGAGTTAGGTTGACTTCAGGTATGAGGTCCTGGAGGGAATTGTAAGCAAAGTGCTTCTCTCAGTACAGCTCTGACTACGGTAATGAGGCACACTTCCATGGCCTTCTGCAACTAGAGCTACGAATATGTTCCTGAGGCTGTTGGTGAGCTGAGGCAATCTAGCTCCCCCGAGGCAGCGTGAAAGCTGCTGCCCTTCACTCGGCACGCACACGGGTACTCCGAAGTGTCTAGGGGTGTGAATGTGGCTCTTCAGCTCAGGGGAGCCCGGGGGTCCTCAGTGTCCTTGTACGGAAACGGGTGCTGCCGCGAGGAGTCTGGGAGACCCGGAAAGCTTACTACCGTTCCACTGAAGCAGAAGAGAGAGCTAAGGCCTCCTGGGAGCTGCTGCACTCCTACCCTGCTGCACGGCATGTCAGGGCCCTCCTTCGAAGCTAGGCCTCACTTGGAGCTTCCCCTTAGCTACCGAACAGGACAGGATGAGCTCTGACCGAGAAACTGGAATGCCCCGGTTCCTCGCGAAACCGTCTTTTCCCTCTCGCAGCCATGCCTGCCGTGAGAGGAGGCCCGACAACAGCAGTGTTTTCCAGGGAGCTGCGAGGCGCGTTAACAGGACCTCTCAAGGTGCCGAAACGAGGCCAGTCCCATCAGGCAGCAGCTCCAGGAAGACACGCAGCGTAAGTGCCTGTCAAGGCACTTCTGTCAAGTCAAAAGAGACCTAGCGACATACTTGGCTCTTCCCTGATTCAACTTTCCTTACACAGGACGTTCTGCGTGTAGCGAACTGCCGGGACCACAGAGTGCCCTAGGTCTCGCAGGGTCCCGTGCATCTACCGAAACCCTGAAGTGTTCCACAGAGATCTGCGCTTTGGCGGAATTTGTAACGCAGGCCGCCTTTGCACCTGAGCTGCGGTGACTTCAGGTGTGAGTGCCTAGAGGGACTAGCAAGCGCAGAGTTCTTCTCAGTACAGCTCGGACCAGGGCAATGTGGCCGACTTCCGTGGCATGCTGGACTTGCTAGAACCGTGTTCCTGAATCCGTTGGTGAGCTGAAGCAATCTAGCTCCCCCCAGGAGAGAGTGCAGCGTGTTACGCTTCACTGGGCCTAGCCAGGGGCACCCAGAAGGGCCTACGTGTCTGAGTGTGGCCCAGCAGGCCCAGGGGAGCCTGAGGGTACTCAGAGTTCTTGTAGGGACACGGGTGCTGACGCGAGGGGGCCAGGAGTCCTGACAGGATTAGTACCGTTACACGAGGGCAGGAGTGCGACAAAGGCCTCAAGGAAAAGGCCGCAAAACTACCCTTCTGGATGGCAAATCAGGGCCTTAGGTAGAGGCTACGGCCCACGTCGGGATTCCCCTTCGCTCTAGAGCAGGGCAGGGTATGCTCCCGCCCAGGGCCTGAAAGCACCCTCTTCCTTTCGAGAAAACTCTGCTGCTTCCAGAGCCATGCCTGCAGTGAGTACAAGTCCAGCAACCACAGCGTTGTTCAGGAAGCTTCAAGGCCGCATGAATGGAGCTTTCAAGCCGGGAAGACCAGGCTTGCCTCAGAGGGCTGCCTTTTCCAGGTTTACGTGCAGAAGAAGCGTCTGTGGTTTCTAACAAGTCCAAAGAGACCTAGCTGCTCACTGGGTCCCTCGAGAATCATCTTCTCTAGGCAGGGTGCCCCGCGTGTAGCGAACTGCTTAAATGAAAGAACGCCTTAGGTGTCGTAGGCCCACGTGCATCTTCCGAATGCCTGCAGCGTTACCCTAGAAACTGTGCTCTAGAGGCCCTTGGACGGCAAGCCGACTTACTCCTTGAGGTAGGCTGACTTCAGGCATGAGGTCCTAGAAGGAATTGTAAGCAAGACGTTTTGCTCAGCGCAGCTCCGACTACAGTAACGATGCAGCCTTCCGTGGCCTGCTGCCCAAGCTACCACAGTGTTCCCGAGGCTGTTGGTGTGCTGAGGAAATCTAGCTCCCCCGAGGCGGTGTGCAAGCTGCTGCCCTTCGCTCGGCACACACGCGAGTATTCCAAAGTGCCTCCGGGTCTGAATGTTGCTCTTCGACTCGGGAGAGCCTCGGGGTACTCCGTGTCCTTGTACGGAAACGGGTGCCGCCGGGAGGAGTCTAGGAGTCCCGAAGAGCTTCCAACCCTTCCACTGAAGCAGAAGAGAGAACTAAGGCCTCAGGGAAGCTGCTGCACTCCTACCCTGCTGCGTGGCATATCAGGGTGCTCCTTCGAAGCTAGGCCTCACTTGGAGTTTCCCCTTAGCTATACAACAGGCCAGGATGAGCTCTGACCGAGAAAGTGGAGTGCCCCGGTTCCATGTGAAACCGTCTCTTCCCTCTCACAGCCATGCCTGCCGTGAGAAGAGGCCCGGCAACAGCAGTGTTTCTCAGGGAGCTTCAAGGCGCAATAGAGGATTCTTCAAGGTGCGGAAACAAGGCTGGTCCCATCGGGCACCAGCCCCAGGATGACACGGAGCATAAGTATCTGTGCTTTCTATCCAAGGCAAAAGCGACCTAGTACATACTTGCTTCAAGCGTTCTTCACAGGGTGCTCTGGGTGTACCAAACTGCCTAGAGCAAGGAATGCCTTTGGTCTCCTAGGCTCCCTTGCCTCTACTGAAAGCCTGAAGTGTTACACAGAGACCTGTGCTTTCGTGGAAGTTGGAAGGCAAGCCCGCCTTTCCCCCTGAGATACGGTGACTTCGGGTATGACTTCCTAGAAGGGCAGCTTCCAAAGTCCGGCCGTGTTACACGGAGAACGGTGCTCTAGTTGCAGTGGGAGCACTAGTTGAATGCCTCCTTGCGGTGGGGTGACTTCAGAGATGAGGTGCTAGGGATACTGAAAAGCAGAGGGATTTTCTCAGTGCAGCTCAGACAAGGGCGATGAGGCCGAAGTCCACGGCACGCTGCACTGGCTAGAACCGTGTTCCGCAAGCTGCTGGAGAGCTGAGGAAATCTAGCTCTCCCAAGGGCGTGTGCAAATGCTGCCGATCAATAGGCGTACGCACAGGGGTACTGCGAAGGGCTTCCTGGGCTGGACGTTGCTCGGGAGGCCCAGGGGTCCGTGGACTACACAGCGTCCTCGTACAGAGACACGGGCCGACGCGAGGCGCCTAGGAATCCTGAGAAGCTTAGCAGCGTTACACTAAGGAAGGGCAACGACTACCGCCTCATGGAAACTGCCGCGCGCCTACCATTCTGCCTGCAATTCAGGGCCTTCATTTGAGGCTTCTGCTCAGTGGAGTTTTAAGGTAACTATAGGGCAGGGAGGATGAGCTCCCAAACAGCAACGGGAAGGCACCCTGTTTCTTTCATGGAAACTCTTTCTCTTCTCAGAGCCACGCCTGCACGGATGAGAATCCGGGCCACAGCAGTGCTTTCCAGGTAGCTTCGGGGCCGCATAAATGCAGCTTTCAAGGCGGGAAAGCAAGGCTTGTCTCAAACGGCCATTTCCAGGTTGACATGGGGCAGACTCTTCCGTGGTTTCTACCAAGTCAAAGAGACCTAGCTTCTCACGGAGTCCTTCCACAGTCAACTTTTCTATGCAGGGTATTCTTCCTGAGGTGAACGGCCTGAACGAAAGAATGCGCTAGGTTTCTTGGGTCCTGCGAATCGTCCCAAAGCCTGCGGCTTTACACCAGAAACTGTGCTCTGGTTGCACTTGGAATCCCTCCCCCCACCACCCCCGCCCTCCCCAAGCCGACATTCTCCTTGAGTTAGGTTGACTTCAGGTATGAGGTCCTGGAGGGAATTGTAAGCAAAGTGCTTCTCTCAGTACAGCTCTGACTACGGTAATGAGGCACACTTCCATGGCCTTCTGCAACTAGAGCTACGAATATGTTCCTGAGGCTGTTGGTGAGCTGAGGCAATCTAGCTCCCCCGAGGCAGCGTGAAAGCTGCTGCCCTTCACTCGGCACGCACACGGGTACTCCGAAGTGTCTAGGGGTGTGAATGTGGCTCTTCAGCTCAGGGGAGCCCGGGGGTCCTCAGTGTCCTTGTACGGAAACGGGTGCTGCCGCGAGGAGTCTGGGAGACCCGGAAAGCTTACTACCGTTCCACTGAAGCAGAAGAGAGAGCTAAGGCCTCCTGGGAGCTGCTGCACTCCTACCCTGCTGCACGGCATGTCAGGGCCCTCCTTCGAAGCTAGGCCTCACTTGGAGCTTCCCCTTAGCTACCGAACAGGACAGGATGAGCTCTGACCGAGAAACTGGAATGCCCCGGTTCCTCGCGAAACCGTCTTTTCCCTCTCGCAGCCATGCCTGCCGTGAGAGGAGGCCCGACAACAGCAGTGTTTTCCAGGGAGCTGCGAGGCGCGTTAACAGGACCTCTCAAGGTGCCGAAACGAGGCCAGTCCCATCAGGCAGCAGCTCCAGGAAGACACGCAGCCTAAGTGCCTGTCAAGGCACTTCTGTCAAGTCAAAAGAGACCTAGCGACATACTTGGCTCTTCCCTGATTCAACTTTCCTTACACAGGACGTTCTGCGTGTAGCGAACTGCCGGGACCACAGAGTGCCCTAGGTCTCGCAGGGTCCCGTGCATCTACCGAAACCCTGAAGTGTTCCACAGAGATCTGCGCTTTGGCGGAATTTGTAACGCAGGCCGCCTTTGCACCTGAGCTACGGTGACTTCAGGTGTGAGTGCCTAGAGGGACTAGCAAGCGCAGAGTTCTTCTCAGTACAGCTCGGACCAGGGCAATGTGGCCGACTTCCGTGGCATGCTGGACTTGCTAGAACCGTGTTCCTGAATCCGTTGGTGAGCTGAAGCAATCTAGCTCCCCCCAGGAGAGAGTGCAGCGTGTTACGCTTCACTGGGCCTAGCCAGGGGCACCCAGAAGGGCCTACGTGTCTGAGTGTGGCCCAGCAGGCCCAGGGGAGCCTGAGGGTACTCAGAGTTCTTGTAGGGACACGGGTGCTGACGCGAGGGGGCCAGGAGTCCTGACAGGATTAGTACCGTTACACGAGGGCAGGAGTGCGACAAAGGCCTCAAGGAAAAGGCCGCAAAACTACCCTTCTGGATGGCAAATCAGGGCCTTAGGTAGAGGCTACGGCCCACGTCGGGATTCCCCTTCGCTCTAGAGCAGGGCAGGGTATGCTCCCGCCCAGGGCCTGAAAGCACCCTCTTCCTTTCGAGAAAACTCTGCTGCTTCCAGAGCCATGCCTGCAGTGAGTACAAGTCCAGCAACCACAGCGTTGTTCAGGAAGCTTCAAGGCCGCATGAATGGAGCTTTCAAGCCGGGAAGACCAGGCTTGCCTCAGAGGGCTGCCTTTTCCAGGTTTACGTGCAGAAGAAGCGTCTGTGGTTTCTAACAAGTCCAAAGAGACCTAGCTGCTCACTGGGTCCCTCGAGAATCATCTTCTCTAGGCAGGGTGCCCCGCGTGTAGCGAACTGCTTAAATGAAAGAACGCCTTAGGTGTCGTAGGCCCACGTGCATCTTCCGAATGCCTGCAGCGTTACCCTAGAAACTGTGCTCTAGAGGCCCTTGGACGGCAAGCCGACTTACTCCTTGAGGTAGGCTGACTTCAGGCATGAGGTCCTAGAAGGAATTGTAAGCAAGACGTTTTGCTCAGCGCAGCTCCGACTACAGTAACGATGCAGCCTTCCGTGGCCTGCTGCCCAAGCTACCACAGTGTTCCCGAGGCTGTTGGTGTGCTGAGGAAATCTAGCTCCCCCGAGGCGGTGTGCAAGCTGCTGCCCTTCGCTCGGCACACACGCGAGTATTCCAAAGTGCCTCCGGGTCTGAATGTTGCTCTTCGACTCGGGAGAGCCTCGGGGTACTCCGTGTCCTTGTACGGAAACGGGTGCCGCCGGGAGGAGTCTAGGAGTCCCGAAGAGCTTCCAACCCTTCCACTGAAGCAGAAGAGAGAACTAAGGCCTCAGGGAAGCTGCTGCACTCCTACCCTGCTGCGTGGCATATCAGGGTGCTCCTTCGAAGCTAGGCCTCACTTGGAGTTTCCCCTTAGCTATACAACAGGCCAGGATGAGCTCTGACCGAGAAAGTGGAGTGCCCCGGTTCCATGTGAAACCGTCTCTTCCCTCTCACAGCCATGCCTGCCGTGAGAAGAGGCCCGGCAACAGCAGTGTTTCTCAGGGAGCTTCAAGGCGCAATAGAGGATTCTTCAAGGTGCGGAAACAAGGCTGGTCCCATCGGGCACCAGCCCCAGGATGACACGGAGCATAAGTATCTGTGCTTTCTATCCAAGGCAAAAGCGACCTAGTACATACTTGCTTCAAGCGTTCTTCACAGGGTGCTCTGGGTGTACCAAACTGCCTAGAGCAAGGAATGCCTTTGGTCTCCTAGGCTCCCTTGCCTCTACTGAAAGCCTGAAGTGTTACACAGAGACCTGTGCTTTCGTGGAAGTTGGAAGGCAAGCCCGCCTTTCCCCCTGAGATACGGTGACTTCGGGTATGACTTCCTAGAAGGGCAGCTTCCAAAGTCCGGCCGTGTTACACGGAGAACGGTGCTCTAGTTGCAGTGGGAGCACTAGTTGAATGCCTCCTTGCGGTGGGGTGACTTCAGAGATGAGGTGCTAGGGATACTGAAAAGCAGAGGGATTTTCTCAGTGCAGCTCAGACAAGGGCGATGAGGCCAAAGTCCACGGCACGCTGCACTGGCTAGAACCGTGTTCCGCAAGCTGCTGGAGAGCTGAGGAAATCTAGCTCTCCCAAGGGCGTGTGCAAATGCTGCCGATCAATAGGCGTACGCACAGGGGTACTGCGAAGGGCTTCCTGGGCTGGACGTTGCTCGGGAGGCCCAGGGGTCCGTGGACTACACAGCGTCCTCGTACAGAGACACGGGCCGACGCGAGGCGCCTAGGAATCCTGAGAAGCTTAGCAGCGTTACACTAAGGAAGGGCAACGACTACCGCCTCATGGAAACTGCCGCGCGCCTACCATTCTGCCTGCAATTCAGGGCCTTCATTTGAGGCTTCTGCTCAGTGGAGTTTTAAGGTAACTATAGGGCAGGGAGGATGAGCTCCCAAACAGCAACGGGAAGGCACCCTGTTTCTTTCATGGAAACTCTTTCTCTTCTCAGAGCCACGCCTGCACGGATGAGAATCCGGGCCACAGCAGTGCTTTCCAGGTAGCTTCGGGGCCGCATAAATGCAGCTTTCAAGGCGGGAAAGCAAGGCTTGTCTCAAACGGCCATTTCCAGGTTGACATGGGGCAGACTCTTCCGTGGTTTCTACCAAGTCAAAGAGACCTAGCTTCTCACGGAGTCCTTCCACAGTCAACTTTTCTATGCAGGGTATTCTTCCTGAGGTGAACGGCCTGAACGAAAGAATGCGCTAGGTTTCTTGGGTCCTGCGAATCGTCCCAAAGCCTGCGGCTTTACACCAGAAACTGTGCTCTGGTTGCACTTGGAATCCCTCCCCCCACCACCCCCGCCCTCCCCAAGCCGACATTCTCCTTGAGTTAGGTTGACTTCAGGTATGAGGTCCTGGAGGGAATTGTAAGCAAAGTGCTTCTCTCAGTACAGCTCTGACTACGGTAATGAGGCACACTTCCATGGCCTTCTGCAACTAGAGCTACGAATATGTTCCTGAGGCTGTTGGTGAGCTGAGGCAATCTAGCTCCCCCGAGGCAGCGTGAAAGCTGCTGCCCTTCACTCGGCACGCACACGGGTACTCCGAAGTGTCTAGGGGTGTGAATGTGGCTCTTCAGCTCAGGGGAGCCCGGGGGTCCTCAGTGTCCTTGTACGGAAACGGGTGCTGCCGCGAGGAGTCTGGGAGACCCGGAAAGCTTACTACCGTTCCACTGAAGCAGAAGAGAGAGCTAAGGCCTCCTGGGAGCTGCTGCACTCCTACCCTGCTGCACGGCATGTCAGGGCCCTCCTTCGAAGCTAGGCCTCACTTGGAGCTTCCCCTTAGCTACCAAACAGGACAGGATGAGCTCTGACCGAGAAACTGGAATGCCCCGGTTCCTCGCGAAACCGTCTTTTCCCTCTCGCAGCCATGCCTGCCGTGAGAGGAGGCCCGACAACAGCAGTGTTTTCCAGGGAGCTGCGAGGCGCGTTAACAGGACCTCTCAAGGTGCCGAAACGAGGCCAGTCCCATCAGGCAGCAGCTCCAGGAAGACACGCAGCCTAAGTGCCTGTCAAGGCACTTCTGTCAAGTCAAAAGAGACCTAGCGACATACTTGGCTCTTCCCTGATTCAACTTTCCTTACACAGGACGTTCTGCGTGTAGCGAACTGCCGGGACCACAGAGTGCCCTAGGTCTCGCAGGGTCCCGTGCATCTACCGAAACCCTGAAGTGTTCCACAGAGATCTGCGCTTTGGCGGAATTTGTAACGCAGGCCGCCTTTGCACCTGAGCTACGGTGACTTCAGGTGTGAGTGCCTAGAGGGACTAGCAAGCGCAGAGTTCTTCTCAGTACAGCTCGGACCAGGGCAATGTGGCCGACTTCCGTGGCATGCTGGACTTGCTAGAACCGTGTTCCTGAATCCGTTGGTGAGCTGAAGCAATCTAGCTCCCCCCAGGAGAGAGTGCAGCGTGTTACGCTTCACTGGGCCTAGCCAGGGGCACCCAGAAGGGCCTACGTGTCTGAGTGTGGCCCAGCAGGCCCAGGGGAGCCTGAGGGTACTCAGAGTTCTTGTAGGGACACGGGTGCTGACGCGAGGGGGCCAGGAGTCCTGACAGGATTAGTACCGTTACACGAGGGCAGGAGTGCGACAAAGGCCTCAAGGAAAAGGCCGCAAAACTACCCTTCTGGATGGCAAATCAGGGCCTTAGGTAGAGGCTACGGCCCACGTCGGGATTCCCCTTCGCTCTAGAGCAGGGCAGGGTATGCTCCCGCCCAGGGCCTGAAAGCACCCTCTTCCTTTCGAGAAAACTCTGCTGCTTCCAGAGCCATGCCTGCAGTGAGTACAAGTCCAGCAACCACAGCGTTGTTCAGGAAGCTTCAAGGCCGCATGAATGGAGCTTTCAAGCCGGGAAGACCAGGCTTGCCTCAGAGGGCTGCCTTTTCCAGGTTTACGTGCAGAAGAAGCGTCTGTGGTTTCTAACAAGTCCAAAGAGACCTAGCTGCTCACTGGGTCCCTCGAGAATCATCTTCTCTAGGCAGGGTGCCCCGCGTGTAGCGAACTGCTTAAATGAAAGAACGCCTTAGGTGTCGTAGGCCCACGTGCATCTTCCGAATGCCTGCAGCGTTACCCTAGAAACTGTGCTCTAGAGGCCCTTGGACGGCAAGCCGACTTACTCCTTGAGGTAGGCTGACTTCAGGCATGAGGTCCTAGAAGGAATTGTAAGCAAGACGTTTTGCTCAGCGCAGCTCCGACTACAGTAACGATGCAGCCTTCCGTGGCCTGCTGCCCAAGCTACCACAGTGTTCCCGAGGCTGTTGGTGTGCTGAGGAAATCTAGCTCCCCCGAGGCGGTGTGCAAGCTGCTGCCCTTCGCTCGGCACACACGCGAGTATTCCAAAGTGCCTCCGGGTCTGAATGTTGCTCTTCGACTCGGGAGAGCCTCGGGGTACTCCGTGTCCTTGTACGGAAACGGGTGCCGCCAGGAGGAGTCTAGGAGTCCCGAAGAGCTTCCAACCCTTCCACTGAAGCAGAAGAGAGAACTAAGGCCTCAGGGAAGCTGCTGCACTCCTACCCTGCTGCGTGGCATATCAGGGTGCTCCTTCGAAGCTAGGCCTCACTTGGAGTTTCCCCTTAGCTATACAACAGGCCAGGATGAGCTCTGACCGAGAAAGTGGAGTGCCCCGGTTCCATGTGAAACCGTCTCTTCCCTCTCACAGCCATGCCTGCCGTGAGAAGAGGCCCGGCAACAGCAGTGTTTCTCAGGGAGCTTCAAGGCGCAATAGAGGATTCTTCAAGGTGCGGAAACAAGGCTGGTCCCATCGGGCACCAGCCCCAGGATGACACGGAGCATAAGTATCTGTGCTTTCTAGCCAAGGCAAAAGCGACCTAGTACATACTTGCTTCAAGCGTTCTTCACAGGGTGCTCTGGGTGTACCAAACTGCCTAGAGCAAGGAATGCCTTTGGTCTCCTAGGCTCCCTTGCCTCTACTGAAAGCCTGAAGTGTTACACAGAGACCTGTGCTTTCGTGGAAGTTGGAAGGCAAGCCCGCCTTTCCCCCTGAGATACGGTGACTTCGGGTATGACTTCCTAGAAGGGCAGCTTCCAAAGTCCGGCCGTGTTACACGGAGAACGGTGCTCTAGTTGCAGTGGGAGCACTAGTTGAATGCCTCCTTGCGGTGGGGTGACTTCAGAGATGAGGTGCTAGGGATACTGAAAAGCAGAGGGATTTTCTCAGTGCAGCTCAGACAAGGGCGATGAGGCCGAAGTCCACGGCACGCTGCACTGGCTAGAACCGTGTTCCGCAAGCTGCTGGAGAGCTGAGGAAATCTAGCTCTCCCAAGGGCGTGTGCAAATGCTGCCGATCAATAGGCGTACGCACAGGGGTACTCCGAAGGGCTTCCTGGGCTGGACGTTGCTCGGGAGGCCCAGGGGTCCGTGGACTACACAGCGTCCTCGTACAGAGACACGGGCCGACGCGAGGCGCCTAGGAATCCTGAGAAGCTTAGCAGCGTTACACTAAGGAAGGGCAACGACTACCGCCTCATGGAAACTGCCGCGCGCCTACCATTCTGCCTGCAATTCAGGGCCTTCATTTGAGGCTTCTGCTCAGTGGAGTTTTAAGGTAACTATAGGGCAGGGAGGATGAGCTCCCAAACAGCAACGGGAAGGCACCCTGTTTCTTTCATGGAAACTCTTTCTCTTCTCAGAGCCACGCCTGCACGGATGAGAATCCGGGCCACAGCAGTGCTTTCCAGGTAGCTTCGGGGCCGCATAAATGCAGCTTTCAAGGCGGGAAAGCAAGGCTTGTCTCAAACGGCCATTTCCAGGTTGACATGGGGCAGACTCTTCCGTGGTTTCTACCAAGTCAAAGAGACCTAGCTTCTCACGGAGTCCTTCCACAGTCAACTTTTCTATGCAGGGTATTCTTCCTGAGGTGAACGGCCTGAACGAAAGAATGCGCTAGGTTTCTTGGGTCCTGCGAATCGTCCCAAAGCCTGCGGCTTTACACCAGAAACTGTGCTCTGGTTGCACTTGGAATCCCTCCCCCCACCACCCCCGCCCTCCCCAAGCCGACATTCTCCTTGAGTTAGGTTGACTTCAGGTATGAGGTCCTGGAGGGAATTGTAAGCAAAGTGCTTCTCTCAGTACAGCTCTGACTACGGTAATGAGGCACACTTCCATGGCCTTCTGCAACTAGAGCTACGAATATGTTCCTGAGGCTGTTGGTGAGCTGAGGCAATCTAGCTCCCCCGAGGCAGCGTGAAAGCTGCTGCCCTTCACTCGGCACGCACACGGGTACTCCGAAGTGTCTAGGGGTGTGAATGTGGCTCTTCAGCTCAGGGGAGCCCGGGGGTCCTCAGTGTCCTTGTACGGAAACGGGTGCTGCCGCGAGGAGTCTGGGAGACCCGGAAAGCTTACTACCGTTCCACTGAAGCAGAAGAGAGAGCTAAGGCCTCCTGGGAGCTGCTGCACTCCTACCCTGCTGCACGGCATGTCAGGGCCCTCCTTCGAAGCTAGGCCTCACTTGGAGCTTCCCCTTAGCTACCGAACAGGACAGGATGAGCTCTGACCGAGAAACTGGAATGCCCCGGTTCCTCGCGAAACCGTCTTTTCCCTCTCGCAGCCATGCCTGCCGTGAGAGGAGGCCCGACAACAGCAGTGTTTTCCAGGGAGCTGCGAGGCGCGTTAACAGGACCTCTCAAGGTGCCGAAACGAGGCCAGTCCCATCAGGCAGCAGCTCCAGGAAGACACGCAGCCTAAGTGCCTGTCAAGGCACTTCTGTCAAGTCAAAAGAGACCTAGCGACATACTTGGCTCTTCCCTGATTCAACTTTCCTTACACAGGACGTTCTGCGTGTAGCGAACTGCCGGGACCACAGAGTGCCCTAGGTCTCGCAGGGTCCCGTGCATCTACCGAAACCCTGAAGTGTTCCACAGAGATCTGCGCTTTGGCGGAATTTGTAACGCAGGCCGCCTTTGCACCTGAGCTACGGTGACTTCAGGTGTGAGTGCCTAGAGGGACTAGCAAGCGCAGAGTTCTTCTCAGTACAGCTCGGACCAGGGCAATGTGGCCGACTTCCGTGGCATGCTGGACTTGCTAGAACCGTGTTCCTGAATCCGTTGGTGAGCTGAAGCAATCTAGCTCCCCCCAGGAGAGAGTGCAGCGTGTTACGCTTCACTGGGCCTAGCCAGGGGCACCCAGAAGGGCCTACGTGTCTGAGTGTGGCCCAGCAGGCCCAGGGGAGCCTGAGGGTACTCAGAGTTCTTGTAGGGACACGGGTGCTGACGCGAGGGGGCCAGGAGTCCTGACAGGATTAGTACCGTTACACGAGGGCAGGAGTGCGACAAAGGCCTCAAGGAAAAGGCCGCAAAACTACCCTTCTGGATGGCAAATCAGGGCCTTAGGTAGAGGCTACGGCCCACGTCGGGATTCCCCTTCGCTCTAGAGCAGGGCAGGGTATGCTCCCGCCCAGGGCCTGAAAGCACCCTCTTCCTTTCGAGAAAACTCTGCTGCTTCCAGAGCCATGCCTGCAGTGAGTACAAGTCCAGCAACCACAGCGTTGTTCAGGAAGCTTCAAGGCCGCATGAATGGAGCTTTCAAGCCGGGAAGACCAGGCTTGCCTCAGAGGGCTGCCTTTTCCAGGTTTACGTGCAGAAGAAGCGTCTGTGGTTTCTAACAAGTCCAAAGAGACCTAGCTGCTCACTGGGTCCCTCGAGAATCATCTTCTCTAGGCAGGGTGCCCCGCGTGTAGCGAACTGCTTAAATGAAAGAACGCCTTAGGTGTCGTAGGCCCACGTGCATCTTCCGAATGCCTGCAGCGTTACCCTAGAAACTGTGCTCTAGAGGCCCTTGGACGGCAAGCCGACTTACTCCTTGAGGTAGGCTGACTTCAGGCATGAGGTCCTAGAAGGAATTGTAAGCAAGACGTTTTGCTCAGCGCAGCTCCGACTACAGTAACGATGCAGCCTTCCGTGGCCTGCTGCCCAAGCTACCACAGTGTTCCCGAGGCTGTTGGTGTGCTGAGGAAATCTAGCTCCCCCGAGGCGGTGTGCAAGCTGCTGCCCTTCGCTCGGCACACACGCGAGTATTCCAAAGTGCCTCCGGGTCTGAATGTTGCTCTTCGACTCGGGAGAGCCTCGGGGTACTCCGTGTCCTTGTACGGAAACGGGTGCCGCCGGGAGGAGTCTAGGAGTCCCGAAGAGCTTCCAACCCTTCCACTGAAGCAGAAGAGAGAACTAAGGCCTCAGGGAAGCTGCTGCACTCCTACCCTGCTGCGTGGCATATCAGGGTGCTCCTTCGAAGCTAGGCCTCACTTGGAGTTTCCCCTTAGCTATACAACAGGCCAGGATGAGCTCTGACCGAGAAAGTGGAGTGCCCCGGTTCCATGTGAAACCGTCTCTTCCCTCTCACAGCCATGCCTGCCGTGAGAAGAGGCCCGGCAACAGCAGTGTTTCTCAGGGAGCTTCAAGGCGCAATAGAGGATTCTTCAAGGTGCGGAAACAAGGCTGGTCCCATCGGGCACCAGCCCCAGGATGACACGGAACATAAGTATCTGTGCTTTCTATCCAAGGCAAAAGCGACCTAGTACATACTTGCTTCAAGCGTTCTTCACAGGGTGCTCTGGGTGTACCAAACTGCCTAGAGCAAGGAATGCCTTTGGTCTCCTAGGCTCCCTTGCCTCTACTGAAAGCCTGAAGTGTTACACAGAGACCTGTGCTTTCGTGGAAGTTGGAAGGCAAGCCCGCCTTTCCCCCTGAGATACGGTGACTTCGGGTATGAGTTCCTAGAAGGGCAGCTTCCAAAGTCCGGCCGTGTTACACGGAGAACGGTGCTCTAGTTGCAGTGGGAGCACTAGTTGAATGCCTCCTTGCGGTGGGGTGACTTCAGAGATGAGGTGCTAGGGATACTGAAAAGCAGAGGGATTTTCTCAGTGCAGCTCAGACAAGGGCGATGAGGCCGAAGTCCACGGCACGCTGCACTGGCTAGAACCGTGTTCCGCAAGCTGCTGGAGAGCTGAGGAAATCTAGCTCTCCCAAGGGCGTGTGCAAATGCTGCCGATCAATAGGCGTACGCACAGGGGTACTCCGAAGGGCTTCCTGGGCTGGACGTTGCTCGGGAGGCCCAGGGGTCCGTGGACTACACAGCGTCCTCGTACAGAGACACGGGCCGACGCGAGGCGCCTAGGAATCCTGAGAAGCTTAGCAGCGTTACACTAAGGAAGGGCAACGACTACCGCCTCATGGAAACTGCCGCGCGCCTACCATTCTGCCTGCAATTCAGGGCCTTCATTTGAGGCTTCTGCTCAGTGGAGTTTTAAGGTAACTATAGGGCAGGGAGGATGAGCTCCCAAACAGCAACGGGAAGGCACCCTGTTTCTTTCATGGAAACTCTTTCTCTTCTCAGAGCCACGCCTGCACGGATGAGAATCCGGGCCACAGCAGTGCTTTCCAGGTAGCTTCGGGGCCGCATAAATGCAGCTTTCAAGGCGGGAAAGCAAGGCTTGTCTCAAACGGCCATTTCCAGGTTGACATGGGGCAGACTCTTCCGTGGTTTCTACCAAGTCAAAGAGACCTAGCTTCTCACGGAGTCCTTCCACAGTCAACTTTTCTATGCAGGGTATTCTTCCTGAGGTGAACGGCCTGAACGAAAGAATGCGCTAGGTTTCTTGGGTCCTGCGAATCGTCCCAAAGCCTGCGGCTTTACACCAGAAACTGTGCTCTGGTTGCACTTGGAATCCCTCCCCCCACCACCCCCGCCCTCCCCAAGCCGACATTCTCCTTGAGTTAGGTTGACTTCAGGTATGAGGTCCTGGAGGGAATTGTAAGCAAAGTGCTTCTCTCAGTACAGCTCTGACTACGGTAATGAGGCACACTTCCATGGCCTTCTGCAACTAGAGCTACGAATATGTTCCTGAGGCTGTTGGTGAGCTGAGGCAATCTAGCTCCCCCGAGGCAGCGTGAAAGCTGCTGCCCTTCACTCGGCACGCACACGGGTACTCCGAAGTGTCTAGGGGTGTGAATGTGGCTCTTCAGCTCAGGGGAGCCCGGGGGTCCTCAGTGTCCTTGTACGGAAACGGGTGCTGCCGCGAGGAGTCTGGGAGACCCGGAAAGCTTACTACCGTTCCACTGAAGCAGAAGAGAGAGCTAAGGCCTCCTGGGAGCTGCTGCACTCCTACCCTGCTGCACGGCATGTCAGGGCCCTCCTTCGAAGCTAGGCCTCACTTGGAGCTTCCCCTTAGCTACCGAACAGGACAGGATGAGCTCTGACCGAGAAACTGGAATGCCCCGGTTCCTCGCGAAACCGTCTTTTCCCTCTCGCAGCCATGCCTGCCGTGAGAGGAGGCCCGACAACAGCAGTGTTTTCCAGGGAGCTGCGAGGCACGTTAACAGGACCTCTCAAGGTGCCGAAACGAGGCCAGTCCCATCAGGCAGCAGCTCCAGGAAGACACGCAGCCTAAGTGCCTGTCAAGGCACTTCTGTCAAGTCAAAAGAGACCTAGCGACATACTTGGCTCTTCCCTGATTCAACTTTCCTTACACAGGACGTTCTGCGTGTAGCGAACTGCCGGGACCACAGAGTGCCCTAGGTCTCGCAGGGTCCCGTGCATCTACCGAAACCCTGAAGTGTTCCACAGAGATCTGCGCTTTGGCGGAATTTGTAACGCAGGCCGCCTTTGCACCTGAGCTACGGTGACTTCAGGTGTGAGTGCCTAGAGGGACTAGCAAGCGCAGAGTTCTTCTCAGTACAGCTCGGACCAGGGCAATGTGGCCGACTTCCGTGGCATGCTGGACTTGCTAGAACCGTGTTCCTGAATCCGTTGGTGAGCTGAAGCAATCTAGCTCCCCCCAGGAGAGAGTGCAGCGTGTTACGCTTCACTGGGCCTAGCCAGGGGCACCCAGAAGGGCCTACGTGTCTGAGTGTGGCCCAGCAGGCCCAGGGGAGCCTGAGGGTACTCAGAGTTCTTGTAGGGACACGGGTGCTGACGCGAGGGGGCCAGGAGTCCTGACAGGATTAGTACCGTTACACGAGGGCAGGAGTGCGACAAAGGCCTCAAGGAAAAGGCCGCAAAACTACCCTTCTGGATGGCAAATCAGGGCCTTAGGTAGAGGCTACGGCCCACGTCGGGATTCCCCTTCGCTCTAGAGCAGGGCAGGGTATGCTCCCGCCCAGGGCCTGAAAGCACCCTCTTCCTTTCGAGAAAACTCTGCTGCTTCCAGAGCCATGCCTGCAGTGAGTACAAGTCCAGCAACCACAGCGTTGTTCAGGAAGCTTCAAGGCCGCATGAATGGAGCTTTCAAGCCGGGAAGACCAGGCTTGCCTCAGAGGGCTGCCTTTTCCAGGTTTACGTGCAGAAGAAGCGTCTGTGGTTTCTAACAAGTCCAAAGAGACCTAGCTGCTCACTGGGTCCCTCGAGAATCATCTTCTCTAGGCAGGGTGCCCCGCGTGTAGCGAACTGCTTAAATGAAAGAACGCCTTAGGTGTCGTAGGCCCACGTGCATCTTCCGAATGCCTGCAGCGTTACCCTAGAAACTGTGCTCTAGAGGCCCTTGGACGGCAAGCCGACTTACTCCTTGAGGTAGGCTGACTTCAGGCATGAGGTCCTAGAAGGAATTGTAAGCAAGACGTTTTGCTCAGCGCAGCTCCGACTACAGTAATGATGCAGCCTTCCGTGGCCTGCTGCCCAAGCTACCACAGTGTTCCCGAGGCTGTTGGTGTGCTGAGGAAATCTAGCTCCCCCGAGGCGGTGTGCAAGCTGCTGCCCTTCGCTCGGCACACACGCGAGTATTCCAAAGTGCCTCCGGGTCTGAATGTTGCTCTTCGACTCGGGAGAGCCTCGGGGTACTCCGTGTCCTTGTACGGAAACGGGTGCCGCCGGGAGGAGTCTAGGAGTCCCGAAGAGCTTCCAACCCTTCCACTGAAGCAGAAGAGAGAACTAAGGCCTCAGGGAAGCTGCTGCACTCCTACCCTGCTGCGTGGCATATCAGGGTGCTCCTTCGAAGCTAGGCCTCACTTGGAGTTTCCCCTTAGCTATACAACAGGCCAGGATGAGCTCTGACCGAGAAAGTGGAGTGCCCCGGTTCCATGTGAAACCGTCTCTTCCCTCTCACAGCCATGCCTGCCGTGAGAAGAGGCCCGGCAACAGCAGTGTTTCTCAGGGAGCTTCAAGGCGCAATAGAGGATTCTTCAAGGTGCGGAAACAAGGCTGGTCCCATCGGGCACCAGCCCCAGGATGACACGGAGCATAAGTATCTGTGCTTTCTAGCCAAGGCAAAAGCGACCTAGTACATACTTGCTTCAAGCGTTCTTCACAGGGTGCTCTGGGTGTACCAAACTGCCTAGAGCAAGGAATGCCTTTGGTCTCCTAGGCTCCCTTGCCTCTACTGAAAGCCTGAAGTGTTACACAGAGACCTGTGCTTTCGTGGAAGTTGGAAGGCAAGCCCGCCTTTCCCCCTGAGATACGGTGACTTCGGGTATGAGTTCCTAGAAGGGCAGCTTCCAAAGTCCGGCCGTGTTACACGGAGAACGGTGCTCTAGTTGCAGTGGGAGCACTAGTTGAATGCCTCCTTGCGGTGGGGTGACTTCAGAGATGAGGTGCTAGGGATACTGAAAAGCAGAGGGATTTTCTCAGTGCAGCTCAGACAAGGGCGATGAGGCCGAAGTCCACGGCACGCTGCACTGGCTAGAACCGTGTTCCGCAAGCTGCTGGAGAGCTGAGGAAATCTAGCTCTCCCAAGGGCGTGTGCAAATGCTGCCGATCAATAGGCGTACGCACAGGGGTACTCCGAAGGGCTTCCTGGGCTGGACGTTGCTCGGGAGGCCCAGGGGTCCGTGGACTACACAGCGTCCTCGTACAGAGACACGGGCCGACGCGAGGCGCCTAGGAATCCTGAGAAGCTTAGCAGCGTTACACTAAGGAAGGGCAACGACTACCGCCTCATGGAAACTGCCGCGCGCCTACCATTCTGCCTGCAATTCAGGGCCTTCATTTGAGGCTTCTGCTCAGTGGAGTTTTAAGGTAACTATAGGGCAGGGAGGATGAGCTCCCAAACAGCAACGGGAAGGCACCCTGTTTCTTTCATGGAAACTCTTTCTCTTCTCAGAGCCACGCCTGCACGGATGAGAATCCGGGCCACAGCAGTGCTTTCCAGGTAGCTTCGGGGCCGCATAAATGCAGCTTTCAAGGCGGGAAAGCAAGGCTTGTCTCAAACGGCCATTTCCAGGTTGACATGGGGCAGACTCTTCCGTGGTTTCTACCAAGTCAAAGAGACCTAGCTTCTCACGGAGTCCTTCCACAGTCAACTTTTCTATGCAGGGTATTCTTCCTGAGGTGAACGGCCTGAACGAAAGAATGCGCTAGGTTTCTTGGGTCCTGCGAATCGTCCCAAAGCCTGCGGCTTTACACCAGAAACTGTGCTCTGGTTGCACTTGGAATCCCTCCCCCCACCACCCCCGCCCTCCCCAAGCCGACATTCTCCTTGAGTTAGGTTGACTTCAGGTATGAGGTCCTGGAGGGAATTGTAAGCAAAGTGCTTCTCTCAGTACAGCTCTGACTACGGTAATGAGGCACACTTCCATGGCCTTCTGCAACTAGAGCTACGAATATGTTCCTGAGGCTGTTGGTGAGCTGAGGCAATCTAGCTCCCCCGAGGCAGCGTGAAAGCTGCTGCCCTTCACTCGGCACGCACACGGGTACTCCGAAGTGTCTAGGGGTGTGAATGTGGCTCTTCAGCTCAGGGGAGCCCGGGGGTCCTCAGTGTCCTTGTACGGAAACGGGTGCTGCCGCGAGGAGTCTGGGAGACCCGGAAAGCTTACTACCGTTCCACTGAAGCAGAAGAGAGAGCTAAGGCCTCCTGGGAGCTGCTGCACTCCTACCCTGCTGCACGGCATGTCAGGGCCCTCCTTCGAAGCTAGGCCTCACTTGGAGCTTCCCCTTAGCTACCGAACAGGACAGGATGAGCTCTGACCGAGAAACTGGAATGCCCCGGTTCCTCGCGAAACCATCTTTTCCCTCTCGCAGCCATGCCTGCCGTGAGAGGAGGCCCGACAACAGCAGTGTTTTCCAGGGAGCTGCGAGGCGCGTTAACAGGACCTCTCAAGGTGCCGAAACGAGGCCAGTCCCATCAGGCAGCAGCTCCAGGAAGACACGCAGCCTAAGTGCCTGTCAAGGCACTTCTGTCAAGTCAAAAGAGACCTAGCGACATACTTGGCTCTTCCCTGATTCAACTTTCCTTACACAGGACGTTCTGCGTGTAGCGAACTGCCGGGACCACAGAGTGCCCTAGGTCTCGCAGGGTCCCGTGCATCTACCGAAACCCTGAAGTGTTCCACAGAGATCTGCGCTTTGGCGGAATTTGTAACGCAGGCCGCCTTTGCACCTGAGCTACGGTGACTTCAGGTGTGAGTGCCTAGAGGGACTAGCAAGCGCAGAGTTCTTCTCAGTACAGCTCGGACCAGGGCAATGTGGCCGACTTCCGTGGCATGCTGGACTTGCTAGAACCGTGTTCCTGAATCCGTTGGTGAGCTGAAGCAATCTAGCTCCCCCCAGGAGAGAGTGCAGCGTGTTACGCTTCACTGGGCCTAGCCAGGGGCACCCAGAAGGGCCTACGTGTCTGAGTGTGGCCCAGCAGGCCCAGGGGAGCCTGAGGGTACTCAGAGTTCTTGTAGGGACACGGGTGCTGACGCGAGGGGGCCAGGAGTCCTGACAGGATTAGTACCGTTACACGAGGGCAGGAGTGCGACAAAGGCCTCAAGGAAAAGGCCGCAAAACTACCCTTCTGGATGGCAAATCAGGGCCTTAGGTAGAGGCTACGGCCCACGTCGGGATTCCCCTTCGCTCTAGAGCAGGGCAGGGTATGCTCCCGCCCAGGGCCTGAAAGCACCCTCTTCCTTTCGAGAAAACTCTGCTGCTTCCAGAGCCATGCCTGCAGTGAGTACAAGTCCAGCAACCACAGCGTTGTTCAGGAAGCTTCAAGGCCGCATGAATGGAGCTTTCAAGCCGGGAAGACCAGGCTTGCCTCAGAGGGCTGCCTTTTCCAGGTTTACGTGCAGAAGAAGCGTCTGTGGTTTCTAACAAGTCCAAAGAGACCTAGCTGCTCACTGGGTCCCTCGAGAATCATCTTCTCTAGGCAGGGTGCCCCGCGTGTAGCGAACTGCTTAAATGAAAGAACGCCTTAGGTGTCGTAGGCCCACGTGCATCTTCCGAATGCCTGCAGCGTTACCCTAGAAACTGTGCTCTAGAGGCCCTTGGACGGCAAGCCGACTTACTCCTTGAGGTAGGCTGACTTCAGGCATGAGGTCCTAGAAGGAATTGTAAGCAAGACGTTTTGCTCAGCGCAGCTCCGACTACAGTAATGATGCAGCCTTCCGTGGCCTGCTGCCCAAGCTACCACAGTGTTCCCGAGGCTGTTGGTGTGCTGAGGAAATCTAGCTCCCCCGAGGCGGTGTGCAAGCTGCTGCCCTTCGCTCGGCACACACGCGAGTATTCCAAAGTGCCTCCGGGTCTGAATGTTGCTCTTCGACTCGGGAGAGCCTCGGGGTACTCCGTGTCCTTGTACGGAAACGGGTGCCGCCGGGAGGAGTCTAGGAGTCCCGAAGAGCTTCCAACCCTTCCACTGAAGCAGAAGAGAGAACTAAGGCCTCAGGGAAGCTGCTGCACTCCTACCCTGCTGCGTGGCATATCAGGGTGCTCCTTCGAAGCTAGGCCTCACTTGGAGTTTCCCCTTAGCTATACAACAGGCCAGGATGAGCTCTGACCGAGAAAGTGGAGTGCCCCGGTTCCATGTGAAACCGTCTCTTCCCTCTCACAGCCATGCCTGCCGTGAGAAGAGGCCCGGCAACAGCAGTGTTTCTCAGGGAGCTTCAAGGCGCAATAGAGGATTCTTCAAGGTGCGGAAACAAGGCTGGTCCCATCGGGCACCAGCCCCAGGATGACACGGAGCATAAGTATCTGTGCTTTCTAGCCAAGGCAAAAGCGACCTAGTACATACTTGCTTCAAGCGTTCTTCACAGGGTGCTCTGGGTGTACCAAACTGCCTAGAGCAAGGAATGCCTTTGGTCTCCTAGGCTCCCTTGCCTCTACTGAAAGCCTGAAGTGTTACACAGAGACCTGTGCTTTCGTGGAAGTTGGAAGGCAAGCCCGCCTTTCCCCCTGAGATACGGTGACTTCGGGTATGAGTTCCTAGAAGGGCAGCTTCCAAAGTCCGGCCGTGTTACACGGAGAACGGTGCTCTAGTTGCAGTGGGAGCACTAGTTGAATGCCTCCTTGCGGTGGGGTGACTTCAGAGATGAGGTGCTAGGGATACTGAAAAGCAGAGGGATTTTCTCAGTGCAGCTCAGACAAGGGCGATGAGGCCGAAGTCCACGGCACGCTGCACTGGCTAGAACCGTGTTCCGCAAGCTGCTGGAGAGCTGAGGAAATCTAGCTCTCCCAAGGGCGTGTGCAAATGCTGCCGATCAATAGGCGTACGCACAGGGGTACTCCGAAGGGCTTCCTGGGCTGGACGTTGCTCGGGAGGCCCAGGGGTCCGTGGACTACACAGCGTCCTCGTACAGAGACACGGGCCGACGCGAGGCGCCTAGGAATCCTGAGAAGCTTAGCAGCGTTACACTAAGGAAGGGCAACGACTACCGCCTCATGGAAACTGCCGCGCGCCTACCATTCTGCCTGCAATTCAGGGCCTTCATTTGAGGCTTCTGCTCAGTGGAGTTTTAAGGTAACTATAGGGCAGGGAGGATGAGCTCCCAAACAGCAACGGGAAGGCACCCTGTTTCTTTCATGGAAACTCTTTCTCTTCTCAGAGCCACGCCTGCACGGATGAGAATCCGGGCCACAGCAGTGCTTTCCAGGTAGCTTCGGGGCCGCATAAATGCAGCTTTCAAGGCGGGAAAGCAAGGCTTGTCTCAAACGGCCATTTCCAGGTTGACATGGGGCAGACTCTTCCGTGGTTTCTACCAAGTCAAAGAGACCTAGCTTCTCACGGAGTCCTTCCACAGTCAACTTTTCTATGCAGGGTATTCTTCCTGAGGTGAACGGCCTGAACGAAAGAATGCACTAGGTTTCTTGGGTCCTGCGAATCGTCCCAAAGCCTGCGGCTTTACACCAGAAACTGTGCTCTGGTTGCACTTGGAATCCCTCCCCCCACCACCCCCGCCCTCCCCAAGCCGACATTCTCCTTGAGTTAGGTTGACTTCAGGTATGAGGTCCTGGAGGGAATTGTAAGCAAAGTGCTTCTCTCAGTACAGCTCTGACTACGGTAATGAGGCACACTTCCATGGCCTTCTGCAACTAGAGCTACGAATATGTTCCTGAGGCTGTTGGTGAGCTGAGGCAATCTAGCTCCCCCGAGGCAGCGTGAAAGCTGCTGCCCTTCACTCGGCACGCACACGGGTACTCCGAAGTGTCTAGGGGTGTGAATGTGGCTCTTCAGCTCAGGGGAGCCCGGGGGTCCTCAGTGTCCTTGTACGGAAACGGGTGCTGCCGCGAGGAGTCTGGGAGACCCGGAAAGCTTACTACCGTTCCACTGAAGCAGAAGAGAGAGCTAAGGCCTCCTGGGAGCTGCTGCACTCCTACCCTGCTGCACGGCATGTCAGGGCCCTCCTTCGAAGCTAGGCCTCACTTGGAGCTTCCCCTTAGCTACCGAACAGGACAGGATGAGCTCTGACCGAGAAACTGGAATGCCCCGGTTCCTCGCGAAACCGTCTTTTCCCTCTCGCAGCCATGCCTGCCGTGAGAGGAGGCCCGACAACAGCAGTGTTTTCCAGGGAGCTGCGAGGCGCGTTAACAGGACCTCTCAAGGTGCCGAAACGAGGCCAGTCCCATCAGGCAGCAGCTCCAGGAAGACACGCAGCCTAAGTGCCTGTCAAGGCACTTCTGTCAAGTCAAAAGAGACCTAGCGACATACTTGGCTCTTCCCTGATTCAACTTTCCTTACACAGGACGTTCTGCGTGTAGCGAACTGCCGGGACCACAGAGTGCCCTAGGTCTCGCAGGGTCCCGTGCATCTACCGAAACCCTGAAGTGTTCCACAGAGATCTGCGCTTTGGCGGAATTTGTAACGCAGGCCGCCTTTGCACCTGAGCTACGGTGACTTCAGGTGTGAGTGCCTAGAGGGACTAGCAAGCGCAGAGTTCTTCTCAGTACAGCTCGGACCAGGGCAATGTGGCCGACTTCCGTGGCATGCTGGACTTGCTAGAACCGTGTTCCTGAATCCGTTGGTGAGCTGAAGCAATCTAGCTCCCCCCAGGAGAGAGTGCAGCGTGTTACGCTTCACTGGGCCTAGCCAGGGGCACCCAGAAGGGCCTACGTGTCTGAGTGTGGCCCAGCAGGCCCAGGGGAGCCTGAGGGTACTCAGAGTTCTTGTAGGGACACGGGTGCTGACGCGAGGGGGCCAGGAGTCCTGACAGGATTAGTACCGTTACACGAGGGCAGGAGTGCGACAAAGGCCTCAAGGAAAAGGCCGCAAAACTACCCTTCTGGATGGCAAATCAGGGCCTTAGGTAGAGGCTACGGCCCACGTCGGGATTCCCCTTCGCTCTAGAGCAGGGCAGGGTATGCTCCCGCCCAGGGCCTGAAAGCACCCTCTTCCTTTCGAGAAAACTCTGCTGCTTCCAGAGCCATGCCTGCAGTGAGTACAAGTCCAGCAACCACAGCGTTGTTCAGGAAGCTTCAAGGCCGCATGAATGGAGCTTTCAAGCCGGGAAGACCAGGCTTGCCTCAGAGGGCTGCCTTTTCCAGGTTTACGTGCAGAAGAAGCGTCTGTGGTTTCTAACAAGTCCAAAGAGACCTAGCTGCTCACTGGGTCCCTCGAGAATCATCTTCTCTAGGCAGGGTGCCCCGCGTGTAGCGAACTGCTTAAATGAAAGAACGCCTTAGGTGTCGTAGGCCCACGTGCATCTTCCGAATGCCTGCAGCGTTACCCTAGAAACTGTGCTCTAGAGGCCCTTGGACGGCAAGCCGACTTACTCCTTGAGGTAGGCTGACTTCAGGCATGAGGTCCTAGAAGGAATTGTAAGCAAGACGTTTTGCTCAGCGCAGCTCCGACTACAGTAATGATGCAGCCTTCCGTGGCCTGCTGCCCAAGCTACCACAGTGTTCCCGAGGCTGTTGGTGTGCTGAGGAAATCTAGCTCCCCCGAGGCGGTGTGCAAGCTGCTGCCCTTCGCTCGGCACACACGCGAGTATTCCAAAGTGCCTCCGGGTCTGAATGTTGCTCTTCGACTCGGGAGAGCCTCGGGGTACTCCGTGTCCTTGTACGGAAACGGGTGCCGCCGGGAGGAGTCTAGGAGTCCCGAAGAGCTTCCAACCCTTCCACTGAAGCAGAAGAGAGAACTAAGGCCTCAGGGAAGCTGCTGCACTCCTACCCTGCTGCGTGGCATATCAGGGTGCTCCTTCGAAGCTAGGCCTCACTTGGAGTTTCCCCTTAGCTATACAACAGGCCAGGATGAGCTCTGACCGAGAAAGTGGAGTGCCCCGGTTCCATGTGAAACCGTCTCTTCCCTCTCACAGCCATGCCTGCCGTGAGAAGAGGCCCGGCAACAGCAGTGTTTCTCAGGGAGCTTCAAGGCGCAATAGAGGATTCTTCAAGGTGCGGAAACAAGGCTGGTCCCATCGGGCACCAGCCCCAGGATGACACGGAGCATAAGTATCTGTGCTTTCTAGCCAAGGCAAAAGCGACCTAGTACATACTTGCTTCAAGCGTTCTTCACAGGGTGCTCTGGGTGTACCAAACTGCCTAGAGCAAGGAATGCCTTTGGTCTCCTAGGCTCCCTTGCCTCTACTGAAAGCCTGAAGTGTTACACAGAGACCTGTGCTTTCGTGGAAGTTGGAAGGCAAGCCCGCCTTTCCCCCTGAGATACGGTGACTTCGGGTATGAGTTCCTAGAAGGGCAGCTTCCAAAGTCCGGCCGTGTTACACGGAGAACGGTGCTCTAGTTGCAGTGGGAGCACTAGTTGAATGCCTCCTTGCGGTGGGGTGACTTCAGAGATGAGGTGCTAGGGATACTGAAAAGCAGAGGGATTTTCTCAGTGCAGCTCAGACAAGGGCGATGAGGCCGAAGTCCACGGCACGCTGCACTGGCTAGAACCGTGTTCCGCAAGCTGCTGGAGAGCTGAGGAAATCTAGCTCTCCCAAGGGCGTGTGCAAATGCTGCCGATCAATAGGCGTACGCACAGGGGTACTCCGAAGGGCTTCCTGGGCTGGACGTTGCTCGGGAGGCCCAGGGGTCCGTGGACTACACAGCGTCCTCGTACAGAGACACGGGCCGACGCGAGGCGCCTAGGAATCCTGAGAAGCTTAGCAGCGTTACACTAAGGAAGGGCAACGACTACCGCCTCATGGAAACTGCCGCGCGCCTACCATTCGGCCTGCAATTCAGGGCCTTCATTTGAGGCTTCTGCTCAGTGGAGTTTTAAGGTAACTATAGGGCAGGGAGGATGAGCTCCCAAACAGCAACGGGAAGGCACCCTGTTTCTTTCATGGAAACTCTTTCTCTTCTCAGAGCCACGCCTGCACGGATGAGAATCCGGGCCACAGCAGTGCTTTCCAGGTAGCTTCGGGGCCGCATAAATGCAGCTTTCAAGGCGGGAAAGCAAGGCTTGTCTCAAACGGCCATTTCCAGGTTGACATGGGGCAGACTCTTCCGTGGTTTCTACCAAGTCAAAGAGACCTAGCTTCTCACGGAGTCCTTCCACAGTCAACTTTTCTATGCAGGGTATTCTTCCTGAGGTGAACGGCCTGAACGAAAGAATGCGCTAGGTTTCTTGGGTCCTGCGAATCGTCCCAAAGCCTGCGGCTTTACACCAGAAACTGTGCTCTGGTTGCACTTGGAATCCCTCCCCCCACCACCCCCGCCCTCCCCAAGCCGACATTCTCCTTGAGTTAGGTTGACTTCAGGTATGAGGTCCTGGAGGGAATTGTAAGCAAAGTGCTTCTCTCAGTACAGCTCTGACTACGGTAATGAGGCACACTTCCATGGCCTTCTGCAACTAGAGCTACGAATATGTTCCTGAGGCTGTTGGTGAGCTGAGGCAATCTAGCTCCCCCGAGGCAGCGTGAAAGCTGCTGCCCTTCACTCGGCACGCACACGGGTACTCCGAAGTGTCTAGGGGTGTGAATGTGGCTCTTCAGCTCAGGGGAGCCCGGGGGTCCTCAGTGTCCTTGTACGGAAACGGGTGCTGCCGCGAGGAGTCTGGGAGACCCGGAAAGCTTACTACCGTTCCACTGAAGCAGAAGAGAGAGCTAAGGCCTCCTGGGAGCTGCTGCACTCCTACCCTGCTGCACGGCATGTCAGGGCCCTCCTTCGAAGCTAGGCCTCACTTGGAGCTTCCCCTTAGCTACCGAACAGGACAGGATGAGCTCTGACCGAGAAACTGGAATGCCCCGGTTCCTCGCGAAACCGTCTTTTCCCTCTCGCAGCCATGCCTGCCGTGAGAGGAGGCCCGACAACAGCAGTGTTTTCCAGGGAGCTGCGAGGCGCGTTAACAGGACCTCTCAAGGTGCCGAAACGAGGCCAGTCCCATCAGGCAGCAGCTCCAGGAAGACACGCAGCCTAAGTGCCTGTCAAGGCACTTCTGTCAAGTCAAAAGAGACCTAGCGACATACTTGGCTCTTCCCTGATTCAACTTTCCTTACACAGGACGTTCTGCGTGTAGCGAACTGCCGGGACCACAGAGTGCCCTAGGTCTCGCAGGGTCCCGTGCATCTACCGAAACCCTGAAGTGTTCCACAGAGATCTGCGCTTTGGCGGAATTTGTAACGCAGGCCGCCTTTGCACCTGAGCTACGGTGACTTCAGGTGTGAGTGCCTAGAGGGACTAGCAAGCGCAGAGTTCTTCTCAGTACAGCTCGGACCAGGGCAATGTGGCCGACTTCCATGGCATGCTGGACTTGCTAGAACCGTGTTCCTGAATCCGTTGGTGAGCTGAAGCAATCTAGCTCCCCCCAGGAGAGAGTGCAGCGTGTTACGCTTCACTGGGCCTAGCCAGGGGCACCCAGAAGGGCCTACGTGTCTGAGTGTGGCCCAGCAGGCCCAGGGGAGCCTGAGGGTACTCAGAGTTCTTGTAGGGACACGGGTGCTGACGCGAGGGGGCCAGGAGTCCTGACAGGATTAGTACCGTTACACGAGGGCAGGAGTGCGACAAAGGCCTCAAGGAAAAGGCCGCAAAACTACCCTTCTGGATGGCAAATCAGGGCCTTAGGTAGAGGCTACGGCCCACGTCGGGATTCCCCTTCGCTCTAGAGCAGGGCAGGGTATGCTCCCGCCCAGGGCCTGAAAGCACCCTCTTCCTTTCGAGAAAACTCTGCTGCTTCCAGAGCCATGCCTGCAGTGAGTACAAGTCCAGCAACCACAGCGTTGTTCAGGAAGCTTCAAGGCCGCATGAATGGAGCTTTCAAGCCGGGAAGACCAGGCTTGCCTCAGAGGGCTGCCTTTTCCAGGTTTACGTGCAGAAGAAGCGTCTGTGGTTTCTAACAAGTCCAAAGAGACCTAGCTGCTCACTGGGTCCCTCGAGAATCATCTTCTCTAGGCAGGGTGCCCCGCGTGTAGCGAACTGCTTAAATGAAAGAACGCCTTAGGTGTCGTAGGCCCACGTGCATCTTCCGAATGCCTGCAGCGTTACCCTAGAAACTGTGCTCTAGAGGCCCTTGGACGGCAAGCCGACTTACTCCTTGAGGTAGGCTGACTTCAGGCATGAGGTCCTAGAAGGAATTGTAAGCAAGACGTTTTGCTCAGCGCAGCTCCGACTACAGTAATGATGCAGCCTTCCGTGGCCTGCTGCCCAAGCTACCACAGTGTTCCCGAGGCTGTTGGTGTGCTGAGGAAATCTAGCACCCCCGAGGCGGTGTGCAAGCTGCTGCCCTTCGCTCGGCACACACGCGAGTATTCCAAAGTGCCTCCGGGTCTGAATGTTGCTCTTCGACTCGGGAGAGCCTCGGGGTACTCCGTGTCCTTGTACGGAAACGGGTGCCACCGGGAGGAGTCTAGGAGTCCCGAAGAGCTTCCAACCCTTCCACTGAAGCAGAAGAGAGAACTAAGGCCTCAGGGAAGCTGCTGCACTCCTACCCTGCTGCGTGGCATATCAGGGTGCTCCTTCGAAGCTAGGCCTCACTTGGAGTTTCCCCTTAGCTATACAACAGGCCAGGATGAGCTCTGACCGAGAAAGTGGAGTGCCCCGGTTCCATGTGAAACCGTCTCTTCCCTCTCACAGCCATGCCTGCCGTGAGAAGAGGCCCGGCAACAGCAGTGTTTCTCAGGGAGCTTCAAGGCGCAATAGAGGATTCTTCAAGGTGCGGAAACAAGGCTGGTCCCATCGGGCACCAGCCCCAGGATGACACGGAGCATAAGTATCTGTGCTTTCTATCCAAGGCAAAAGCGACCTAGTACATACTTGCTTCAAGCGTTCTTCACAGGGTGCTCTGGGTGTACCAAACTGCCTAGAGCAAGGAATGCCTTTGGTCTCCTAGGCTCCCTTGCCTCTACTGAAAGCCTGAAGTGTTACACAGAGACCTGTGCTTTCGTGGAAGTTGGAAGGCAAGCCCGCCTTTCCCCCTGAGATACGGTGACTTCGGGTATGAGTTCCTAGAAGGGCAGCTTCCAAAGTCCGGCCGTGTTACACGGAGAACGGTGCTCTAGTTGCAGTGGGAGCACTAGTTGAATGCCTCCTTGCGGTGGGGTGACTTCAGAGATGAGGTGCTAGGGATACTGAAAAGCAGAGGGATTTTCTCAGTGCAGCTCAGACAAGGGCGATGAGGCCGAAGTCCACGGCACGCTGCACTGGCTAGAACCGTGTTCCGCAAGCTGCTGGAGAGCTGAGGAAATCTAGCTCTCCCAAGGGCGTGTGCAAATGCTGCCGATCAATAGGCGTACGCACAGGGGTACTCCGAAGGGCTTCCTGGGCTGGACGTTGCTCGGGAGGCCCAGGGGTCCGTGGACTACACAGCGTCCTCGTACAGAGACACGGGCCGACGCGAGGCGCCTAGGAATCCTGAGAAGCTTAGCAGCGTTACACTAAGGAAGGGCAACGACTACCGCCTCATGGAAACTGCCGCGCGCCTACCATTCTGCCTGCAATTCAGGGCCTTCATTTGAGGCTTCTGCTCAGTGGAGTTTTAAGGTAACTATAGGGCAGGGAGGATGAGCTCCCAAACAGCAACGGGAAGGCACCCTGTTTCTTTCATGGAAACTCTTTCTCTTCTCAGAGCCACGCCTGCACGGTTGAGAATCCGGGCCACAGCAGTGTTTTCCAGGTAGCTTCGGGGCCGCATAAATGCAGCTTTCAAGGCGGGAAAGCAAGGCTTGTCTCAAACGGCCATTTCCAGGTTGACATGGGGCAGACTCTTCCGTGGTTTCTACCAAGTCAAAGAGACCTAGCTTCTCACGGAGTCCTTCCACAGTCAACTTTTCTATGCAGGGTATTCTTCCTGAGGTGAACGGCCTGAACGAAAGAATGCGCTAGGTTTCTTGGGTCCTGCGAATCGTCCCAAAGCCTGCGGCTTTACACCAGAAACTGTGCTCTGGTTGCACTTGGAATCCCTCCCCCCACCACCCCCGCCCTCCCCAAGCCGACATTCTCCTTGAGTTAGGTTGACTTCAGGTATGAGGTCCTGGAGGGAATTGTAAGCAAAGTGCTTCTCTCAGTACAGCTCTGACTACGGTAATGAGGCACACTTCCATGGCCTTCTGCAACTAGAGCTACGAATATGTTCCTGAGGCTGTTGGTGAGCTGAGGCAATCTAGCTCCCCCGAGGCAGCGTGAAAGCTGCTGCCCTTCACTCGGCACGCACACGGGTACTCCGAAGTGTCTAGGGGTGTGAATGTGGCTCTTCAGCTCAGGGGAGCCCGGGGGTCCTCAGTGTCCTTGTACGGAAACGGGTGCTGCCGCGAGGAGTCTGGGAGACCCGGAAAGCTTACTACCGTTCCACTGAAGCAGAAGAGAGAGCTAAGGCCTCCTGGGAGCTGCTGCACTCCTACCCTGCTGCACGGCATGTCAGGGCACTCCTTCGAAGCTAGGCCTCACTTGGAGCTTCCCCTTAGCTACCGAACAGGACAGGATGAGCTCTGACCGAGAAACTGGAATGCCCCGGTTCCTCGCGAAACCGTCTTTTCCCTCTCGCAGCCATGCCTGCCGTGAGAGGAGGCCCGACAACAGCAGTGTTTTCCAGGGAGCTGCGAGGCGCGTTAACAGGACCTCTCAAGGTGCCGAAACGAGGCCAGTCCCATCAGGCAGCAGCTCCAGGAAGACACGCAGCGTAAGTGCCTGTCAAGGCACTTCTGTCAAGTCAAAAGAGACCTAGCGACATACTTGGCTCTTCCCTGATTCAACTTTCCTTACACAGGACGTTCTGCGTGTAGCGAACTGCCGGGACCACAGAGTGCCCTAGGTCTCGCAGGGTCCCGTGCATCTACCGAAACCCTGAAGTGTTCCACAGAGATCTGCGCTTTGGCGGAATTTGTAACGCGGGCCGCCTTTGCACCTGAGCTGCGGTGACTTCAGGTGTGAGTGCCTAGAGGGACTAGCAAGCGCAGAGTTCTTCTCAGTACAGCTCGGACCAGGGCAATGTGGCCGACTTCCGTGGCATGCTGGACTTGCTAGAACCGTGTTCCTGAATCCGTTGGTGAGCTGAAGCAATCTAGCTCCCCCCAGGAGAGAGTGCAGCGTGTTACGCTTCACTGGGCCTAGCCAGGGGCACCCAGAAGGGCCTACGTGTCTGAGTGTGGCCCAGCAGGCCCAGGGGAGCCTGAGGGTACTCAGAGTTCTTGTAGGGACACGGGTGCTGACGCGAGGGGGCCAGGAGTCCTGACAGGATTAGTACCGTTACACGAGGGCAGGAGTGCGACAAAGGCCTCAAGGAAAAGGCCGCAAAACTACCCTTCTGGATGGCAAATCAGGGCCTTAGGTAGAGGCTACGGCCCACGTCGGGATTCCCCTTCGCTCTAGAGCAGGGCAGGGTATGCTCCCGCCCAGGGCCTGAAAGCACCCTCTTCCTTTCGAGAAAACTCTGCTGCTTCCAGAGCCATGCCTGCAGTGAGTACAAGTCCAGCAACCACAGCGTTGTTCAGGAAGCTTCAAGGCCGCATGAATGGAGCTTTCAAGCCGGGAAGACCAGGCTTGCCTCAGAGGGCTGCCTTTTCCAGGTTTACGTGCAGAAGAAGCGTCTGTGGTTTCTAACAAGTCCAAAGAGACCTAGCTGCTCACTGGGTCCCTCGAGAATCATCTTCTCTAGGCAGGGTGCCCCGCGTGTAGCGAACTGCTTAAATGAAAGAACGCCTTAGGTGTCGTAGGCCCACGTGCATCTTCCGAATGCCTGCAGCGTTACCCTAGAAACTGTGCTCTAGAGGCCCTTGGACGGCAAGCCGACTTACTCCTTGAGGTAGGCTGACTTCAGGCATGAGGTCCTAGAAGGAATTGTAAGCAAGACGTTTTGCTCAGCGCAGCTCCGACTACAGTAATGATGCAGCCTTCCGTGGCCTGCTGCCCAAGCTACCACAGTGTTCCCGAGGCTGTTGGTGTGCTGAGGAAATCTAGCTCCCCCGAGGCGGTGTGCAAGCTGCTGCCCTTCGCTCGGCACACACGCGAGTATTCCAAAGTGCCTCCGGGTCTGAATGTTGCTCTTCGACTCGGGAGAGCCTCGGGGTACTCCGTGTCCTTGTACGGAAACGGGTGCCGCCGGGAGGAGTCTAGGAGTCCCGAAGAGCTTCCAACCCTTCCACTGAAGCAGAAGAGAGAACTAAGGCCTCAGGGAAGCTGCTGCACTCCTACCCTGCTGCGTGGCATATCAGGGTGCTCCTTCGAAGCTAGGCCTCACTTGGAGTTTCCCCTTAGCTATACAACAGGCCAGGATGAGCTCTGACCGAGAAAGTGGAGTGCCCCGGTTCCATGTGAAACCGTCTCTTCCCTCTCACAGCCATGCCTGCCGTGAGAAGAGGCCCGGCAACAGCAGTGTTTCTCAGGGAGCTTCAAGGCGCAATAGAGGATTCTTCAAGGTGCGGAAACAAGGCTGGTCCCATCGGGCACCAGCCCCAGGATGACACGGAGCATAAGTATCTGTGCTTTCTAGCCAAGGCAAAAGCGACCTAGTACATACTTGCTTCAAGCGTTCTTCACAGGGTGCTCTGGGTGTACCAAACTGCCTAGAGCAAGGAATGCCTTTGGTCTCCTAGGCTCCCTTGCCTCTACTGAAAGCCTGAAGTGTTACACAGAGACCTGTGCTTTCGTGGAAGTTGGAAGGCAAGCCCGCCTTTCCCCCTGAGATACGGTGACTTCGGGTATGAGTTCCTAGAAGGGCAGCTTCCAAAGTCCGGCCGTGTTACACGGAGAACGGTGCTCTAGTTGCAGTGGGAGCACTAGTTGAATGCCTCCTTGCGGTGGGGTGACTTCAGAGATGAGGTGCTAGGGATACTGAAAAGCAGAGGGATTTTCTCAGTGCAGCTCAGACAAGGGCGATGAGGCCGAAGTCCACGGCACGCTGCACTGGCTAGAACCGTGTTCCGCAAGCTGCTGGAGAGCTGAGGAAATCTAGCTCTCCCAAGGGCGTGTGCAAATGCTGCCGATCAATAGGCGTACGCACAGGGGTACTCCGAAGGGCTTCCTGGGCTGGACGTTGCTCGGGAGGCCCAGGGGTCCGTGGACTACACAGCGTCCTCGTACAGAGACACGGGCCGACGCGAGGCGCCTAGGAATCCTGAGAAGCTTAGCAGCGTTACACTAAGGAAGGGCAACGACTACCGCCTCATGGAAACTGCCGCGCGCCTACCATTCGGCCTGCAATTCAGGGCCTTCATTTGAGGCTTCTGCTCAGTGGAGTTTTAAGGTAACTATAGGGCAGGGAGGATGAGCTCCCAAACAGCAACGGGAAGGCACCCTGTTTCTTTCATGGAAACTCTTTCTCTTCTCAGAGCCACGCCTGCACGGATGAGAATCCGGGCCACAGCAGTGCTTTCCAGGTAGCTTCGGGGCCGCATAAATGCAGCTTTCAAGGCGGGAAAGCAAGGCTTGTCTCAAACGGCCATTTCCAGGTTGACATGGGGCAGACTCTTCCGTGGTTTCTACCAAGTCAAAGAGACCTAGCTTCTCACGGAGTCCTTCCACAGTCAACTTTTCTATGCAGGGTATTCTTCCTGAGGTGAACGGCCTGAACGAAAGAATGCGCTAGGTTTCTTGGGTCCTGCGAATCGTCCCAAAGCCTGCGGCTTTACACCAGAAACTGTGCTCTGGTTGCACTTGGAATCCCTCCCCCCACCACCCCCGCCCTCCCCAAGCCGACATTCTCCTTGAGTTAGGTTGACTTCAGGTATGAGGTCCTGGAGGGAATTGTAAGCAAAGTGCTTCTCTCAGTACAGCTCTGACTACGGTAATGAGGCACACTTCCATGGCCTTCTGCAACTAGAGCTACGAATATGTTCCTGAGGCTGTTGGTGAGCTGAGGCAATCTAGCTCCCCCGAGGCAGCGTGAAAGCTGCTGCCCTTCACTCGGCACGCACACGGGTACTCCGAAGTGTCTAGGGGTGTGAATGTGGCTCTTCAGCTCAGGGGAGCCCGGGGGTCCTCAGTGTCCTTGTACGGAAACGGGTGCTGCCGCGAGGAGTCTGGGAGACCCGGAAAGCTTACTACCGTTCCACTGAAGCAGAAGAGAGAGCTAAGGCCTCCTGGGAGCTGCTGCACTCCTACCCTGCTGCACGGCATGTCAGGGCCCTCCTTCGAAGCTAGGCCTCACTTGGAGCTTCCCCTTAGCTACCGAACAGGACAGGATGAGCTCTGACCGAGAAACTGGAATGCCCCGGTTCCTCGCGAAACCGTCTTTTCCCTCTCGCAGCCATGCCTGCCGTGAGAGGAGGCCCGACAACAGCAGTGTTTTCCAGGGAGCTGCGAGGCGCGTTAACAGGACCTCTCAAGGTGCCGAAACGAGGCCAGTCCCATCAGGCAGCAGCTCCAGGAAGACACGCAGCCTAAGTGCCTGTCAAGGCACTTCTGTCAAGTCAAAAGAGACCTAGCGACATACTTGGCTCTTCCCTGATTCAACTTTCCTTACACAGGACGTTCTGCGTGTAGCGAACTGCCGGGACCACAGAGTGCCCTAGGTCTCGCAGGGTCCCGTGCATCTACCGAAACCCTGAAGTGTTCCACAGAGATCTGCGCTTTGGCGGAATTTGTAACGCAGGCCGCCTTTGCACCTGAGCTGCGGTGACTTCAGGTGTGAGTGCCTAGAGGGACTAGCAAGCGCAGAGTTCTTCTCAGTACAGCTCGGACCAGGGCAATGTGGCCGACTTCCGTGGCATGCTGGACTTGCTAGAACCGTGTTCCTGAATCCGTTGGTGAGCTGAAGCAATCTAGCTCCCCCCAGGAGAGAGTGCAGCGTGTTACGCTTCACTGGGCCTAGCCAGGGGCACCCAGAAGGGCCTACGTGTCTGAGTGTGGCCCAGCAGGCCCAGGGGAGCCTGAGGGTACTCAGAGTTCTTGTAGGGACACGGGTGCTGACGCGAGGGGGCCAGGAGTCCTGACAGGATTAGTACCGTTACACGAGGGCAGGAGTGCGACAAAGGCCTCAAGGAAAAGGCCGCAAAACTACCCTTCTGGATGGCAAATCAGGGCCTTAGGTAGAGGCTACGGCCCACGTCGGGATTCCCCTTCGCTCTAGAGCAGGGCAGGGTATGCTCCCGCCCAGGGCCTGAAAGCACCCTCTTCCTTTCGAGAAAACTCTGCTGCTTCCAGAGCCATGCCTGCAGTGAGTACAAGTCCAGCAACCACAGCGTTGTTCAGGAAGCTTCAAGGCCGCATGAATGGAGCTTTCAAGCCGGGAAGACCAGGCTTGCCTCAGAGGGCTGCCTTTTCCAGGTTTACGTGCAGAAGAAGCGTCTGTGGTTTCTAACAAGTCCAAAGAGACCTAGCTGCTCACTGGGTCCCTCGAGAATCATCTTCTCTAGGCAGGGTGCCCCGCGTGTAGCGAACTGCTTAAATGAAAGAACGCCTTAGGTGTCGTAGGCCCACGTGCATCTTCCGAATGCCTGCAGCGTTACCCTAGAAACTGTGCTCTAGAGGCCCTTGGACGGCAAGCCGACTTACTCCTTGAGGTAGGCTGACTTCAGGCATGAGGTCCTAGAAGGAATTGTAAGCAAGACGTTTTGCTCAGCGCAGCTCCGACTACAGTAACGATGCAGCCTTCCGTGGCCTGCTGCCCAAGCTACCACAGTGTTCCCGAGGCTGTTGGTGTGCTGAGGAAATCTAGCTCCCCCGAGGCGGTGTGCAAGCTGCTGCCCTTCGCTCGGCACACACGCGAGTATTCCAAAGTGCCTCCGGGTCTGAATGTTGCTCTTCGACTCGGGAGAGCCTCGGGGTACTCCGTGTCCTTGTACGGAAACGGGTGCCGCCGGGAGGAGTCTAGGAGTCCCGAAGAGCTTCCAACCCTTCCACTGAAGCAGAAGAGAGAACTAAGGCCTCAGGGAAGCTGCTGCACTCCTACCCTGCTGCGTGGCATATCAGGGTGCTCCTTCGAAGCTAGGCCTCACTTGGAGTTTCCCCTTAGCTATACAACAGGCCAGGATGAGCTCTGACCGAGAAAGTGGAGTGCCCCGGTTCCATGTGAAACCGTCTCTTCCCTCTCACAGCCATGCCTGCCGTGAGAAGAGGCCCGGCAACAGCAGTGTTTCTCAGGGAGCTTCAAGGCGCAATAGAGGATTCTTCAAGGTGCGGAAACAAGGCTGGTCCCATCGGGCACCAGCCCCAGGATGACACGGAGCATAAGTATCTGTGCTTTCTAGCCAAGGCAAAAGCGACCTAGTACATACTTGCTTCAAGCGTTCTTCACAGGGTGCTCTGGGTGTACCAAACTGCCTAGAGCAAGGAATGCCTTTGGTCTCCTAGGCTCCCTTGCCTCTACTGAAAGCCTGAAGTGTTACACAGAGACCTGTGCTTTCGTGGAAGTTGGAAGGCAAGCCCGCCTTTCCCCCTGAGATACGGTGACTTCGGGTATGAGTTCCTAGAAGGGCAGCTTCCAAAGTCCGGCCGTGTTACACGGAGAACGGTGCTCTAGTTGCAGTGGGAGCACTAGTTGAATGCCTCCTTGCGGTGGGGTGACTTCAGAGATGAGGTGCTAGGGATACTGAAAAGCAGAGGGATTTTCTCAGTGCAGCTCAGACAAGGGCGATGAGGCCGAAGTCCACGGCACGCTGCACTGGCTAGAACCGTGTTCCGCAAGCTGCTGGAGAGCTGAGGAAATCTAGCTCTCCCAAGGGCGTGTGCAAATGCTGCCGATCAATAGGCGTACGCACAGGGGTACTCCGAAGGGCTTCCTGGGCTGGACGTTGCTCGGGAGGCCCAGGGGTCCGTGGACTACACAGCGTCCTCGTACAGAGACACGGGCCGACGCGAGGCGCCTAGGAATCCTGAGAAGCTTAGCAGCGTTACACTAAGGAAGGGCAACGACTACCGCCTCATGGAAACTGCCGCGCGCCTACCATTCGGCCTGCAATTCAGGGCCTTCATTTGAGGCTTCTGCTCAGTGGAGTTTTAAGGTAACTATAGGGCAGGGAGGATGAGCTCCCAAACAGCAACGGGAAGGCACCCTGTTTCTTTCATGGAAACTCTTTCTCTTCTCAGAGCCACGCCTGCACGGATGAGAATCCGGGCCACAGCAGTGCTTTCCAGGTAGCTTCGGGGCCGCATAAATGCAGCTTTCAAGGCGGGAAAGCAAGGCTTGTCTCAAACGGCCATTTCCAGGTTGACATGGGGCAGACTCTTCCGTGGTTTCTACCAAGTCAAAGAGACCTAGCTTCTCACGGAGTCCTTCCACAGTCAACTTTTCTATGCAGGGTATTCTTCCTGAGGTGAACGGCCTGAACGAAAGAATGCGCTAGGTTTCTTGGGTCCTGCGAATCGTCCCAAAGCCTGCGGCTTTACACCAGAAACTGTGCTCTGGTTGCACTTGGAATCCCTCCCCCCACCACCCCCGCCCTCCCCAAGCCGACATTCTCCTTGAGTTAGGTTGACTTCAGGTATGAGGTCCTGGAGGGAATTGTAAGCAAAGTGCTTCTCTCAGTACAGCTCTGACTACGGTAATGAGGCACACTTCCATGGCCTTCTGCAACTAGAGCTACGAATATGTTCCTGAGGCTGTCGGTGAGCTGAGGCAATCCAGCTCCCCCGAGGCAGCGTGAAAGCTGCTGCCCTTCACTCGGCACGCACACGGGTACTCCGAAGTGTCTAGGGGTGTGAATGTGGCTCTTCAGCTCAGGGGAGCCCGGGGGTCCTCAGTGTCCTTGTACGGAAACGGGTGCTGCCGCGAGGAGTCTGGGAGACCCGGAAAGCTTACTACCGTTCCACTGAAGCAGAAGAGAGAGCTAAGGCCTCCTGGGAGCTGCTGCACTCCTACCCTGCTGCACGGCATGTCAGGGCCCTCCTTCGAAGCTAGGCCTCACTTGGAGCTTCCCCTTAGCTACCGAACAGGACAGGATGAGCTCTGACCGAGAAACTGGAATGCCCCGGTTCCTCGCGAAACCGTCTTTTCCCTCTCGCAGCCATGCCTGCCGTGAGAGGAGGCCCGACAACAGCAGTGTTTTCCAGGGAGCTGCGAGGCGCGTTAACAGGACCTCTCAAGGTGCCGAAACGAGGCCAGTCCCATCAGGCAGCAGCTCCAGGAAGACACGCAGCCTAAGTGCCTGTCAAGGCACTTCTGTCAAGTCAAAAGAGACCTAGCGACATACTTGGCTCTTCCCTGATTCAACTTTCCTTACACAGGACGTTCTGCGTGTAGCGAACTGCCGGGACCACAGAGTGCCCTAGGTCTCGCAGGGTCCCGTGCATCTACCGAAACCCTGAAGTGTTCCACAGAGATCTGCGCTTTGGCGGAATTTGTAACGCAGGCCGCCTTTGCACCTGAGCTGCGGTGACTTCAGGTGTGAGTGCCTAGAGGGACTAGCAAGCGCAGAGTTCTTCTCAGTACAGCTCGGACCAGGGCAATGTGGCCGACTTCCGTGGCATGCTGGACTTGCTAGAACCGTGTTCCTGAATCCGTTGGTGAGCTGAAGCAATCTAGCTCCCCCCAGGAGAGAGTGCAGCGTGTTACGCTTCACTGGGCCTAGCCAGGGGCACCCAGAAGGGCCTACGTGTCTGAGTGTGGCCCAGCAGGCCCAGGGGAGCCTGAGGGTACTCAGAGTTCTTGTAGGGACACGGGTGCTGACGCGAGGGGGCCAGGAGTCCTGACAGGATTAGTACCGTTACACGAGGGCAGGAGTGCGACAAAGGCCTCAAGGAAAAGGCCGCAAAACTACCCTTCTGGATGGCAAATCAGGGCCTTAGGTAGAGGCTACGGCCCACGTCGGGATTCCCCTTCGCTCTAGAGCAGGGCAGGGTATGCTCCCGCCCAGGGCCTGAAAGCACCCTCTTCCTTTCGAGAAAACTCTGCTGCTTCCAGAGCCATGCCTGCAGTGAGTACAAGTCCAGCAACCACAGCGTTGTTCAGGAAGCTTCAAGGCCGCATGAATGGAGCTTTCAAGCCGGGAAGACCAGGCTTGCCTCAGAGGGCTGCCTTTTCCAGGTTTACGTGCAGAAGAAGCGTCTGTGGTTTCTAACAAGTCCAAAGAGACCTAGCTGCTCACTGGGTCCCTCGAGAATCATCTTCTCTAGGCAGGGTGCCCCGCGTGTAGCGAACTGCTTAAATGAAAGAACGCCTTAGGTGTCGTAGGCCCACGTGCATCTTCCGAATGCCTGCAGCGTTACCCTAGAAACTGTGCTCTAGAGGCCCTTGGACGGCAAGCCGACTTACTCCTTGAGGTAGGCTGACTTCAGGCATGAGGTCCTAGAAGGAATTGTAAGCAAGACGTTTTGCTCAGCGCAGCTCCGACTACAGTAACGATGCAGCCTTCCGTGGCCTGCTGCCCAAGCTACCACAGTGTTCCCGAGGCTGTTGGTGTGCTGAGGAAATCTAGCTCCCCCGAGGCGGTGTGCAAGCTGCTGCCCTTCGCTCGGCACACACGCGAGTATTCCAAAGTGCCTCCGGGTCTGAATGTTGCTCTTCGACTCGGGAGAGCCTCGGGGTACTCCGTGTCCTTGTACGGAAACGGGTGCCGCCGGGAGGAGTCTAGGAGTCCCGAAGAGCTTCCAACCCTTCCACTGAAGCAGAAGAGAGAACTAAGGCCTCAGGGAAGCTGCTGCACTCCTACCCTGCTGCGTGGCATATCAGGGTGCTCCTTCGAAGCTAGGCCTCACTTGGAGTTTCCCCTTAGCTATACAACAGGCCAGGATGAGCTCTGACCGAGAAAGTGGAGTGCCCCGGTTCCATGTGAAACCGTCTCTTCCCTCTCACAGCCATGCCTGCCGTGAGAAGAGGCCCGGCAACAGCAGTGTTTCTCAGGGAGCTTCAAGGCGCAATAGAGGATTCTTCAAGGTGCGGAAACAAGGCTGGTCCCATCGGGCACCAGCCCCAGGATGACACGGAGCATAAGTATCTGTGCTTTCTAGCCAAGGCAAAAGCGACCTAGTACATACTTGCTTCAAGCGTTCTTCACAGGGTGCTCTGGGTGTACCAAACTGCCTAGAGCAAGGAATGCCTTTGGTCTCCTAGGCTCCCTTGCCTCTACTGAAAGCCTGAAGTGTTACACAGAGACCTGTGCTTTCGTGGAAGTTGGAAGGCAAGCCCGCCTTTCCCCCTGAGATACGGTGACTTCGGGTATGAGTTCCTAGAAGGGCAGCTTCCAAAGTCCGGCCGTGTTACACGGAGAACGGTGCTCTAGTTGCAGTGGGAGCACTAGTTGAATGCCTCCTTGCGGTGGGGTGACTTCAGAGATGAGGTGCTAGGGATACTGAAAAGCAGAGGGATTTTCTCAGTGCAGCTCAGACAAGGGCGATGAGGCCGAAGTCCACGGCACGCTGCACTGGCTAGAACCGTGTTCCGCAAGCTGCTGGAGAGCTGAGGAAATCTAGCTCTCCCAAGGGCGTGTGCAAATGCTGCCGATCAATAGGCGTACGCACAGGGGTACTCCGAAGGGCTTCCTGGGCTGGACGTTGCTCGGGAGGCCCAGGGGTCCGTGGACTACACAGCGTCCTCGTACAGAGACACGGGCCGACGCGAGGCGCCTAGGAATCCTGAGAAGCTTAGCAGCGTTACACTAAGGAAGGGCAACGACTACCGCCTCATGGAAACTGCCGCGCGCCTACCATTCGGCCTGCAATTCAGGGCCTTCATTTGAGGCTTCTGCTCAGTGGAGTTTTAAGGTAACTATAGGGCAGGGAGGATGAGCTCCCAAACAGCAACGGGAAGGCACCCTGTTTCTTTCATGGAAACTCTTTCTCTTCTCAGAGCCACGCCTGCACGGATGAGAATCCGGGCCACAGCAGTGCTTTCCAGGTAGCTTCGGGGCCGCATAAATGCAGCTTTCAAGGCGGGAAAGCAAGGCTTGTCTCAAACGGCCATTTCCAGGTTGACATGGGGCAGACTCTTCCGTGGTTTCTACCAAGTCAAAGAGACCTAGCTTCTCACGGAGTCCTTCCACAGTCAACTTTTCTATGCAGGGTATTCTTCCTGAGGTGAACGGCCTGAACGAAAGAATGCGCTAGGTTTCTTGGGTCCTGCGAATCGTCCCAAAGCCTGCGGCTTTACACCAGAAACTGTGCTCTGGTTGCACTTGGAATCCCTCCCCCCACCACCCCCGCCCTCCCCAAGCCGACATTCTCCTTGAGTTAGGTTGACTTCAGGTATGAGGTCCTGGAGGGAATTGTAAGCAAAGTGCTTCTCTCAGTACAGCTCTGACTACGGTAATGAGGCACACTTCCATGGCCTTCTGCAACTAGAGCTACGAATATGTTCCTGAGGCTGTTGGTGAGCTGAGGCAATCTAGCTCCCCCGAGGCAGCGTGAAAGCTGCTGCCCTTCACTCGGCACGCACACGGGTACTCCGAAGTGTCTAGGGGTGTGAATGTGGCTCTTCAGCTCAGGGGAGCCCGGGGGTCCTCAGTGTCCTTGTACGGAAACGGGTGCTGCCGCGAGGAGTCTGGGAGACCCGGAAAGCTTACTACCGTTCCACTGAAGCAGAAGAGAGAGCTAAGGCCTCCTGGGAGCTGCTGCACTCCTACCCTGCTGCACGGCATGTCAGGGCCCTCCTTCGAAGCTAGGCCTCACTTGGAGCTTCCCCTTAGCTACCGAACAGGACAGGATGAGCTCTGACCGAGAAACTGGAATGCCCCGGTTCCTCGCGAAACCGTCTTTTCCCTCTCGCAGCCATGCCTGCCGTGAGAGGAGGCCCGACAACAGCAGTGTTTTCCAGGGAGCTGCGAGGCGCGTTAACAGGACCTCTCAAGGTGCCGAAACGAGGCCAGTCCCATCAGGCAGCAGCTCCAGGAAGACACGCAGCCTAAGTGCCTGTCAAGGCACTTCTGTCAAGTCAAAAGAGACCTAGCGACATACTTGGCTCTTCCCTGATTCAACTTTCCTTACACAGGACGTTCTGCGTGTAGCGAACTGCCGGGACCACAGAGTGCCCTAGGTCTCGCAGGGTCCCGTGCATCTACCGAAACCCTGAAGTGTTCCACAGAGATCTGCGCTTTGGCGGAATTTGTAACGCAGGCCGCCTTTGCACCTGAGCTGCGGTGACTTCAGGTGTGAGTGCCTAGAGGGACTAGCAAGCGCAGAGTTCTTCTCAGTACAGCTCGGACCAGGGCAATGTGGCCGACTTCCGTGGCATGCTGGACTTGCTAGAACCGTGTTCCTGAATCCGTTGGTGAGCTGAAGCAATCTAGCTCCCCCCAGGAGAGAGTGCAGCGTGTTACGCTTCACTGGGCCTAGCCAGGGGCACCCAGAAGGGCCTACGTGTCTGAGTGTGGCCCAGCAGGCCCAGGGGAGCCTGAGGGTACTCAGAGTTCTTGTAGGGACACGGGTGCTGACGCGAGGGGGCCAGGAGTCCTGACAGGATTAGTACCGTTACACGAGGGCAGGAGTGCGACAAAGGCCTCAAGGAAAAGGCCGCAAAACTACCCTTCTGGATGGCAAATCAGGGCCTTAGGTAGAGGCTACGGCCCACGTCGGGATTCCCCTTCGCTCTAGAGCAGGGCAGGGTATGCTCCCGCCCAGGGCCTGAAAGCACCCTCTTCCTTTCGAGAAAACTCTGCTGCTTCCAGAGCCATGCCTGCAGTGAGTACAAGTCCAGCAACCACAGCGTTGTTCAGGAAGCTTCAAGGCCGCATGAATGGAGCTTTCAAGCCGGGAAGACCAGGCTTGCCTCAGAGGGCTGCCTTTTCCAGGTTTACGTGCAGAAGAAGCGTCTGTGGTTTCTAACAAGTCCAAAGAGACCTAGCTGCTCACTGGGTCCCTCGAGAATCATCTTCTCTAGGCAGGGTGCCCCGCGTGTAGCGAACTGCTTAAATGAAAGAACGCCTTAGGTGTCGTAGGCCCACGTGCATCTTCCGAATGCCTGCAGCGTTACCCTAGAAACTGTGCTCTAGAGGCCCTTGGACGGCAAGCCGACTTACTCCTTGAGGTAGGCTGACTTCAGGCATGAGGTCCTAGAAGGAATTGTAAGCAAGACGTTTTGCTCAGCGCAGCTCCGACTACAGTAACGATGCAGCCTTCCGTGGCCTGCTGCCCAAGCTACCACAGTGTTCCCGAGGCTGTTGGTGTGCTGAGGAAATCTAGCTCCCCCGAGGCGGTGTGCAAGCTGCTGCCCTTCGCTCGGCACACACGCGAGTATTCCAAAGTGCCTCCGGGTCTGAATGTTGCTCTTCGACTCGGGAGAGCCTCGGGGTACTCCGTGTCCTTGTACGGAAACGGGTGCCGCCGGGAGGAGTCTAGGAGTCCCGAAGAGCTTCCAACCCTTCCACTGAAGCAGAAGAGAGAACTAAGGCCTCAGGGAAGCTGCTGCACTCCTACCCTGCTGCGTGGCATATCAGGGTGCTCCTTCGAAGCTAGGCCTCACTTGGAGTTTCCCCTTAGCTATACAACAGGCCAGGATGAGCTCTGACCGAGAAAGTGGAGTGCCCCGGTTCCATGTGAAACCGTCTCTTCCCTCTCACAGCCATGCCTGCCGTGAGAAGAGGCCCGGCAACAGCAGTGTTTCTCAGGGAGCTTCAAGGCGCAATAGAGGATTCTTCAAGGTGCGGAAACAAGGCTGGTCCCATCGGGCACCAGCCCCAGGATGACACGGAGCATAAGTATCTGTGCTTTCTAGCCAAGGCAAAAGCGACCTAGTACATACTTGCTTCAAGCGTTCTTCACAGGGTGCTCTGGGTGTACCAAACTGCCTAGAGCAAGGAATGCCTTTGGTCTCCTAGGCTCCCTTGCCTCTACTGAAAGCCTGAAGTGTTACACAGAGACCTGTGCTTTCGTGGAAGTTGGAAGGCAAGCCCGCCTTTCCCCCTGAGATACGGTGACTTCGGGTATGAGTTCCTAGAAGGGCAGCTTCCAAAGTCCGGCCGTGTTACACGGAGAACGGTGCTCTAGTTGCAGTGGGAGCACTAGTTGAATGCCTCCTTGCGGTGGGGTGACTTCAGAGATGAGGTGCTAGGGATACTGAAAAGCAGAGGGATTTTCTCAGTGCAGCTCAGACAAGGGCGATGAGGCCGAAGTCCACGGCACGCTGCACTGGCTAGAACCGTGTTCCGCAAGCTGCTGGAGAGCTGAGGAAATCTAGCTCTCCCAAGGGCGTGTGCAAATGCTGCCGATCAATAGGCGTACGCACAGGGGTACTCCGAAGGGCTTCCTGGGCTGGACGTTGCTCGGGAGGCCCAGGGGTCCGTGGACTACACAGCGTCCTCGTACAGAGACACGGGCCGACGCGAGGCGCCTAGGAATCCTGAGAAGCTTAGCAGCGTTACACTAAGGAAGGGCAACGACTACCGCCTCATGGAAACTGCCGCGCGCCTACCATTCTGCCTGCAATTCAGGGCCTTCATTTGAGGCTTCTGCTCAGTGGAGTTTTAAGGTAACTATAGGGCAGGGAGGATGAGCTCCCAAACAGCAACGGGAAGGCACCCTGTTTCTTTCATGGAAACTCTTTCTCTTCTCAGAGCCACGCCTGCACGGATGAGAATCCGGGCCACAGCAGTGCTTTCCAGGTAGCTTCGGGGCCGCATAAATGCAGCTTTCAAGGCGGGAAAGCAAGGCTTGTCTCAAACGGCCATTTCCAGGTTGACATGGGGCAGACTCTTCCGTGGTTTCTACCAAGTCAAAGAGACCTAGCTTCTCACGGAGTCCTTCCACAGTCAACTTTTCTATGCAGGGTATTCTTCCTGAGGTGAACGGCCTGAACGAAAGAATGCGCTAGGTTTCTTGGGTCCTGCGAATCGTCCCAAAGCCTGCGGCTTTACACCAGAAACTGTGCTCTGGTTGCACTTGGAATCCCTCCCCCCACCACCCCCGCCCTCCCCAAGCCGACATTCTCCTTGAGTTAGGTTGACTTCAGGTATGAGGTCCTGGAGGGAATTGTAAGCAAAGTGCTTCTCTCAGTACAGCTCTGACTACGGTAATGAGGCACACTTCCATGGCCTTCTGCAACTAGAGCTACGAATATGTTCCTGAGGCTGTTGGTGAGCTGAGGCAATCTAGCTCCCCCGAGGCAGCGTGAAAGCTGCTGCCCTTCACTCGGCACGCACACGGGTACTCCGAAGTGTCTAGGGGTGTGAATGTGGCTCTTCAGCTCAGGGGAGCCCGGGGGTCCTCAGTGTCCTTGTACGGAAACGGGTGCTGCCGCGAGGAGTCTGGGAGACCCGGAAAGCTTACTACCGTTCCACTGAAGCAGAAGAGAGAGCTAAGGCCTCCTGGGAGCTGCTGCACTCCTACCCTGCTGCACGGCATGTCAGGGCCCTCCTTCGAAGCTAGGCCTCACTTGGAGCTTCCCCTTAGCTACCGAACAGGACAGGATGAGCTCTGACCGAGAAACTGGAATGCCCCGGTTCCTCGCGAAACCGTCTTTTCCCTCTCGCAGCCATGCCTGCCATGAGAGGAGGCCCGACAACAGCAGTGTTTTCCAGGGAGCTGCGAGGCGCGTTAACAGGACCTCTCAAGGTGCCGAAACGAGGCCAGTCCCATCAGGCAGCAGCTCCAGGAAGACACGCAGCCTAAGTGCCTGTCAAGGCACTTCTGTCAAGTCAAAAGAGACCTAGCGACATACTTGGCTCTTCCCTGATTCAACTTTCCTTACACAGGACGTTCTGCGTGTAGCGAACTGCCGGGACCACAGAGTGCCCTAGGTCTCGCAGGGTCCCGTGCATCTACCGAAACCCTGAAGTGTTCCACAGAGATCTGCGCTTTGGCGGAATTTGTAACGCAGGCCGCCTTTGCACCTGAGCTACGGTGACTTCAGGTGTGAGTGCCTAGAGGGACTAGCAAGCGCAGAGTTCTTCTCAGTACAGCTCGGACCAGGGCAATGTGGCCGACTTCCGTGGCATGCTGGACTTGCTAGAACCGTGTTCCTGAATCCGTTGGTGAGCTGAAGCAATCTAGCTCCCCCCAGGAGAGAGTGCAGCGTGTTACGCTTCACTGGGCCTAGCCAGGGGCACCCAGAAGGGCCTACGTGTCTGAGTGTGGCCCAGCAGGCCCAGGGGAGCCTGAGGGTACTCAGAGTTCTTGTAGGGACACGGGTGCTGACGCGAGGGGGCCAGGAGTCCTGACAGGATTAGTACCGTTACACGAGGGCAGGAGTGCGACAAAGGCCTCAAGGAAAAGGCCGCAAAACTACCCTTCTGGATGGCAAATCAGGGCCTTAGGTAGAGGCTACGGCCCACGTCGGGATTCCCCTTCGCTCTAGAGCAGGGCAGGGTATGCTCCCGCCCAGGGCCTGAAAGCACCCTCTTCCTTTCGAGAAAACTCTGCTGCTTCCAGAGCCATGCCTGCAGTGAGTACAAGTCCAGCAACCACAGCGTTGTTCAGGAAGCTTCAAGGCCGCATGAATGGAGCTTTCAAGCCGGGAAGACCAGGCTTGCCTCAGAGGGCTGCCTTTTCCAGGTTTACGTGCAGAAGAAGCGTCTGTGGTTTCTAACAAGTCCAAAGAGACCTAGCTGCTCACTGGGTCCCTCGAGAATCATCTTCTCTAGGCAGGGTGCCCCGCGTGTAGCGAACTGCTTAAATGAAAGAACGCCTTAGGTGTCGTAGGCCCACGTGCATCTTCCGAATGCCTGCAGCGTTACCCTAGAAACTGTGCTCTAGAGGCCCTTGGACGGCAAGCCGACTTACTCCTTGAGGTAGGCTGACTTCAGGCATGAGGTCCTAGAAGGAATTGTAAGCAAGACGTTTTGCTCAGCGCAGCTCCGACTACAGTAACGATGCAGCCTTCCGTGGCCTGCTGCCCAAGCTACCACAGTGTTCCCGAGGCTGTTGGTGTGCTGAGGAAATCTAGCTCCCCCGAGGCGGTGTGCAAGCTGCTGCCCTTCGCTCGGCACACACGCGAGTATTCCAAAGTGCCTCCGGGTCTGAATGTTGCTCTTCGACTCGGGAGAGCCTCGGGGTACTCCGTGTCCTTGTACGGAAACGGGTGCCGCCGGGAGGAGTCTAGGAGTCCCGAAGAGCTTCCAACCCTTCCACTGAAGCAGAAGAGAGAACTAAGGCCTCAGGGAAGCTGCTGCACTCCTACCCTGCTGCGTGGCATATCAGGGTGCTCCTTCGAAGCTAGGCCTCACTTGGAGTTTCCCCTTAGCTATACAACAGGCCAGGATGAGCTCTGACCGAGAAAGTGGAGTGCCCCGGTTCCATGTGAAACCGTCTCTTCCCTCTCACAGCCATGCCTGCCGTGAGAAGAGGCCCGGCAACAGCAGTGTTTCTCAGGGAGCTTCAAGGCGCAATAGAGGATTCTTCAAGGTGCGGAAACAAGGCTGGTCCCATCGGGCACCAGCCCCAGGATGACACGGAGCATAAGTATCTGTGCTTTCTAGCCAAGGCAAAAGCGACCTAGTACATACTTGCTTCAAGCGTTCTTCACAGGGTGCTCTGGGTGTACCAAACTGCCTAGAGCAAGGAATGCCTTTGGTCTCCTAGGCTCCCTTGCCTCTACTGAAAGCCTGAAGTGTTACACAGAGACCTGTGCTTTCGTGGAAGTTGGAAGGCAAGCCCGCCTTTCCCCCTGAGATACGGTGACTTCGGGTATGAGTTCCTAGAAGGGCAGCTTCCAAAGTCCGGCCGTGTTACACGGAGAACGGTGCTCTAGTTGCAGTGGGAGCACTAGTTGAATGCCTCCTTGCGGTGGGGTGACTTCAGAGATGAGGTGCTAGGGATACTGAAAAGCAGAGGGATTTTCTCAGTGCAGCTCAGACAAGGGCGATGAGGCCGAAGTCCACGGCACGCTGCACTGGCTAGAACCGTGTTCCGCAAGCTGCTGGAGAGCTGAGGAAATCTAGCTCTCCCAAGGGCGTGTGCAAATGCTGCCGATCAATAGGCGTACGCACAGGGGTACTCCGAAGGGCTTCCTGGGCTGGACGTTGCTCGGGAGGCCCAGGGGTCCGTGGACTACACAGCGTCCTCGTACAGAGACACGGGCCGACGCGAGGCGCCTAGGAATCCTGAGAAGCTTAGCAGCGTTACACTAAGGAAGGGCAACGACTACCGCCTCATGGAAACTGCCGCGCGCCTACCATTCTGCCTGCAATTCAGGGCCTTCATTTGAGGCTTCTGCTCAGTGGAGTTTTAAGGTAACTATAGGGCAGGGAGGATGAGCTCCCAAACAGCAACGGGAAGGCACCCTGTTTCTTTCATGGAAACTCTTTCTCTTCTCAGAGCCACGCCTGCACGGATGAGAATCCGGGCCACAGCAGTGCTTTCCAGGTAGCTTCGGGGCCGCATAAATGCAGCTTTCAAGGCGGGAAAGCAAGGCTTGTCTCAAACGGCCATTTCCAGGTTGACATGGGGCAGACTCTTCCGTGGTTTCTACCAAGTCAAAGAGACCTAGCTTCTCACGGAGTCCTTCCACAGTCAACTTTTCTATGCAGGGTATTCTTCCTGAGGTGAACGGCCTGAACGAAAGAATGCGCTAGGTTTCTTGGGTCCTGCGAATCGTCCCAAAGCCTGCGGCTTTACACCAGAAACTGTGCTCTGGTTGCACTTGGAATCCCTCCCCCCACCACCCCCGCCCTCCCCAAGCCGACATTCTCCTTGAGTTAGGTTGACTTCAGGTATGAGGTCCTGGAGGGAATTGTAAGCAAAGTGCTTCTCTCAGTACAGCTCTGACTACGGTAATGAGGCACACTTCCATGGCCTTCTGCAACTAGAGCTACGAATATGTTCCTGAGGCTGTTGGTGAGCTGAGGCAATCTAGCTCCCCCGAGGCAGCGTGAAAGCTGCTGCCCTTCACTCGGCACGCACACGGGTACTCCGAAGTGTCTAGGGGTGTGAATGTGGCTCTTCAGCTCAGGGGAGCCCGGGGGTCCTCAGTGTCCTTGTACGGAAACGGGTGCTGCCGCGAGGAGTCTGGGAGACCCGGAAAGCTTACTACCGTTCCACTGAAGCAGAAGAGAGAGCTAAGGCCTCCTGGGAGCTGCTGCACTCCTACCCTGCTGCACGGCATGTCAGGGCCCTCCTTCGAAGCTAGGCCTCACTTGGAGCTTCCCCTTAGCTACCGAACAGGACAGGATGAGCTCTGACCGAGAAACTGGAATGCCCCGGTTCCTCGCGAAACCGTCTTTTCCCTCTCGCAGCCATGCCTGCCGTGAGAGGAGGCCCGACAACAGCAGTGTTTTCCAGGGAGCTGCGAGGCGCGTTAACAGGACCTCTCAAGGTGCCGAAACGAGGCCAGTCCCATCAGGCAGCAGCTCCAGGAAGACACGCAGCCTAAGTGCCTGTCAAGGCACTTCTGTCAAGTCAAAAGAGACCTAGCGACATACTTGGCTCTTCCCTGATTCAACTTTCCTTACACAGGACGTTCTGCGTGTAGCGAACTGCCGGGACCACAGAGTGCCCTAGGTCTCGCAGGGTCCCGTGCATCTACCGAAACCCTGAAGTGTTCCACAGAGATCTGCGCTTTGGCGGAATTTGTAACGCAGGCCGCCTTTGCACCTGAGCTGCGGTGACTTCAGGTGTGAGTGCCTAGAGGGACTAGCAAGCGCAGAGTTCTTCTCAGTACAGCTCGGACCAGGGCAATGTGGCCGACTTCCGTGGCATGCTGGACTTGCTAGAACCGTGTTCCTGAATCCGTTGGTGAGCTGAAGCAATCTAGCTCCCCCCAGGAGAGAGTGCAGCGTGTTACGCTTCACTGGGCCTAGCCAGGGGCACCCAGAAGGGCCTACGTGTCTGAGTGTGGCCCAGCAGGCCCAGGGGAGCCTGAGGGTACTCAGAGTTCTTGTAGGGACACGGGTGCTGACGCGAGGGGGCCAGGAGTCCTGACAGGATTAGTACCGTTACACGAGGGCAGGAGTGCGACAAAGGCCTCAAGGAAAAGGCCGCAAAACTACCCTTCTGGATGGCAAATCAGGGCCTTAGGTAGAGGCTACGGCCCACGTCGGGATTCCCCTTCGCTCTAGAGCAGGGCAGGGTATGCTCCCGCCCAGGGCCTGAAAGCACCCTCTTCCTTTCGAGAAAACTCTGCTGCTTCCAGAGCCATGCCTGCAGTGAGTACAAGTCCAGCAACCACAGCGTTGTTCAGGAAGCTTCAAGGCCGCATGAATGGAGCTTTCAAGCCGGGAAGACCAGGCTTGCCTCAGAGGGCTGCCTTTTCCAGGTTTACGTGCAGAAGAAGCGTCTGTGGTTTCTAACAAGTCCAAAGAGACCTAGCTGCTCACTGGGTCCCTCGAGAATCATCTTCTCTAGGCAGGGTGCCCCGCGTGTAGCGAACTGCTTAAATGAAAGAACGCCTTAGGTGTCGTAGGCCCACGTGCATCTTCCGAATGCCTGCAGCGTTACCCTAGAAACTGTGCTCTAGAGGCCCTTGGACGGCAAGCCGACTTACTCCTTGAGGTAGGCTGACTTCAGGCATGAGGTCCTAGAAGGAATTGTAAGCAAGACGTTTTGCTCAGCGCAGCTCCGACTACAGTAACGATGCAGCCTTCCGTGGCCTGCTGCCCAAGCTACCACAGTGTTCCCGAGGCTGTTGGTGTGCTGAGGAAATCTAGCTCCCCCGAGGCGGTGTGCAAGCTGCTGCCCTTCGCTCGGCACACACGCGAGTATTCCAAAGTGCCTCCGGGTCTGAATGTTGCTCTTCGACTCGGGAGAGCCTCGGGGTACTCCGTGTCCTTGTACGGAAACGGGTGCCGCCGGGAGGAGTCTAGGAGTCCCGAAGAGCTTCCAACCCTTCCACTGAAGCAGAAGAGAGAACTAAGGCCTCAGGGAAGCTGCTGCACTCCTACCCTGCTGCGTGGCATATCAGGGTGCTCCTTCGAAGCTAGGCCTCACTTGGAGTTTCCCCTTAGCTATACAACAGGCCAGGATGAGCTCTGACCGAGAAAGTGGAGTGCCCCGGTTCCATGTGAAACCGTCTCTTCCCTCTCACAGCCATGCCTGCCGTGAGAAGAGGCCCGGCAACAGCAGTGTTTCTCAGGGAGCTTCAAGGCGCAATAGAGGATTCTTCAAGGTGCGGAAACAAGGCTGGTCCCATCGGGCACCAGCCCCAGGATGACACGGAGCATAAGTATCTGTGCTTTCTAGCCAAGGCAAAAGCGACCTAGTACATACTTGCTTCAAGCGTTCTTCACAGGGTGCTCTGGGTGTACCAAACTGCCTAGAGCAAGGAATGCCTTTGGTCTCCTAGGCTCCCTTGCCTCTACTGAAAGCCTGAAGTGTTACACAGAGACCTGTGCTTTCGTGGAAGTTGGAAGGCAAGCCCGCCTTTCCCCCTGAGATACGGTGACTTCGGGTATGAGTTCCTAGAAGGGCAGCTTCCAAAGTCCGGCCGTGTTACACGGAGAACGGTGCTCTAGTTGCAGTGGGAGCACTAGTTGAATGCCTCCTTGCGGTGGGGTGACTTCAGAGATGAGGTGCTAGGGATACTGAAAAGCAGAGGGATTTTCTCAGTGCAGCTCAGACAAGGGCGATGAGGCCGAAGTCCACGGCACGCTGCACTGGCTAGAACCGTGTTCCGCAAGCTGCTGGAGAGCTGAGGAAATCTAGCTCTCCCAAGGGCGTGTGCAAATGCTGCCGATCAATAGGCGTACGCACAGGGGTACTCCGAAGGGCTTCCTGGGCTGGACGTTGCTCGGGAGGCCCAGGGGTCCGTGGACTACACAGCGTCCTCGTACAGAGACACGGGCCGACGCGAGGCGCCTAGGAATCCTGAGAAGCTTAGCAGCGTTACACTAAGGAAGGGCAACGACTACCGCCTCATGGAAACTGCCGCGCGCCTACCATTCTGCCTGCAATTCAGGGCCTTCATTTGAGGCTTCTGCTCAGTGGAGTTTTAAGGTAACTATAGGGCAGGGAGGATGAGCTCCCAAACAGCAACGGGAAGGCACCCTGTTTCTTTCATGGAAACTCTTTCTCTTCTCAGAGCCACGCCTGCACGGATGAGAATCCGGGCCACAGCAGTGCTTTCCAGGTAGCTTCGGGGCCGCATAAATGCAGCTTTCAAGGCGGGAAAGCAAGGCTTGTCTCAAACGGCCATTTCCAGGTTGACATGGGGCAGACTCTTCCGTGGTTTCTACCAAGTCAAAGAGACCTAGCTTCTCACGGAGTCCTTCCACAGTCAACTTTTCTATGCAGGGTATTCTTCCTGAGGTGAACGGCCTGAACGAAAGAATGCGCTAGGTTTCTTGGGTCCTGCGAATCGTCCCAAAGCCTGCGGCTTTACACCAGAAACTGTGCTCTGGTTGCACTTGGAATCCCTCCCCCCACCACCCCCGCCCTCCCCAAGCCGACATTCTCCTTGAGTTAGGTTGACTTCAGGTATGAGGTCCTGGAGGGAATTGTAAGCAAAGTGCTTCTCTCAGTACAGCTCTGACTACGGTAATGAGGCACACTTCCATGGCCTTCTGCAACTAGAGCTACGAATATGTTCCTGAGGCTGTTGGTGAGCTGAGGCAATCTAGCTCCCCCGAGGCAGCGTGAAAGCTGCTGCCCTTCACTCGGCACGCACACGGGTACTCCGAAGTGTCTAGGGGTGTGAATGTGGCTCTTCAGCTCAGGGGAGCCCGGGGGTCCTCAGTGTCCTTGTACGGAAACGGGTGCTGCCGCGAGGAGTCTGGGAGACCCGGAAAGCTTACTACCGTTCCACTGAAGCAGAAGAGAGAGCTAAGGCCTCCTGGGAGCTGCTGCACTCCTACCCTGCTGCACGGCATGTCAGGGCCCTCCTTCGAAGCTAGGCCTCACTTGGAGCTTCCCCTTAGCTACCGAACAGGACAGGATGAGCTCTGACCGAGAAACTGGAATGCCCCGGTTCCTCGCGAAACCGTCTTTTCCCTCTCGCAGCCATGCCTGCCGTGAGAGGAGGCCCGACAACAGCAGTGTTTTCCAGGGAGCTGCGAGGCGCGTTAACAGGACCTCTCAAGGTGCCGAAACGAGGCCAGTCCCATCAGGCAGCAGCTCCAGGAAGACACGCAGCCTAAGTGCCTGTCAAGGCACTTCTGTCAAGTCAAAAGAGACCTAGCGACATACTTGGCTCTTCCCTGATTCAACTTTCCTTACACAGGACGTTCTGCGTGTAGCGAACTGCCGGGACCACAGAGTGCCCTAGGTCTCGCAGGGTCCCGTGCATCTACCGAAACCCTGAAGTGTTCCACAGAGATCTGCGCTTTGGCGGAATTTGTAACGCAGGCCGCCTTTGCACCTGAGCTGCGGTGACTTCAGGTGTGAGTGCCTAGAGGGACTAGCAAGCGCAGAGTTCTTCTCAGTACAGCTCGGACCAGGGCAATGTGGCCGACTTCCGTGGCATGCTGGACTTGCTAGAACCGTGTTCCTGAATCCGTTGGTGAGCTGAAGCAATCTAGCTCCCCCCAGGAGAGAGTGCAGCGTGTTACGCTTCACTGGGCCTAGCCAGGGGCACCCAGAAGGGCCTACGTGTCTGAGTGTGGCCCAGCAGGCCCAGGGGAGCCTGAGGGTACTCAGAGTTCTTGTAGGGACACGGGTGCTGACGCGAGGGGGCCAGGAGTCCTGACAGGATTAGTACCGTTACACGAGGGCAGGAGTGCGACAAAGGCCTCAAGGAAAAGGCCGCAAAACTACCCTTCTGGATGGCAAATCAGGGCCTTAGGTAGAGGCTACGGCCCACGTCGGGATTCCCCTTCGCTCTAGAGCAGGGCAGGGTATGCTCCCGCCCAGGGCCTGAAAGCACCCTCTTCCTTTCGAGAAAACTCTGCTGCTTCCAGAGCCATGCCTGCAGTGAGTACAAGTCCAGCAACCACAGCGTTGTTCAGGAAGCTTCAAGGCCGCATGAATGGAGCTTTCAAGCCGGGAAGACCAGGCTTGCCTCAGAGGGCTGCCTTTTCCAGGTTTACGTGCAGAAGAAGCGTCTGTGGTTTCTAACAAGTCCAAAGAGACCTAGCTGCTCACTGGGTCCCTCGAGAATCATCTTCTCTAGGCAGGGTGCCCCGCGTGTAGCGAACTGCTTAAATGAAAGAACGCCTTAGGTGTCGTAGGCCCACGTGCATCTTCCGAATGCCTGCAGCGTTACCCTAGAAACTGTGCTCTAGAGGCCCTTGGACGGCAAGCCGACTTACTCCTTGAGGTAGGCTGACTTCAGGCATGAGGTCCTAGAAGGAATTGTAAGCAAGACGTTTTGCTCAGCGCAGCTCCGACTACAGTAACGATGCAGCCTTCCGTGGCCTGCTGCCCAAGCTACCACAGTGTTCCCGAGGCTGTTGGTGTGCTGAGGAAATCTAGCTCCCCCGAGGCGGTGTGCAAGCTGCTGCCCTTCGCTCGGCACACACGCGAGTATTCCAAAGTGCCTCCGGGTCTGAATGTTGCTCTTCGACTCGGGAGAGCCTCGGGGTACTCCGTGTCCTTGTACGGAAACGGGTGCCGCCGGGAGGAGTCTAGGAGTCCCGAAGAGCTTCCAACCCTTCCACTGAAGCAGAAGAGAGAACTAAGGCCTCAGGGAAGCTGCTGCACTCCTACCCTGCTGCGTGGCATATCAGGGTGCTCCTTCGAAGCTAGGCCTCACTTGGAGTTTCCCCTTAGCTATACAACAGGCCAGGATGAGCTCTGACCGAGAAAGTGGAGTGCCCCGGTTCCATGTGAAACCGTCTCTTCCCTCTCACAGCCATGCCTGCCGTGAGAAGAGGCCCGGCAACAGCAGTGTTTCTCAGGGAGCTTCAAGGCGCAATAGAGGATTCTTCAAGGTGCGGAAACAAGGCTGGTCCCATCGGGCACCAGCCCCAGGATGACACGGAGCATAAGTATCTGTGCTTTCTATCCAAGGCAAAAGCGACCTAGTACATACTTGCTTCAAGCGTTCTTCACAGGGTGCTCTGGGTGTACCAAACTGCCTAGAGCAAGGAATGCCTTTGGTCTCCTAGGCTCCCTTGCCTCTACTGAAAGCCTGAAGTGTTACACAGAGACCTGTGCTTTCGTGGAAGTTGGAAGGCAAGCCCGCCTTTCCCCCTGAGATACGGTGACTTCGGGTATGAGTTCCTAGAAGGGCAGCTTCCAAAGTCCGGCCGTGTTACACGGAGAACGGTGCTCTAGTTGCAGTGGGAGCACTAGTTGAATGCCTCCTTGCGGTGGGGTGACTTCAGAGATGAGGTGCTAGGGATACTGAAAAGCAGAGGGATTTTCTCAGTGCAGCTCAGACAAGGGCGATGAGGCCGAAGTCCACGGCACGCTGCACTGGCTAGAACCGTGTTCCGCAAGCTGCTGGAGAGCTGAGGAAATCTAGCTCTCCCAAGGGCGTGTGCAAATGCTGCCGATCAATAGGCGTACGCACAGGGGTACTCCGAAGGGCTTCCTGGGCTGGACGTTGCTCGGGAGGCCCAGGGGTCCGTGGACTACACAGCGTCCTCGTACAGAGACACGGGCCGACGCGAGGCGCCTAGGAATCCTGAGAAGCTTAGCAGCGTTACACTAAGGAAGGGCAACGACTACCGCCTCATGGAAACTGCCGCGCGCCTACCATTCTGCCTGCAATTCAGGGCCTTCATTTGAGGCTTCTGCTCAGTGGAGTTTTAAGGTAACTATAGGGCAGGGAGGATGAGCTCCCAAACAGCAACGGGAAGGCACCCTGTTTCTTTCATGGAAACTCTTTCTCTTCTCAGAGCCACGCCTGCACGGATGAGAATCCGGGCCACAGCAGTGCTTTCCAGGTAGCTTCGGGGCCGCATAAATGCAGCTTTCAAGGCGGGAAAGCAAGGCTTGTCTCAAACGGCCATTTCCAGGTTGACATGGGGCAGACTCTTCCGTGGTTTCTACCAAGTCAAAGAGACCTAGCTTCTCACGGAGTCCTTCCACAGTCAACTTTTCTATGCAGGGTATTCTTCCTGAGGTGAACGGCCTGAACGAAAGAATGCGCTAGGTTTCTTGGGTCCTGCGAATCGTCCCAAAGCCTGCGGCTTTACACCAGAAACTGTGCTCTGGTTGCACTTGGAATCCCTCCCCCCACCACCCCCGCCCTCCCCAAGCCGACATTCTCCTTGAGTTAGGTTGACTTCAGGTATGAGGTCCTGGAGGGAATTGTAAGCAAAGTGCTTCTCTCAGTACAGCTCTGACTACGGTAATGAGGCACACTTCCATGGCCTTCTGCAACTAGAGCTACGAATATGTTCCTGAGGCTGTTGGTGAGCTGAGGCAATCTAGCTCCCCCGAGGCAGCGTGAAAGCTGCTGCCCTTCACTCGGCACGCACACGGGTACTCCGAAGTGTCTAGGGGTGTGAATGTGGCTCTTCAGCTCAGGGGAGCCCGGGGGTCCTCAGTGTCCTTGTACGGAAACGGGTGCTGCCGCGAGGAGTCTGGGAGACCCGGAAAGCTTACTACCGTTCCACTGAAGCAGAAGAGAGAGCTAAGGCCTCCTGGGAGCTGCTGCACTCCTACCCTGCTGCACGGCATGTCAGGGCCCTCCTTCGAAGCTAGGCCTCACTTGGAGCTTCCCCTTAGCTACCGAACAGGACAGGATGAGCTCTGACCGAGAAACTGGAATGCCCCGGTTCCTCGCGAAACCGTCTTTTCCCTCTCGCAGCCATGCCTGCCGTGAGAGGAGGCCCGACAACAGCAGTGTTTTCCAGGGAGCTGCGAGGCGCGTTAACAGGACCTCTCAAGGTGCCGAAACGAGGCCAGTCCCATCAGGCAGCAGCTCCAGGAAGACACGCAGCCTAAGTGCCTGTCAAGGCACTTCTGTCAAGTCAAAAGAGACCTAGCGACATACTTGGCTCTTCCCTGATTCAACTTTCCTTACACAGGACGTTCTGCGTGTAGCGAACTGCCGGGACCACAGAGTGCCCTAGGTCTCGCAGGGTCCCGTGCATCTACCGAAACCCTGAAGTGTTCCACAGAGATCTGCGCTTTGGCGGAATTTGTAACGCAGGCCGCCTTTGCACCTGAGCTACGGTGACTTCAGGTGTGAGTGCCTAGAGGGACTAGCAAGCGCAGAGTTCTTCTCAGTACAGCTCGGACCAGGGCAATGTGGCCGACTTCCGTGGCATGCTGGACTTGCTAGAACCGTGTTCCTGAATCCGTTGGTGAGCTGAAGCAATCTAGCTCCCCCCAGGAGAGAGTGCAGCGTGTTACGCTTCACTGGGCCTAGCCAGGGGCACCCAGAAGGGCCTACGTGTCTGAGTGTGGCCCAGCAGGCCCAGGGGAGCCTGAGGGTACTCAGAGTTCTTGTAGGGACACGGGTGCTGACACGAGGGGGCCAGGAGTCCTGACAGGATTAGTACCGTTACACGAGGGCAGGAGTGCGACAAAGGCCTCAAGGAAAAGGCCGCAAAACTACCCTTCTGGATGGCAAATCAGGGCCTTAGGTAGAGGCTACGGCCCACGTCGGGATTCCCCTTCGCTCTAGAGCAGGGCAGGGTATGCTCCCGCCCAGGGCCTGAAAGCACCCTCTTCCTTTCGAGAAAACTCTGCTGCTTCCAGAGCCATGCCTGCAGTGAGTACAAGTCCAGCAACCACAGCGTTGTTCAGGAAGCTTCAAGGCCGCATGAATGGAGCTTTCAAGCCGGGAAGACCAGGCTTGCCTCAGAGGGCTGCCTTTTCCAGGTTTACGTGCAGAAGAAGCGTCTGTGGTTTCTAACAAGTCCAAAGAGACCTAGCTGCTCACTGGGTCCCTCGAGAATCATCTTCTCTAGGCAGGGTGCCCCGCGTGTAGCGAACTGCTTAAATGAAAGAACGCCTTAGGTGTCGTAGGCCCACGTGCATCTTCCGAATGCCTGCAGCGTTACCCTAGAAACTGTGCTCTAGAGGCCCTTGGACGGCAAGCCGACTTACTCCTTGAGGTAGGCTGACTTCAGGCATGAGGTCCTAGAAGGAATTGTAAGCAAGACGTTTTGCTCAGCGCAGCTCCGACTACAGTAATGATGCAGCCTTCCGTGGCCTGCTGCCCAAGCTACCACAGTGTTCCCGAGGCTGTTGGTGTGCTGAGGAAATCTAGCTCCCCCGAGGCGGTGTGCAAGCTGCTGCCCTTCGCTCGGCACACACGCGAGTATTCCAAAGTGCCTCCGGGTCTGAATGTTGCTCTTCGACTCGGGAGAGCCTCGGGGTACTCCGTGTCCTTGTACGGAAACGGGTGCCGCCGGGAGGAGTCTAGGAGTCCCGAAGAGCTTCCAACCCTTCCACTGAAGCAGAAGAGAGAACTAAGGCCTCAGGGAAGCTGCTGCACTCCTACCCTGCTGCGTGGCATATCAGGGTGCTCCTTCGAAGCTAGGCCTCACTTGGAGTTTCCCCTTAGCTATACAACAGGCCAGGATGAGCTCTGACCGAGAAAGTGGAGTGCCCCGGTTCCATGTGAAACCGTCTCTTCCCTCTCACAGCCATGCCTGCCGTGAGAAGAGGCCCGGCAACAGCAGTGTTTCTCAGGGAGCTTCAAGGCGCAATAGAGGATTCTTCAAGGTGCGGAAACAAGGCTGGTCCCATCGGGCACCAGCCCCAGGATGACACGGAGCATAAGTATCTGTGCTTTCTAGCCAAGGCAAAAGCGACCTAGTACATACTTGCTTCAAGCGTTCTTCACAGGGTGCTCTGGGTGTACCAAACTGCCTAGAGCAAGGAATGCCTTTGGTCTCCTAGGCTCCCTTGCCTCTACTGAAAGCCTGAAGTGTTACACAGAGACCTGTGCTTTCGTGGAAGTTGGAAGGCAAGCCCGCCTTTCCCCCTGAGATACGGTGACTTCGGGTATGAGTTCCTAGAAGGGCAGCTTCCAAAGTCCGGCCGTGTTACACGGAGAACGGTGCTCTAGTTGCAGTGGGAGCACTAGTTGAATGCCTCCTTGCGGTGGGGTGACTTCAGAGATGAGGTGCTAGGGATACTGAAAAGCAGAGGGATTTTCTCAGTGCAGCTCAGACAAGGGCGATGAGGCCGAAGTCCACGGCACGCTGCACTGGCTAGAACCGTGTTCCGCAAGCTGCTGGAGAGCTGAGGAAATCTAGCTCTCCCAAGGGCGTGTGCAAATGCTGCCGATCAATAGGCGTACGCACAGGGGTACTCCGAAGGGCTTCCTGGGCTGGACGTTGCTCGGGAGGCCCAGGGGTCCGTGGACTACACAGCGTCCTCGTACAGAGACACGGGCCGACGCGAGGCGCCTAGGAATCCTGAGAAGCTTAGCAGCGTTACACTAAGGAAGGGCAACGACTACCGCCTCATGGAAACTGCCGCGCGCCTACCATTCTGCCTGCAATTCAGGGCCTTCATTTGAGGCTTCTGCTCAGTGGAGTTTTAAGGTAACTATAGGGCAGGGAGGATGAGCTCCCAAACAGCAACGGGAAGGCACCCTGTTTCTTTCATGGAAACTCTTTCTCTTCTCAGAGCCACGCCTGCACAGATGAGAATCCGGGCCACAGCAGTGCTTTCCAGGTAGCTTCGGGGCCGCATAAATGCAGCTTTCAAGGCGGGAAAGCAAGGCTTGTCTCAAACGGCCATTTCCAGGTTGACATGGGGCAGACTCTTCCGTGGTTTCTACCAAGTCAAAGAGACCTAGCTTCTCACGGAGTCCTTCCACAGTCAACTTTTCTATGCAGGGTATTCTTCCTGAGGTGAACGGCCTGAACGAAAGAATGCGCTAGGTTTCTTGGGTCCTGCGAATCGTCCCAAAGCCTGCGGCTTTACACCAGAAACTGTGCTCTGGTTGCACTTGGAATCCCTCCCCCCACCACCCCCGCCCTCCCCAAGCCGACATTCTCCTTGAGTTAGGTTGACTTCAGGTATGAGGTCCTGGAGGGAATTGTAAGCAAAGTGCTTCTCTCAGTACAGCTCTGACTACGGTAATGAGGCACACTTCCATGGCCTTCTGCAACTAGAGCTACGAATATGTTCCTGAGGCTGTTGGTGAGCTGAGGCAATCTAGCTCCCCCGAGGCAGCGTGAAAGCTGCTGCCCTTCACTCGGCACGCACACGGGTACTCCGAAGTGTCTAGGGGTGTGAATGTGGCTCTTCAGCTCAGGGGAGCCCGGGGGTCCTCAGTGTCCTTGTACGGAAACGGGTGCTGCCGCGAGGAGTCTGGGAGACCCGGAAAGCTTACTACCGTTCCACTGAAGCAGAAGAGAGAGCTAAGGCCTCCTGGGAGCTGCTGCACTCCTACCCTGCTGCACGGCATGTCAGGGCCCTCCTTCGAAGCTAGGCCTCACTTGGAGCTTCCCCTTAGCTACCGAACAGGACAGGATGAGCTCTGACCGAGAAACTGGAATGCCCCGGTTCCTCGCGAAACCGTCTTTTCCCTCTCGCAGCCATGCCTGCCGTGAGAGGAGGCCCGACAACAGCAGTGTTTTCCAGGGAGCTGCGAGGCGCGTTAACAGGACCTCTCAAGGTGCCGAAACGAGGCCAGTCCCATCAGGCAGCAGCTCCAGGAAGACACGCAGCCTAAGTGCCTGTCAAGGCACTTCTGTCAAGTCAAAAGAGACCTAGCGACATACTTGGCTCTTCCCTGATTCAACTTTCCTTACACAGGACGTTCTGCGTGTAGCGAACTGCCGGGACCACAGAGTGCCCTAGGTCTCGCAGGGTCCCGTGCATCTACCGAAACCCTGAAGTGTTCCACAGAGATCTGCGCTTTGGCGGAATTTGTAACGCAGGCCGCCTTTGCACCTGAGCTACGGTGACTTCAGGTGTGAGTGCCTAGAGGGACTAGCAAGCGCAGAGTTCTTCTCAGTACAGCTCGGACCAGGGCAATGTGGCCGACTTCCGTGGCATGCTGGACTTGCTAGAACCGTGTTCCTGAATCCGTTGGTGAGCTGAAGCAATCTAGCTCCCCCCAGGAGAGAGTGCAGCGTGTTACGCTTCACTGGGCCTAGCCAGGGGCACCCAGAAGGGCCTACGTGTCTGAGTGTGGCCCAGCAGGCCCAGGGGAGCCTGAGGGTACTCAGAGTTCTTGTAGGGACACGGGTGCTGACGCGAGGGGGCCAGGAGTCCTGACAGGATTAGTACCGTTACACGAGGGCAGGAGTGCGACAAAGGCCTCAAGGAAAAGGCCGCAAAACTACCCTTCTGGATGGCAAATCAGGGCCTTAGGTAGAGGCTACGGCCCACGTCGGGATTCCCCTTCGCTCTAGAGCAGGGCAGGGTATGCTCCCGCCCAGGGCCTGAAAGCACCCTCTTCCTTTCGAGAAAACTCTGCTGCTTCCAGAGCCATGCCTGCAGTGAGTACAAGTCCAGCAACCACAGCGTTGTTCAGGAAGCTTCAAGGCCGCATGAATGGAGCTTTCAAGCCGGGAAGACCAGGCTTGCCTCAGAGGGCTGCCTTTTCCAGGTTTACGTGCAGAAGAAGCGTCTGTGGTTTCTAACAAGTCCAAAGAGACCTAGCTGCTCACTGGGTCCCTCGAGAATCATCTTCTCTAGGCAGGGTGCCCCGCGTGTAGCGAACTGCTTAAATGAAAGAACGCCTTAGGTGTCGTAGGCCCACGTGCATCTTCCGAATGCCTGCAGCGTTACCCTAGAAACTGTGCTCTAGAGGCCCTTGGACGGCAAGCCGACTTACTCCTTGAGGTAGGCTGACTTCAGGCATGAGGTCCTAGAAGGAATTGTAAGCAAGACGTTTTGCTCAGCGCAGCTCCGACTACAGTAATGATGCAGCCTTCCGTGGCCTGCTGCCCAAGCTACCACAGTGTTCCCGAGGCTGTTGGTGTGCTGAGGAAATCTAGCTCCCCCGAGGCGGTGTGCAAGCTGCTGCCCTTCGCTCGGCACACACGCGAGTATTCCAAAGTGCCTCCGGGTCTGAATGTTGCTCTTCGACTCGGGAGAGCCTCGGGGTACTCCGTGTCCTTGTACGGAAACGGGTGCCGCCGGGAGGAGTCTAGGAGTCCCGAAGAGCTTCCAACCCTTCCACTGAAGCAGAAGAGAGAACTAAGGCCTCAGGGAAGCTGCTGCACTCCTACCCTGCTGCGTGGCATATCAGGGTGCTCCTTCGAAGCTAGGCCTCACTTGGAGTTTCCCCTTAGCTATACAACAGGCCAGGATGAGCTCTGACCGAGAAAGTGGAGTGCCCCGGTTCCATGTGAAACCGTCTCTTCCCTCTCACAGCCATGCCTGCCGTGAGAAGAGGCCCGGCAACAGCAGTGTTTCTCAGGGAGCTTCAAGGCGCAATAGAGGATTCTTCAAGGTGCGGAAACAAGGCTGGTCCCATCGGGCACCAGCCCCAGGATGACACGGAGCATAAGTATCTGTGCTTTCTATCCAAGGCAAAAGCGACCTAGTACATACTTGCTTCAAGCGTTCTTCACAGGGTGCTCTGGGTGTACCAAACTGCCTAGAGCAAGGAATGCCTTTGGTCTCCTAGGCTCCCTTGCCTCTACTGAAAGCCTGAAGTGTTACACAGAGACCTGTGCTTTCGTGGAAGTTGGAAGGCAAGCCCGCCTTTCCCCCTGAGATACGGTGACTTCGGGTATGAGTTCCTAGAAGGGCAGCTTCCAAAGTCCGGCCGTGTTACACGGAGAACGGTGCTCTAGTTGCAGTGGGAGCACTAGTTGAATGCCTCCTTGCGGTGGGGTGACTTCAGAGATGAGGTGCTAGGGATACTGAAAAGCAGAGGGATTTTCTCAGTGCAGCTCAGACAAGGGCGATGAGGCCGAAGTCCACGGCACGCTGCACTGGCTAGAACCGTGTTCCGCAAGCTGCTGGAGAGCTGAGGAAATCTAGCTCTCCCAAGGGCGTGTGCAAATGCTGCCGATCAATAGGCGTACGCACAGGGGTACTCCGAAGGGCTTCCTGGGCTGGACGTTGCTCGGGAGGCCCAGGGGTCCGTGGACTACACAGCGTCCTCGTACAGAGACACGGGCCGACGCGAGGCGCCTAGGAATCCTGAGAAGCTTAGCAGCGTTACACTAAGGAAGGGCAACGACTACCGCCTCATGGAAACTGCCGCGCGCCTACCATTCTGCCTGCAATTCAGGGCCTTCATTTGAGGCTTCTGCTCAGTGGAGTTTTAAGGTAACTATAGGGCAGGGAGGATGAGCTCCCAAACAGCAACGGGAAGGCACCCTGTTTCTTTCATGGAAACTCTTTCTCTTCTCAGAGCCACGCCTGCACGGATGAGAATCCGGGCCACAGCAGTGCTTTCCAGGTAGCTTCGGGGCCGCATAAATGCAGCTTTCAAGGCGGGAAAGCAAGGCTTGTCTCAAACGGCCATTTCCAGGTTGACATGGGGCAGACTCTTCCGTGGTTTCTACCAAGTCAAAGAGACCTAGCTTCTCACGGAGTCCTTCCACAGTCAACTTTTCTATGCAGGGTATTCTTCCTGAGGTGAACGGCCTGAACGAAAGAATGCGCTAGGTTTCTTGGGTCCTGCGAATCGTCCCAAAGCCTGCGGCTTTACACCAGAAACTGTGCTCTGGTTGCACTTGGAATCCCTCCCCCCACCACCCCCGCCCTCCCCAAGCCGACATTCTCCTTGAGTTAGGTTGACTTCAGGTATGAGGTCCTGGAGGGAATTGTAAGCAAAGTGCTTCTCTCAGTACAGCTCTGACTACGGTAATGAGGCACACTTCCATGGCCTTCTGCAACTAGAGCTACGAATATGTTCCTGAGGCTGTTGGTGAGCTGAGGCAATCTAGCTCCCCCGAGGCAGCGTGAAAGCTGCTGCCCTTCACTCGGCACGCACACGGGTACTCCGAAGTGTCTAGGGGTGTGAATGTGGCTCTTCAGCTCAGGGGAGCCCGGGGGTCCTCAGTGTCCTTGTACGGAAACGGGTGCTGCCGCGAGGAGTCTGGGAGACCCGGAAAGCTTACTACCGTTCCACTGAAGCAGAAGAGAGAGCTAAGGCCTCCTGGGAGCTGCTGCACTCCTACCCTGCTGCACGGCATGTCAGGGCCCTCCTTCGAAGCTAGGCCTCACTTGGAGCTTCCCCTTAGCTACCGAACAGGACAGGATGAGCTCTGACCGAGAAACTGGAATGCCCCGGTTCCTCGCGAAACCGTCTTTTCCCTCTCGCAGCCATGCCTGCCGTGAGAGGAGGCCCGACAACAGCAGTGTTTTCCAGGGAGCTGCGAGGCACGTTAACAGGACCTCTCAAGGTGCCGAAACGAGGCCAGTCCCATCAGGCAGCAGCTCCAGGAAGACACGCAGCCTAAGTGCCTGTCAAGGCACTTCTGTCAAGTCAAAAGAGACCTAGCGACATACTTGGCTCTTCCCTGATTCAACTTTCCTTACACAGGACGTTCTGCGTGTAGCGAACTGCCGGGACCACAGAGTGCCCTAGGTCTCGCAGGGTCCCGTGCATCTACCGAAACCCTGAAGTGTTCCACAGAGATCTGCGCTTTGGCGGAATTTGTAACGCAGGCCGCCTTTGCACCTGAGCTACGGTGACTTCAGGTGTGAGTGCCTAGAGGGACTAGCAAGCGCAGAGTTCTTCTCAGTACAGCTCGGACCAGGGCAATGTGGCCGACTTCCGTGGCATGCTGGACTTGCTAGAACCGTGTTCCTGAATCCGTTGGTGAGCTGAAGCAATCTAGCTCCCCCCAGGAGAGAGTGCAGCGTGTTACGCTTCACTGGGCCTAGCCAGGGGCACCCAGAAGGGCCTACGTGTCTGAGTGTGGCCCAGCAGGCCCAGGGGAGCCTGAGGGTACTCAGAGTTCTTGTAGGGACACGGGTGCTGACGCGAGGGGGCCAGGAGTCCTGACAGGATTAGTACCGTTACACGAGGGCAGGAGTGCGACAAAGGCCTCAAGGAAAAGGCCGCAAAACTACCCTTCTGGATGGCAAATCAGGGCCTTAGGTAGAGGCTACGGCCCACGTCGGGATTCCCCTTCGCTCTAGAGCAGGGCAGGGTATGCTCCCGCCCAGGGCCTGAAAGCACCCTCTTCCTTTCGAGAAAACTCTGCTGCTTCCAGAGCCATGCCTGCAGTGAGTACAAGTCCAGCAACCACAGCGTTGTTCAGGAAGCTTCAAGGCCGCATGAATGGAGCTTTCAAGCCGGGAAGACCAGGCTTGCCTCAGAGGGCTGCCTTTTCCAGGTTTACGTGCAGAAGAAGCGTCTGTGGTTTCTAACAAGTCCAAAGAGACCTAGCTGCTCACTGGGTCCCTCGAGAATCATCTTCTCTAGGCAGGGTGCCCCGCGTGTAGCGAACTGCTTAAATGAAAGAACGCCTTAGGTGTCGTAGGCCCACGTGCATCTTCCGAATGCCTGCAGCGTTACCCTAGAAACTGTGCTCTAGAGGCCCTTGGACGGCAAGCCGACTTACTCCTTGAGGTAGGCTGACTTCAGGCATGAGGTCCTAGAAGGAATTGTAAGCAAGACGTTTTGCTCAGCGCAGCTCTGACTACAGTAATGATGCAGCCTTCCGTGGCCTGCTGCCCAAGCTACCACAGTGTTCCCGAGGCTGTTGGTGTGCTGAGGAAATCTAGCTCCCCCGAGGCGGTGTGCAAGCTGCTGCCCTTCGCTCGGCACACACGCGAGTATTCCAAAGTGCCTCCGGGTCTGAATGTTGCTCTTCGACTCGGGAGAGCCTCGGGGTACTCCGTGTCCTTGTACGGAAACGGGTGCCGCCGGGAGGAGTCTAGGAGTCCCGAAGAGCTTCCAACCCTTCCACTGAAGCAGAAGAGAGAACTAAGGCCTCAGGGAAGCTGCTGCACTCCTACCCTGCTGCGTGGCATATCAGGGTGCTCCTTCGAAGCTAGGCCTCACTTGGAGTTTCCCCTTAGCTATACAACAGGCCAGGATGAGCTCTGACCGAGAAAGTGGAGTGCCCCGGTTCCATGTGAAACCGTCTCTTCCCTCTCACAGCCATGCCTGCCGTGAGAAGAGGCCCGGCAACAGCAGTGTTTCTCAGGGAGCTTCAAGGCGCAATAGAGGATTCTTCAAGGTGCGGAAACAAGGCTGGTCCCATCGGGCACCAGCCCCAGGATGACACGGAGCATAAGTATCTGTGCTTTCTAGCCAAGGCAAAAGCGACCTAGTACATACTTGCTTCAAGCGTTCTTCACAGGGTGCTCTGGGTGTACCAAACTGCCTAGAGCAAGGAATGCCTTTGGTCTCCTAGGCTCCCTTGCCTCTACTGAAAGCCTGAAGTGTTACACAGAGACCTGTGCTTTCGTGGAAGTTGGAAGGCAAGCCCGCCTTTCCCCCTGAGATACGGTGACTTCGGGTATGAGTTCCTAGAAGGGCAGCTTCCAAAGTCCGGCCGTGTTACACGGAGAACGGTGCTCTAGTTGCAGTGGGAGCACTAGTTGAATGCCTCCTTGCGGTGGGGTGACTTCAGAGATGAGGTGCTAGGGATACTGAAAAGCAGAGGGATTTTCTCAGTGCAGCTCAGACAAGGGCGATGAGGCCGAAGTCCACGGCACGCTGCACTGGCTAGAACCGTGTTCCGCAAGCTGCTGGAGAGCTGAGGAAATCTAGCTCTCCCAAGGGCGTGTGCAAATGCTGCCGATCAATAGGCGTACGCACAGGGGTACTCCGAAGGGCTTCCTGGGCTGGACGTTGCTCGGGAGGCCCAGGGGTCCGTGGACTACACAGCGTCCTCGTACAGAGACACGGGCCGACGCGAGGCGCCTAGGAATCCTGAGAAGCTTAGCAGCGTTACACTAAGGAAGGGCAACGACTACCGCCTCATGGAAACTGCCGCGCGCCTACCATTCTGCCTGCAATTCAGGGCCTTCATTTGAGGCTTCTGCTCAGTGGAGTTTTAAGGTAACTATAGGGCAGGGAGGATGAGCTCCCAAACAGCAACGGGAAGGCACCCTGTTTCTTTCATGGAAACTCTTTCTCTTCTCAGAGCCACGCCTGCACGGATGAGAATCCGGGCCACAGCAGTGCTTTCCAGGTAGCTTCGGGGCCGCATAAATGCAGCTTTCAAGGCGGGAAAGCAAGGCTTGTCTCAAACGGCCATTTCCAGGTTGACATGGGGCAGACTCTTCCGTGGTTTCTACCAAGTCAAAGAGACCTAGCTTCTCACGGAGTCCTTCCACAGTCAACTTTTCTATGCAGGGTATTCTTCCTGAGGTGAACGGCCTGAACGAAAGAATGCGCTAGGTTTCTTGGGTCCTGCGAATCGTCCCAAAGCCTGCGGCTTTACACCAGAAACTGTGCTCTGGTTGCACTTGGAATCCCTCCCCCCACCACCCCCGCCCTCCCCAAGCCGACATTCTCCTTGAGTTAGGTTGACTTCAGGTATGAGGTCCTGGAGGGAATTGTAAGCAAAGTGCTTCTCTCAGTACAGCTCTGACTACGGTAATGAGGCACACTTCCATGGCCTTCTGCAACTAGAGCTACGAATATGTTCCTGAGGCTGTTGGTGAGCTGAGGCAATCTAGCTCCCCCGAGGCAGCGTGAAAGCTGCTGCCCTTCACTCGGCACGCACACGGGTACTCCGAAGTGTCTAGGGGTGTGAATGTGGCTCTTCAGCTCAGGGGAGCCCGGGGGTCCTCAGTGTCCTTGTACGGAAACGGGTGCTGCCGCGAGGAGTCTGGGAGACCCGGAAAGCTTACTACCGTTCCACTGAAGCAGAAGAGAGAGCTAAGGCCTCCTGGGAGCTGCTGCACTCCTACCCTGCTGCACGGCATGTCAGGGCCCTCCTTCGAAGCTAGGCCTCACTTGGAGCTTCCCCTTAGCTACCGAACAGGACAGGATGAGCTCTGACCGAGAAACTGGAATGCCCCGGTTCCTCGCGAAACCGTCTTTTCCCTCTCGCAGCCATGCCTGCCGTGAGAGGAGGCCCGACAACAGCAGTGTTTTCCAGGGAGCTGCGAGGCGCGTTAACAGGACCTCTCAAGGTGCCGAAACGAGGCCAGTCCCATCAGGCAGCAGCTCCAGGAAGACACGCAGCCTAAGTGCCTGTCAAGGCACTTCTGTCAAGTCAAAAGAGACCTAGCGACATACTTGGCTCTTCCCTGATTCAACTTTCCTTACACAGGACGTTCTGCGTGTAGCGAACTGCCGGGACCACAGAGTGCCCTAGGTCTCGCAGGGTCCCGTGCATCTACCGAAACCCTGAAGTGTTCCACAGAGATCTGCGCTTTGGCGGAATTTGTAACGCAGGCCGCCTTTGCACCTGAGCTACGGTGACTTCAGGTGTGAGTGCCTAGAGGGACTAGCAAGCGCAGAGTTCTTCTCAGTACAGCTCGGACCAGGGCAATGTGGCCGACTTCCGTGGCATGCTGGACTTGCTAGAACCGTGTTCCTGAATCCGTTGGTGAGCTGAAGCAATCTAGCTCCCCCCAGGAGAGAGTGCAGCGTGTTACGCTTCACTGGGCCTAGCCAGGGGCACCCAGAAGGGCCTACGTGTCTGAGTGTGGCCCAGCAGGCCCAGGGGAGCCTGAGGGTACTCAGAGTTCTTGTAGGGACACGGGTGCTGACGCGAGGGGGCCAGGAGTCCTGACAGGATTAGTACCGTTACACGAGGGCAGGAGTGCGACAAAGGCCTCAAGGAAAAGGCCGCAAAACTACCCTTCTGGATGGCAAATCAGGGCCTTAGGTAGAGGCTACGGCCCACGTCGGGATTCCCCTTCGCTCTAGAGCAGGGCAGGGTATGCTCCCGCCCAGGGCCTGAAAGCACCCTCTTCCTTTCGAGAAAACTCTGCTGCTTCCAGAGCCATGCCTGCAGTGAGTACAAGTCCAGCAACCACAGCGTTGTTCAGGAAGCTTCAAGGCCGCATGAATGGAGCTTTCAAGCCGGGAAGACCAGGCTTGCCTCAGAGGGCTGCCTTTTCCAGGTTTACGTGCAGAAGAAGCGTCTGTGGTTTCTAACAAGTCCAAAGAGACCTAGCTGCTCACTGGGTCCCTCGAGAATCATCTTCTCTAGGCAGGGTGCCCCGCGTGTAGCGAACTGCTTAAATGAAAGAACGCCTTAGGTGTCGTAGGCCCACGTGCATCTTCCGAATGCCTGCAGCGTTACCCTAGAAACTGTGCTCTAGAGGCCCTTGGACGGCAAGCCGACTTACTCCTTGAGGTAGGCTGACTTCAGGCATGAGGTCCTAGAAGGAATTGTAAGCAAGACGTTTTGCTCAGCGCAGCTCCGACTACAGTAACGATGCAGCCTTCCGTGGCCTGCTGCCCAAGCTACCACAGTGTTCCCGAGGCTGTTGGTGTGCTGAGGAAATCTAGCTCCCCCGAGGCGGTGTGCAAGCTGCTGCCCTTCGCTCGGCACACACGCGAGTATTCCAAAGTGCCTCCGGGTCTGAATGTTGCTCTTCGACTCGGGAGAGCCTCGGGGTACTCCGTGTCCTTGTACGGAAACGGGTGCCGCCGGGAGGAGTCTAGGAGTCCCGAAGAGCTTCCAACCCTTCCACTGAAGCAGAAGAGAGAACTAAGGCCTCAGGGAAGCTGCTGCACTCCTACCCTGCTGCGTGGCATATCAGGGTGCTCCTTCGAAGCTAGGCCTCACTTGGAGTTTCCCCTTAGCTATACAACAGGCCAGGATGAACTCTGACCGAGAAAGTGGAGTGCCCCGGTTCCATGTGAAACCGTCTCTTCCCTCTCACAGCCATGCCTGCCGTGAGAAGAGGCCCGGCAACAGCAGTGTTTCTCAGGGAGCTTCAAGGCGCAATAGAGGATTCTTCAAGGTGCGGAAACAAGGCTGGTCCCATCGGGCACCAGCCCCAGGATGACACGGAGCATAAGTATCTGTGCTTTCTAGCCAAGGCAAAAGCGACCTAGTACATACTTGCTTCAAGCGTTCTTCACAGGGTGCTCTGGGTGTACCAAACTGCCTAGAGCAAGGAATGCCTTTGGTCTCCTAGGCTCCCTTGCCTCTACTGAAAGCCTGAAGTGTTACACAGAGACCTGTGCTTTCGTGGAAGTTGGAAGGCAAGCCCGCCTTTCCCCCTGAGATACGGTGACTTCGGGTATGAGTTCCTAGAAGGGCAGCTTCCAAAGTCCGGCCGTGTTACACGGAGAACGGTGCTCTAGTTGCAGTGGGAGCACTAGTTGAATGCCTCCTTGCGGTGGGGTGACTTCAGAGATGAGGTGCTAGGGATACTGAAAAGCAGAGGGATTTTCTCAGTGCAGCTCAGACAAGGGCGATGAGGCCGAAGTCCACGGCACGCTGCACTGGCTAGAACCGTGTTCCGCAAGCTGCTGGAGAGCTGAGGAAATCTAGCTCTCCCAAGGGCGTGTGCAAATGCTGCCGATCAATAGGCGTACGCACAGGGGTACTCCGAAGGGCTTCCTGGGCTGGACGTTGCTCGGGAGGCCCAGGGGTCCGTGGACTACACAGCGTCCTCGTACAGAGACACGGGCCGACGCGAGGCGCCTAGGAATCCTGAGAAGCTTAGCAGCGTTACACTAAGGAAGGGCAACGACTACCGCCTCATGGAAACTGCCGCGCGCCTACCATTCTGCCTGCAATTCAGGGCCTTCATTTGAGGCTTCTGCTCAGTGGAGTTTTAAGGTAACTATAGGGCAGGGAGGATGAGCTCCCAAACAGCAACGGGAAGGCACCCTGTTTCTTTCATGGAAACTCTTTCTCTTCTCAGAGCCACGCCTGCACGGATGAGAATCCGGGCCACAGCAGTGCTTTCCAGGTAGCTTCGGGGCCGCATAAATGCAGCTTTCAAGGCGGGAAAGCAAGGCTTGTCTCAAACGGCCATTTCCAGGTTGACATGGGGCAGACTCTTCCGTGGTTTCTACCAAGTCAAAGAGACCTAGCTTCTCACGGAGTCCTTCCACAGTCAACTTTTCTATGCAGGGTATTCTTCCTGAGGTGAACGGGCTGAACGAAAGAATGCGCTAGGTTTCTTGGGTCCTGCGAATCGTCCCAAAGCCTGCGGCTTTACACCAGAAACTGTGCTCTGGTTGCACTTGGAATCCCTCCCCCCACCACCCCCGCCCTCCCCAAGCCGACATTCTCCTTGAGTTAGGTTGACTTCAGGTATGAGGTCCTGGAGGGAATTGTAAGCAAAGTGCTTCTCTCAGTACAGCTCTGACTACGGTAATGAGGCACACTTCCATGGCCTTCTGCAACTAGAGCTACGAATATGTTCCTGAGGCTGTTGGTGAGCTGAGGCAATCTAGCTCCCCCGAGGCAGCGTGAAAGCTGCTGCCCTTCACTCGGCACGCACACGGGTACTCCGAAGTGTCTAGGGGTGTGAATGTGGCTCTTCAGCTCAGGGGAGCCCGGGGGTCCTCAGTGTCCTTGTACGGAAACGGGTGCTGCCGCGAGGAGTCTGGGAGACCCAGAAAGCTTACTACCGTTCCACTGAAGCAGAAGAGAGAGCTAAGGCCTCCTGGGAGCTGCTGCACTCCTACCCTGCTGCACGGCATGTCAGGGCCCTCCTTCGAAGCTAGGCCTCACTTGGAGCTTCCCCTTAGCTACCGAACAGGACAGGATGAGCTCTGACCGAGAAACTGGAATGCCCCGGTTCCTCGCGAAACCGTCTTTTCCCTCTCGCAGCCATGCCTGCCGTGAGAGGAGGCCCGACAACAGCAGTGTTTTCCAGGGAGCTGCGAGGCGCGTTAACAGGACCTCTCAAGGTGCCGAAACGAGGCCAGTCCCATCAGGCAGCAGCTCCAGGAAGACACGCAGCCTAAGTGCCTGTCAAGGCACTTCTGTCAAGTCAAAAGAGACCTAGCGACATACTTGGCTCTTCCCTGATTCAACTTTCCTTACACAGGACGTTCTGCGTGTAGCGAACTGCCGGGACCACAGAGTGCCCTAGGTCTCGCAGGGTCCCGTGCATCTACCGAAACCCTGAAGTGTTCCACAGAGATCTGCGCTTTGGCGGAATTTGTAACGCAGGCCGCCTTTGCACCTGAGCTACGGTGACTTCAGGTGTGAGTGCCTAGAGGGACTAGCAAGCGCAGAGTTCTTCTCAGTACAGCTCGGACCAGGGCAATGTGGCCGACTTCCGTGGCATGCTGGACTTGCTAGAACCGTGTTCCTGAATCCGTTGGTGAGCTGAAGCAATCTAGCTCCCCCCAGGAGAGAGTGCAGCGTGTTACGCTTCACTGGGCCTAGCCAGGGGCACCCAGAAGGGCCTACGTGTCTGAGTGTGGCCCAGCAGGCCCAGGGGAGCCTGAGGGTACTCAGAGTTCTTGTAGGGACACGGGTGCTGACGCGAGGGGGCCAGGAGTCCTGACAGGATTAGTACCGTTACACGAGGGCAGGAGTGCGACAAAGGCCTCAAGGAAAAGGCCGCAAAACTACCCTTCTGGATGGCAAATCAGGGCCTTAGGTAGAGGCTACGGCCCACGTCGGGATTCCCCTTCGCTCTAGAGCAGGGCAGGGTATGCTCCCGCCCAGGGCCTGAAAGCACCCTCTTCCTTTCGAGAAAACTCTGCTGCTTCCAGAGCCATGCCTGCAGTGAGTACAAGTCCAGCAACCACAGCGTTGTTCAGGAAGCTTCAAGGCCGCATGAATGGAGCTTTCAAGCCGGGAAGACCAGGCTTGCCTCAGAGGGCTGCCTTTTCCAGGTTTACGTGCAGAAGAAGCGTCTGTGGTTTCTAACAAGTCCAAAGAGACCTAGCTGCTCACTGGGTCCCTCGAGAATCATCTTCTCTAGGCAGGGTGCCCCGCGTGTAGCGAACTGCTTAAATGAAAGAACGCCTTAGGTGTCGTAGGCCCACGTGCATCTTCCGAATGCCTGCAGCGTTACCCTAGAAACTGTGCTCTAGAGGCCCTTGGACGGCAAGCCGACTTACTCCTTGAGGTAGGCTGACTTCAGGCATGAGGTCCTAGAAGGAATTGTAAGCAAGACGTTTTGCTCAGCGCAGCTCCGACTACAGTAATGATGCAGCCTTCCGTGGCCTGCTGCCCAAGCTACCACAGTGTTCCCGAGGCTGTTGGTGTGCTGAGGAAATCTAGCTCCCCCGAGGCGGTGTGCAAGCTGCTGCCCTTCGCTCGGCACACACGCGAGTATTCCAAAGTGCCTCCGGGTCTGAATGTTGCTCTTCGACTCGGGAGAGCCTCGGGGTACTCCGTGTCCTTGTACGGAAACGGGTGCCGCCGGGAGGAGTCTAGGAGTCCCGAAGAGCTTCCAACCCTTCCACTGAAGCAGAAGAGAGAACTAAGGCCTCAGGGAAGCTGCTGCACTCCTACCCTGCTGCGTGGCATATCAGGGTGCTCCTTCGAAGCTAGGCCTCACTTGGAGTTTCCCCTTAGCTATACAACAGGCCAGGATGAGCTCTGACCGAGAAAGTGGAGTGCCCCGGTTCCATGTGAAACCGTCTCTTCCCTCTCACAGCCATGCCTGCCGTGAGAAGAGGCCCGGCAACAGCAGTGTTTCTCAGGGAGCTTCAAGGCGCAATAGAGGATTCTTCAAGGTGCGGAAACAAGGCTGGTCCCATCGGGCACCAGCCCCAGGATGACACGGAGCATAAGTATCTGTGCTTTCTAGCCAAGGCAAAAGCGACCTAGTACATACTTGCTTCAAGCGTTCTTCACAGGGTGCTCTGGGTGTACCAAACTGCCTAGAGCAAGGAATGCCTTTGGTCTCCTAGGCTCCCTTGCCTCTACTGAAAGCCTGAAGTGTTACACAGAGACCTGTGCTTTCGTGGAAGTTGGAAGGCAAGCCCGCCTTTCCCCCTGAGATACGGTGACTTCGGGTATGAGTTCCTAGAAGGGCAGCTTCCAAAGTCCGGCCGTGTTACACGGAGAACGGTGCTCTAGTTGCAGTGGGAGCACTAGTTGAATGCCTCCTTGCGGTGGGGTGACTTCAGAGATGAGGTGCTAGGGATACTGAAAAGCAGAGGGATTTTCTCAGTGCAGCTCAGACAAGGGCGATGAGGCCGAAGTCCACGGCACGCTGCACTGGCTAGAACCGTGTTCCGCAAGCTGCTGGAGAGCTGAGGAAATCTAGCTCTCCCAAGGGCGTGTGCAAATGCTGCCGATCAATAGGCGTACGCACAGGGGTACTCCGAAGGGCTTCCTGGGCTGGACGTTGCTCGGGAGGCCCAGGGGTCCGTGGACTACACAGCGTCCTCGTACAGAGACACGGGCCGACGCGAGGCGCCTAGGAATCCTGAGAAGCTTAGCAGCGTTACACTAAGGAAGGGCAACGACTACCGCCTCATGGAAACTGCCGCGCGCCTACCATTCTGCCTGCAATTCAGGGCCTTCATTTGAGGCTTCTGCTCAGTGGAGTTTTAAGGTAACTATAGGGCAGGGAGGATGAGCTCCCAAACAGCAACGGGAAGGCACCCTGTTTCTTTCATGGAAACTCTTTCTCTTCTCAGAGCCACGCCTGCACGGATGAGAATCCGGGCCACAGCAGTGCTTTCCAGGTAGCTTCGGGGCCGCATAAATGCAGCTTTCAAGGCGGGAAAGCAAGGCTTGTCTCAAACGGCCATTTCCAGGTTGACATGGGGCAGACTCTTCCGTGGTTTCTACCAAGTCAAAGAGACCTAGCTTCTCACGGAGTCCTTCCACAGTCAACTTTTCTATGCAGGGTATTCTTCCTGAGGTGAACGGCCTGAACGAAAGAATGCGCTAGGTTTCTTGGGTCCTGCGAATCGTCCCAAAGCCTGCGGCTTTACACCAGAAACTGTGCTCTGGTTGCACTTGGAATCCCTCCCCCCACCACCCCCGCCCTCCCCAAGCCGACATTCTCCTTGAGTTAGGTTGACTTCAGGTATGAGGTCCTGGAGGGAATTGTAAGCAAAGTGCTTCTCTCAGTACAGCTCTGACTACGGTAATGAGGCACACTTCCATGGCCTTCTGCAACTAGAGCTACGAATATGTTCCTGAGGCTGTTGGTGAGCTGAGGCAATCTAGCTCCCCCGAGGCAGCGTGAAAGCTGCTGCCCTTCACTCGGCACGCACACGGGTACTCCGAAGTGTCTAGGGGTGTGAATGTGGCTCTTCAGCTCAGGGGAGCCCGGGGGTCCTCAGTGTCCTTGTACGGAAACGGGTGCTGCCGCGAGGAGTCTGGGAGACCCGGAAAGCTTACTACCGTTCCACTGAAGCAGAAGAGAGAGCTAAGGCCTCCTGGGAGCTGCTGCACTCCTACCCTGCTGCACGGCATGTCAGGGCCCTCCTTCGAAGCTAGGCCTCACTTGGAGCTTCCCCTTAGCTACCGAACAGGACAGGATGAGCTCTGACCGAGAAACTGGAATGCCCCGGTTCCTCGCGAAACCGTCTTTTCCCTCTCGCAGCCATGCCTGCCGTGAGAGGAGGCCCGACAACAGCAGTGTTTTCCAGGGAGCTGCGAGGCGCGTTAACAGGACCTCTCAAGGTGCCGAAACGAGGCCAGTCCCATCAGGCAGCAGCTCCAGGAAGACACGCAGCCTAAGTGCCTGTCAAGGCACTTCTGTCAAGTCAAAAGAGACCTAGCGACATACTTGGCTCTTCCCTGATTCAACTTTCCTTACACAGGACGTTCTGCGTGTAGCGAACTGCCGGGACCACAGAGTGCCCTAGGTCTCGCAGGGTCCCGTGCATCTACCGAAACCCTGAAGTGTTCCACAGAGATCTGCGCTTTGGCGGAATTTGTAACGCAGGCCGCCTTTGCACCTGAGCTACGGTGACTTCAGGTGTGAGTGCCTAGAGGGACTAGCAAGCGCAGAGTTCTTCTCAGTACAGCTCGGACCAGGGCAATGTGGCCGACTTCCGTGGCATGCTGGACTTGCTAGAACCGTGTTCCTGAATCCGTTGGTGAGCTGAAGCAATCTAGCTCCCCCCAGGAGAGAGTGCAGCGTGTTACGCTTCACTGGGCCTAGCCAGGGGCACCCAGAAGGGCCTACGTGTCTGAGTGTGGCCCAGCAGGCCCAGGGGAGCCTGAGGGTACTCAGAGTTCTTGTAGGGACACGGGTGCTGACGCGAGGGGGCCAGGAGTCCTGACAGGATTAGTACCGTTACACGAGGGCAGGAGTGCGACAAAGGCCTCAAGGAAAAGGCCGCAAAACTACCCTTCTGGATGGCAAATCAGGGCCTTAGGTAGAGGCTACGGCCCACGTCGGGATTCCCCTTCGCTCTAGAGCAGGGCAGGGTATGCTCCCGCCCAGGGCCTGAAAGCACCCTCTTCCTTTCGAGAAAACTCTGCTGCTTCCAGAGCCATGCCTGCAGTGAGTACAAGTCCAGCAACCACAGCGTTGTTCAGGAAGCTTCAAGGCCGCATGAATGGAGCTTTCAAGCCGGGAAGACCAGGCTTGCCTCAGAGGGCTGCCTTTTCCAGGTTTACGTGCAGAAGAAGCGTCTGTGGTTTCTAACAAGTCCAAAGAGACCTAGCTGCTCACTGGGTCCCTCGAGAATCATCTTCTCTAGGCAGGGTGCCCCGCGTGTAGCGAACTGCTTAAATGAAAGAACGCCTTAGGTGTCGTAGGCCCATGTGCATCTTCCGAATGCCTGCAGCGTTACCCTAGAAACTGTGCTCTAGAGGCCCTTGGACGGCCAGCCGACTTACTCCTTGAGGTAGGCTGACTTCAGGCATGAGGTCCTAGAAGGAATTGTAAGCAAGACGTTTTGCTCAGCGCAGCTCCGACTACAGTAACGATGCAGCCTTCCGTGGCCTGCTGCCCAAGCTACCACAGTGTTCCCGAGGCTGTTGGTGTGCTGAGGAAATCTAGCTCCCCCGAGGCGGTGTGCAAGCTGCTGCCCTTCGCTCGGCACACACGCGAGTATTCCAAAGTGCCTCCGGGTCTGAATGTTGCTCTTCGACTCGGGAGAGCCTCGGGGTACTCCGTGTCCTTGTACGGAAACGGGTGCCGCCGGGAGGAGTCTAGGAGTCCCGAAGAGCTTCCAACCCTTCCACTGAAGCAGAAGAGAGAACTAAGGCCTCAGGGAAGCTGCTGCACTCCTACCCTGCTGCGTGGCATATCAGGGTGCTCCTTCGAAGCTAGGCCTCACTTGGAGTTTCCCCTTAGCTATACAACAGGCCAGGATGAGCTCTGACCGAGAAAGTGGAGTGCCCCGGTTCCATGTGAAACCGTCTCTTCCCTCTCACAGCCATGCCTGCCGTGAGAAGAGGCCCGGCAACAGCAGTGTTTCTCAGGGAGCTTCAAGGCGCAATAGAGGATTCTTCAAGGTGCGGAAACAAGGCTGGTCCCATCGGGCACCAGCCCCAGGATGACACGGAGCATAAGTATCTGTGCTTTCTAGCCAAGGCAAAAGCGACCTAGTACATACTTGCTTCAAGCGTTCTTCACAGGGTGCTCTGGGTGTACCAAACTGCCTAGACCAAGGAATGCCTTTGGTCTCCTAGGCTCCCTTGCCTCTACTGAAAGCCTGAAGTGTTACACAGAGACCTGTGCTTTCGTGGAAGTTGGAAGGCAAGCCCGCCTTTCCCCCTGAGATACGGTGACTTCGGGTATGAGTTCCTAGAAGGGCAGCTTCCAAAGTCCGGCCGTGTTACACGGAGAACGGTGCTCTAGTTGCAGTGGGAGCACTAGTTGAATGCCTCCTTGCGGTGGGGTGACTTCAGAGATGAGGTGCTAGGGATACTGAAAAGCAGAGGGATTTTCTCAGTGCAGCTCAGACAAGGGCGATGAGGCCGAAGTCCACGGCACGCTGCACTGGCTAGAACCGTGTTCCGCAAGCTGCTGGAGAGCTGAGGAAATCTAGCTCTCCCAAGGGCGTGTGCAAATGCTGCCGATCAATAGGCGTACGCACAGGGGTACTCCGAAGGGCTTCCTGGGCTGGACGTTGCTCGGGAGGCCCAGGGGTCCGTGGACTACACAGCGTCCTCGTACAGAGACACGGGCCGACGCGAGGCGCCTAGGAATCCTGAGAAGCTTAGCAGCGTTACACTAAGGAAGGGCAACGACTACCGCCTCATGGAAACTGCCGCGCGCCTACCATTCTGCCTGCAATTCAGGGCCTTCATTTGAGGCTTCTGCTCAGTGGAGTTTTAAGGTAACTATAGGGCAGGGAGGATGAGCTCCCAAACAGCAACGGGAAGGCACCCTGTTTCTTTCATGGAAACTCTTTCTCTTCTCAGAGCCACGCCTGCACGGATGAGAATCCGGGCCACAGCAGTGCTTTCCAGGTAGCTTCGGGGCCGCATAAATGCAGCTTTCAAGGCGGGAAAGCAAGGCTTGTCTCAAACGGCCATTTCCAGGTTGACATGGGGCAGACTCTTCCGTGGTTTCTACCAAGTCAAAGAGACCTAGCTTCTCACGGAGTCCTTCCACAGTCAACTTTTCTATGCAGGGTATTCTTCCTGAGGTGAACGGCCTGAACGAAAGAATGCGCTAGGTTTCTTGGGTCCTGCGAATCGTCCCAAAGCCTGCGGCTTTACACCAGAAACTGTGCTCTGGTTGCACTTGGAATCCCTCCCCCCACCACCCCCGCCCTCCCCAAGCCGACATTCTCCTTGAGTTAGGTTGACTTCAGGTATGAGGTCCTGGAGGGAATTGTAAGCAAAGTGCTTCTCTCAGTACAGCTCTGACTACGGTAATGAGGCACACTTCCATGGCCTTCTGCAACTAGAGCTACGAATATGTTCCTGAGGCTGTTGGTGAGCTGAGGCAATCTAGCTCCCCCGAGGCAGCGTGAAAGCTGCTGCCCTTCACTCGGCACGCACACGGGTACTCCGAAGTGTCTAGGGGTGTGAATGTGGCTCTTCAGCTCAGGGGAGCCCGGGGGTCCTCAGTGTCCTTGTACGGAAACGGGTGCTGCCGCGAGGAGTCTGGGAGACCCGGAAAGCTTACTACCGTTCCACTGAAGCAGAAGAGAGAGCTAAGGCCTCCTGGGAGCTGCTGCACTCCTACCCTGCTGCACGGCATGTCAGGGCCCTCCTTCGAAGCTAGGCCTCACTTGGAGCTTCCCCTTAGCTACCGAACAGGACAGGATGAGCTCTGACCGAGAAACTGGAATGCCCCGGTTCCTCGCGAAACCGTCTTTTCCCTCTCGCAGCCATGCCTGCCGTGAGAGGAGGCCCGACAACAGCAGTGTTTTCCAGGGAGCTGCGAGGCGCGTTAACAGGACCTCTCAAGGTGCCGAAACGAGGCCAGTCCCATCAGGCAGCAGCTCCAGGAAGACACGCAGCGTAAGTGCCTGTGGTTTCTGTCAAGTCAAAAGAGACCTAGCGACATACTTGGCTCTTCCCTGATTCAACTTTCCTTACACAGGACGTTCTGCGTGTAGCGAACTGCCGGGACCACAGAGTGCCCTAGGTCTCGCAGGGTCCCGTGCATCTACCGAAACCCTGAAGTGTTCCACAGAGATCTGCGCTTTGGCGGAATTTGTAACGCGGGCCGCCTTTGCACCTGAGCTACGGTGACTTCAGGTGTGAGTGCCTAGAGGGACTAGCAAGCGCAGAGTTCTTCTCAGTACAGCTCGGACCAGGGCAATGTGGCCGACTTCCGTGGCATGCTGGACTTGCTAGAACCGTGTTCCTGAATCCGTTGGTGAGCTGAAGCAATCTAGCTCCCCCCAGGAGAGAGTGCAGCGTGTTACGCTTCACTGGGCCTAGCCAGGGGCACCCAGAAGGGCCTACGTGTCTGAGTGTGGCCCAGCAGGCCCAGGGGAGCCTGAGGGTACTCAGAGTTCTTGTAGGGACACGGGTGCTGACGCGAGGGGGCCAGGAGTCCTGACAGGATTAGTACCGTTACACGAGGGCAGGAGTGCGACAAAGGCCTCAAGGAAAAGGCCGCAAAACTACCCTTCTGGATGGCAAATCAGGGCCTTAGGTAGAGGCTATGGCCCACGTCGGGATTCCCCTTCGCTCTAGAGCAGGGCAGGGTATGCTCCCGCCCAGGGCCTGAAAGCACCCTCTTCCTTTCGAGAAAACTCTGCTGCTTCCAGAGCCATGCCTGCAGTGAGTACAAGTCCAGCAACCACAGCGTTGTTCAGGAAGCTTCAAGGCCGCATGAATGGAGCTTTCAAGCCGGGAAGACCAGGCTTGCCTCAGAGGGCTGCCTTTTCCAGGTTTACGTGCAGAAGAAGCGTCTGTGGTTTCTAACAAGTCCAAAGAGACCTAGCTGCTCACTGGGTCCCTCGAGAATCATCTTCTCTAGGCAGGGTGCCCCGCGTGTAGCGAACTGCTTAAATGAAAGAACGCCTTAGGTGTCGTAGGCCCACGTGCATCTTCCGAATGCCTGCAGCGTTACCCTAGAAACTGTGCTCTAGAGGCCCTTGGACGGCAAGCCGACTTACTCCTTGAGGTAGGCTGACTTCAGGCATGAGGTCCTAGAAGGAATTGTAAGCAAGACGTTTTGCTCAGCGCAGCTCCGACTACAGTAACGATGCAGCCTTCCGTGGCCTGCTGCCCAAGCTACCACAGTGTTCCCGAGGCTGTTGGTGTGCTGAGGAAATCTAGCTCCCCCGAGGCGGTGTGCAAGCTGCTGCCCTTCGCTCGGCACACACGCGAGTATTCCAAAGTGCCTCCGGGTCTGAATGTTGCTCTTCGACTCGGGAGAGCCTCGGGGTACTCCGTGTCCTTGTACGGAAACGGGTGCCGCCGGGAGGAGTCTAGGAGTCCCGAAGAGCTTCCAACCCTTCCACTGAAGCAGAAGAGAGAACTAAGGCCTCAGGGAAGCTGCTGCACTCCTACCCTGCTGCGTGGCATATCAGGGTGCTCCTTCGAAGCTAGGCCTCACTTGGAGTTTCCCCTTAGCTATACAACAGGCCAGGATGAGCTCTGACCGAGAAAGTGGAGTGCCCCGGTTCCATGTGAAACCGTCTCTTCCCTCTCACAGCCATGCCTGCCGTGAGAAGAGGCCCGGCAACAGCAGTGTTTCTCAGGGAGCTTCAAGGCGCAATAGAGGATTCTTCAAGGTGCGGAAACAAGGCTGGTCCCATCGGGCACCAGCCCCAGGATGACACGGAGCATAAGTATCTGTGCTTTCTAGCCAAGGCAAAAGCGACCTAGTACATACTTGCTTCAAGCGTTCTTCACAGGGTGCTCTGGGTGTACCAAACTGCCTAGAGCAAGGAATGCCTTTGGTCTCCTAGGCTCCCTTGCCTCTACTGAAAGCCTGAAGTGTTACACAGAGACCTGTGCTTTCGTGGAAGTTGGAAGGCAAGCCCGCCTTTCCCCCTGAGATACGGTGACTTCGGGTATGAGTTCCTAGAAGGGCAGCTTCCAAAGTCCGGCCGTGTTACACGGAGAACGGTGCTCTAGTTGCAGTGGGAGCACTAGTTGAATGCCTCCTTGCGGTGGGGTGACTTCAGAGATGAGGTGCTAGGGATACTGAAAAGCAGAGGGATTTTCTCAGTGCAGCTCAGACAAGGGCGATGAGGCCGAAGTCCACGGCACGCTGCACTGGCTAGAACCGTGTTCCGCAAGCTGCTGGAGAGCTGAGGAAATCTAGCTCTCCCAAGGGCGTGTGCAAATGCTGCCGATCAATAGGCGTACGCACAGGGGTACTCCGAAGGGCTTCCTGGGCTGGACGTTGCTCGGGAGGCCCAGGGGTCCGTGGACTACACAGCGTCCTCGTACAGAGACACGGGCCGACGCGAGGCGCCTAGGAATCCTGAGAAGCTTAGCAGCGTTACACTAAGGAAGGGCAACGACTACCGCCTCATGGAAACTGCCGCGCGCCTACCATTCTGCCTGCAATTCAGGGCCTTCATTTGAGGCTTCTGCTCAGTGGAGTTTTAAGGTAACTATAGGGCAGGGAGGATGAGCTCCCAAACAGCAACGGGAAGGCACCCTGTTTCTTTCATGGAAACTCTTTCTCTTCTCAGAGCCACGCCTGCACGGATGAGAATCTGGGCCACAGCAGTGCTTTCCAGGTGGCTTCGGGGCCACATAAATGCAGCTTTCAAGGCGGGAAAGCAAGGCTTGTCTCAAACGGCCATTTCCAGGTTGACATGGGGCAGACTCTTCCGTGGTTTCTACCAAGTCAAAGAGACCTAGCTTCTCACGGAGTCCTTCCACAGTCAACTTTTCTATGCAGGGTATTCTTCCTGAGGTGAACGGCCTGAACGAAAGAATGCGCTAGGTTTCTTGGGTCCTGCGAATCGTCCCAAAGCCTGCGGCTTTACACCAGAAACTGTGCTCTGGTTGCACTTGGAATCCCTCCCCCCACCACCCCCGCCCTCCCCAAGCCGACATTCTCCTTGAGTTAGGTTGACTTCAGGTATGAGGTCCTGGAGGGAATTGTAAGCAAAGTGCTTCTCTCAGTACAGCTCTGACTACGGTAATGAGGCACACTTCCATGGCCTTCTGCAACTAGAGCTACGAATATGTTCCTGAGGCTGTTGGTGAGCTGAGGCAATCTAGCTCCCCCGAGGCAGCGTGAAAGCTGCTGCCCTTCACTCGGCACGCACACGGGTACTCCGAAGTGTCTAGGGGTGTGAATGTGGCTCTTCAGCTCAGGGGAGCCCGGGGGTCCTCAGTGTCCTTGTACGGAAACGGGTGCTGCCGCGAGGAGTCTGGGAGACCCGGAAAGCTTACTACCGTTCCACTGAAGCAGAAGAGAGAGCTAAGGCCTCCTGGGAGCTGCTGCACTCCTACCCTGCTGCACGGCATGTCAGGGCCCTCCTTCGAAGCTAGGCCTCACTTGGAGCTTCCCCTTAGCTACCGAACAGGACAGGATGAGCTCTGACCGAGAAACTGGAATGCCCCGGTTCCTCGCGAAACCGTCTTTTCCCTCTCGCAGCCATGCCTGCCGTGAGAGGAGGCCCGACAACAGCAGTGTTTTCCAGGGAGCTGCGAGGCGCGTTAACAGGACCTCTCAAGGTGCCGAAACGAGGCCAGTCCCATCAGGCAGCAGCTCCAGGAAGACACGCAGCCTAAGTGCCTGTCAAGGCACTTCTGTCAAGTCAAAAGAGACCTAGCGACATACTTGGCTCTTCCCTGATTCAACTTTCCTTACACAGGACGTTCTGCGTGTAGCGAACTGCCGGGACCACAGAGTGCCCTAGGTCTCGCAGGGTCCCGTGCATCTACCGAAACCCTGAAGTGTTCCACAGAGATCTGCGCTTTGGCGGAATTTGTAACGCAGGCCGCCTTTGCACCTGAGCTGCGGTGACTTCAGGTGTGAGTGCCTAGAGGGACTAGCAAGCGCAGAGTTCTTCTCAGTACAGCTCGGACCAGGGCAATGTGGCCGACTTCCGTGGCATGCTGGACTTGCTAGAACCGTGTTCCTGAATCCGTTGGTGAGCTGAAGCAATCTAGCTCCCCCCAGGAGAGAGTGCAGCGTGTTACGCTTCACTGGGCCTAGCCAGGGGCACCCAGAAGGGCCTACGTGTCTGAGTGTGGCCCAGCAGGCCCAGGGGAGCCTGAGGGTACTCAGAGTTCTTGTAGGGACACGGGTGCTGACGCGAGGGGGCCAGGAGTCCTGACAGGATTAGTACCGTTACACGAGGGCAGGAGTGCGACAAAGGCCTCAAGGAAAAGGCCGCAAAACTACCCTTCTGGATGGCAAATCAGGGCCTTAGGTAGAGGCTACGGCCCACGTCGGGATTCCCCTTCGCTCTAGAGCAGGGCAGGGTATGCTCCCGCCCAGGGCCTGAAAGCACCCTCTTCCTTTCGAGAAAACTCTGCTGCTTCCAGAGCCATGCCTGCAGTGAGTACAAGTCCAGCAACCACAGCGTTGTTCAGGAAGCTTCAAGGCCGCATGAATGGAGCTTTCAAGCCGGGAAGACCAGGCTTGCCTCAGAGGGCTGCCTTTTCCAGGTTTACGTGCAGAAGAAGCGTCTGTGGTTTCTAACAAGTCCAAAGAGACCTAGCTGCTCACTGGGTCCCTCGAGAATCATCTTCTCTAGGCAGGGTGCCCCGCGTGTAGCGAACTGCTTAAATGAAAGAACGCCTTAGGTGTCGTAGGCCCACGTGCATCTTCCGAATGCCTGCAGCGTTACCCTAGAAACTGTGCTCTAGAGGCCCTTGGACGGCAAGCCGACTTACTCCTTGAGGTAGGCTGACTTCAGGCATGAGGTCCTAGAAGGAATTGTAAGCAAGACGTTTTGCTCAGCGCAGCTCCGACTACAGTAACGATGCAGCCTTCCGTGGCCTGCTGCCCAAGCTACCACAGTGTTCCCGAGGCTGTTGGTGTGCTGAGGAAATCTAGCTCCCCCGAGGCGGTGTGCAAGCTGCTGCCCTTCGCTCGGCACACACGCGAGTATTCCAAAGTGCCTCCGGGTCTGAATGTTGCTCTTCGACTCGGGAGAGCCTCGGGGTACTCCGTGTCCTTGTACGGAAACGGGTGCCGCCGGGAGGAGTCTAGGAGTCCCGAAGAGCTTCCAACCCTTCCACTGAAGCAGAAGAGAGAACTAAGGCCTCAGGGAAGCTGCTGCACTCCTACCCTGCTGCGTGGCATATCAGGGTGCTCCTTCGAAGCTAGGCCTCACTTGGAGTTTCCCCTTAGCTATACAACAGGCCAGGATGAGCTCTGACCGAGAAAGTGGAGTGCCCCGGTTCCATGTGAAACCGTCTCTTCCCTCTCACAGCCATGCCTGCCGTGAGAAGAGGCCCGGCAACAGCAGTGTTTCTCAGGGAGCTTCAAGGCGCAATAGAGGATTCTTCAAGGTGCGGAAACAAGGCTGGTCCCATCGGGCACCAGCCCCAGGATGACACGGAGCATAAGTATCTGTGCTTTCTAGCCAAGGCAAAAGCGACCTAGTACATACTTGCTTCAAGCGTTCTTCACAGGGTGCTCTGGGTGTACCAAACTGCCTAGACCAAGGAATGCCTTTGGTCTCCTAGGCTCCCTTGCCTCTACTGAAAGCCTGAAGTGTTACACAGAGACCTGTGCTTTCGTGGAAGTTGGAAGGCAAGCCCGCCTTTCCCCCTGAGATACGGTGACTTCGGGTATGAGTTCCTAGAAGGGCAGCTTCCAAAGTCCGGCCGTGTTACACGGAGAACGGTGCTCTAGTTGCAGTGGGAGCACTAGTTGAATGCCTCCTTGCGGTGGGGTGACTTCAGAGATGAGGTGCTAGGGATACTGAAAAGCAGAGGGATTTTCTCAGTGCAGCTCAGACAAGGGCGATGAGGCCGAAGTCCACGGCACGCTGCACTGGCTAGAACCGTGTTCCGCAAGCTGCTGGAGAGCTGAGGAAATCTAGCTCTCCCAAGGGCGTGTGCAAATGCTGCCGATCAATAGGCGTACGCACAGGGGTACTCCGAAGGGCTTCCTGGGCTGGACGTTGCTCGGGAGGCCCAGGGGTCCGTGGACTACACAGCGTCCTCGTACAGAGACACGGGCCGACGCGAGGCGCCTAGGAATCCTGAGAAGCTTAGCAGCGTTACACTAAGGAAGGGCAACGACTACCGCCTCATGGAAACTGCCGCGCGCCTACCATTCTGCCTGCAATTCAGGGCCTTCATTTGAGGCTTCTGCTCAGTGGAGTTTTAAGGTAACTATAGGGCAGGGAGGATGAGCTCCCAAACAGCAACGGGAAGGCACCCTGTTTCTTTCATGGAAACTCTTTCTCTTCTCAGAGCCACGCCTGCACGGATGAGAATCCGGGCCACAGCAGTGCTTTCCAGGTAGCTTCGGGGCCGCATAAATGCAGCTTTCAAGGCGGGAAAGCAAGGCTTGTCTCAAACGGCCATTTCCAGGTTGACATGGGGCAGACTCTTCCGTGGTTTCTACCAAGTCAAAGAGACCTAGCTTCTCACGGAGTCCTTCCACAGTCAACTTTTCTATGCAGGGTATTCTTCCTGAGGTGAACGGCCTGAACGAAAGAATGCGCTAGGTTTCTTGGGTCCTGCGAATCGTCCCAAAGCCTGCGGCTTTACACCAGAAACTGTGCTCTGGTTGCACTTGGAATCCCTCCCCCCACCACCCCCGCCCTCCCCAAGCCGACATTCTCCTTGAGTTAGGTTGACTTCAGGTATGAGGTCCTGGAGGGAATTGTAAGCAAAGTGCTTCTCTCAGTACAGCTCTGACTACGGTAATGAGGCACACTTCCATGGCCTTCTGCAACTAGAGCTACGAATATGTTCCTGAGGCTGTTGGTGAGCTGAGGCAATCTAGCTCCCCCGAGGCAGCGTGAAAGCTGCTGCCCTTCACTCGGCACGCACACGGGTACTCCGAAGTGTCTAGGGGTGTGAATGTGGCTCTTCAGCTCAGGGGAGCCCGGGGGTCCTCAGTGTCCTTGTACGGAAACGGGTGCTGCCGCGAGGAGTCTGGGAGACCCGGAAAGCTTACTACCGTTCCACTGAAGCAGAAGAGAGAGCTAAGGCCTCCTGGGAGCTGCTGCACTCCTACCCTGCTGCACGGCATGTCAGGGCCCTCCTTCGAAGCTAGGCCTCACTTGGAGCTTCCCCTTAGCTACCGAACAGGACAGGATGAGCTCTGACCGAGAAACTGGAATGCCCCGGTTCCTCGCGAAACCGTCTTTTCCCTCTCGCAGCCATGCCTGCCGTGAGAGGAGGCCCGACAACAGCAGTGTTTTCCAGGGAGCTGCGAGGCGCGTTAACAGGACCTCTCAAGGTGCCGAAACGAGGCCAGTCCCATCAGGCAGCAGCTCCAGGAAGACACGCAGCCTAAGTGCCTGTCAAGGCACTTCTGTCAAGTCAAAAGAGACCTAGCGACATACTTGGCTCTTCCCTGATTCAACTTTCCTTACACAGGACGTTCTGCGTGTAGCGAACTGCCGGGACCACAGAGTGCCCTAGGTCTCGCAGGGTCCCGTGCATCTACCGAAACCCTGAAGTGTTCCACAGAGATCTGCGCTTTGGCGGAATTTGTAACGCAGGCCGCCTTTGCACCTGAGCTGCGGTGACTTCAGGTGTGAGTGCCTAGAGGGACTAGCAAGCGCAGAGTTCTTCTCAGTACAGCTCGGACCAGGGCAATGTGGCCGACTTCCGTGGCATGCTGGACTTGCTAGAACCGTGTTCCTGAATCCGTTGGTGAGCTGAAGCAATCTAGCTCCCCCCAGGAGAGAGTGCAGCGTGTTACGCTTCACTGGGCCTAGCCAGGGGCACCCAGAAGGGCCTACGTGTCTGAGTGTGGCCCAGCAGGCCCAGGGGAGCCTGAGGGTACTCAGAGTTCTTGTAGGGACACGGGTGCTGACGCGAGGGGGCCAGGAGTCCTGACAGGATTAGTACCGTTACACGAGGGCAGGAGTGCGACAAAGGCCTCAAGGAAAAGGCCGCAAAACTACCCTTCTGGATGGCAAATCAGGGCCTTAGGTAGAGGCTACGGCCCACGTCGGGATTCCCCTTCGCTCTAGAGCAGGGCAGGGTATGCTCCCGCCCAGGGCCTGAAAGCACCCTCTTCCTTTCGAGAAAACTCTGCTGCTTCCAGAGCCATGCCTGCAGTGAGTACAAGTCCAGCAACCACAGCGTTGTTCAGGAAGCTTCAAGGCCGCATGAATGGAGCTTTCAAGCCGGGAAGACCAGGCTTGCCTCAGAGGGCTGCCTTTTCCAGGTTTACGTGCAGAAGAAGCGTCTGTGGTTTCTAACAAGTCCAAAGAGACCTAGCTGCTCACTGGGTCCCTCGAGAATCATCTTCTCTAGGCAGGGTGCCCCGCGTGTAGCGAACTGCTTAAATGAAAGAACGCCTTAGGTGTCGTAGGCCCACGTGCATCTTCCGAATGCCTGCAGCGTTACCCTAGAAACTGTGCTCTAGAGGCCCTTGGACGGCAAGCCGACTTACTCCTTGAGGTAGGCTGACTTCAGGCATGAGGTCCTAGAAGGAATTGTAAGCAAGACGTTTTGCTCAGCGCAGCTCCGACTACAGTAACGATGCAGCCTTCCGTGGCCTGCTGCCCAAGCTACCACAGTGTTCCCGAGGCTGTTGGTGTGCTGAGGAAATCTAGCTCCCCCGAGGCGGTGTGCAAGCTGCTGCCCTTCGCTCGGCACACACGCGAGTATTCCAAAGTGCCTCCGGGTCTGAATGTTGCTCTTCGACTCGGGAGAGCCTCGGGGTACTCCGTGTCCTTGTACGGAAACGGGTGCCGCCGGGAGGAGTCTAGGAGTCCCGAAGAGCTTCCAACCCTTCCACTGAAGCAGAAGAGAGAACTAAGGCCTCAGGGAAGCTGCTGCACTCCTACCCTGCTGCGTGGCATATCAGGGTGCTCCTTCGAAGCTAGGCCTCACTTGGAGTTTCCCCTTAGCTATACAACAGGCCAGGATGAGCTCTGACCGAGAAAGTGGAGTGCCCCGGTTCCATGTGAAACCGTCTCTTCCCTCTCACAGCCATGCCTGCCGTGAGAAGAGGCCCGGCAACAGCAGTGTTTCTCAGGGAGCTTCAAGGCGCAATAGAGGATTCTTCAAGGTGCGGAAACAAGGCTGGTCCCATCGGGCACCAGCCCCAGGATGACACGGAGCATAAGTATCTGTGCTTTCTAGCCAAGGCAAAAGCGACCTAGTACATACTTGCTTCAAGCGTTCTTCACAGGGTGCTCTGGGTGTACCAAACTGCCTAGAGCAAGGAATGCCTTTGGTCTCCTAGGCTCCCTTGCCTCTACTGAAAGCCTGAAGTGTTACACAGAGACCTGTGCTTTCGTGGAAGTTGGAAGGCAAGCCCGCCTTTCCCCCTGAGATACGGTGACTTCGGGTATGAGTTCCTAGAAGGGCAGCTTCCAAAGTCCGGCCGTGTTACACGGAGAACGGTGCTCTAGTTGCAGTGGGAGCACTAGTTGAATGCCTCCTTGCGGTGGGGTGACTTCAGAGATGAGGTGCTAGGGATACTGAAAAGCAGAGGGATTTTCTCAGTGCAGCTCAGACAAGGGCGATGAGGCCGAAGTCCACGGCACGCTGCACTGGCTAGAACCGTGTTCCGCAAGCTGCTGGAGAGCTGAGGAAATCTAGCTCTCCCAAGGGCGTGTGCAAATGCTGCCGATCAATAGGCGTACGCACAGGGGTACTCCGAAGGGCTTCCTGGGCTGGACGTTGCTCGGGAGGCCCAGGGGTCCGTGGACTACACAGCGTCCTCGTACAGAGACACGGGCCGACGCGAGGCGCCTAGGAATCCTGAGAAGCTTAGCAGCGTTACACTAAGGAAGGGCAACGACTACCGCCTCATGGAAACTGCCGCGCGCCTACCATTCGGCCTGCAATTCAGGGCCTTCATTTGAGGCTTCTGCTCAGTGGAGTTTTAAGGTAACTATAGGGCAGGGAGGATGAGCTCCCAAACAGCAACGGGAAGGCACCCTGTTTCTTTCATGGAAACTCTTTCTCTTCTCAGAGCCACGCCTGCACGGATGAGAATCCGGGCCACAGCAGTGCTTTCCAGGTAGCTTCGGGGCCGCATAAATGCAGCTTTCAAGGCGGGAAAGCAAGGCTTGTCTCAAACGGCCATTTCCAGGTTGACATGGGGCAGACTCTTCCGTGGTTTCTACCAAGTCAAAGAGACCTAGCTTCTCACGGAGTCCTTCCACAGTCAACTTTTCTATGCAGGGTATTCTTCCTGAGGTGAACGGCCTGAATGAAAGAATGCGCTAGGTTTCTTGGGTCCTGCGAATCGTCCCAAAGCCTGCGGCTTTACACCAGAAACTGTGCTCTGGTTGCACTTGGAATCCCTCCCCCCACCACCCCCGCCCTCCCCAAGCCGACATTCTCCTTGAGTTAGGTTGACTTCAGGTATGAGGTCCTGGAGGGAATTGTAAGCAAAGTGCTTCTCTCAGTACAGCTCTGACTACGGTAATGAGGCACACTTCCATGGCCTTCTGCAACTAGAGCTACGAATATGTTCCTGAGGCTGTTGGTGAGCTGAGGCAATCTAGCTCCCCCGAGGCAGCGTGAAAGCTGCTGCCCTTCACTCGGCACGCACACGGGTACTCCGAAGTGTCTAGGGGTGTGAATGTGGCTCTTCAGCTCAGGGGAGCCCGGGGGTCCTCAGTGTCCTTGTACGGAAACGGGTGCTGCCGCGAGGAGTCTGGGAGACCCGGAAAGCTTACTACCGTTCCACTGAAGCAGAAGAGAGAGCTAAGGCCTCCTGGGAGCTGCTGCACTCCTACCCTGCTGCACGGCATGTCAGGGCCCTCCTTCGAAGCTAGGCCTCACTTGGAGCTTCCCCTTAGCTACCGAACAGGACAGGATGAGCTCTGACCGAGAAACTGGAATGCCCCGGTTCCTCGCGAAACCGTCTTTTCCCTCTCGCAGCCATGCCTGCCGTGAGAGGAGGCCCGACAACAGCAGTGTTTTCCAGGGAGCTGCGAGGCGCGTTAACAGGACCTCTCAAGGTGCCGAAACGAGGCCAGTCCCATCAGGCAGCAGCTCCAGGAAGACACGCAGCCTAAGTGCCTGTCAAGGCACTTCTGTCAAGTCAAAAGAGACCTAGCGACATACTTGGCTCTTCCCTGATTCAACTTTCCTTACACAGGACGTTCTGCGTGTAGCGAACTGCCGGGACCACAGAGTGCCCTAGGTCTCGCAGGGTCCCGTGCATCTACCGAAACCCTGAAGTGTTCCACAGAGATCTGCGCTTTGGCGGAATTTGTAACGCAGGCCGCCTTTGCACCTGAGCTGCGGTGACTTCAGGTGTGAGTGCCTAGAGGGACTAGCAAGCGCAGAGTTCTTCTCAGTACAGCTCGGACCAGGGCAATGTGGCCGACTTCCGTGGCATGCTGGACTTGCTAGAACCGTGTTCCTGAATCCGTTGGTGAGCTGAAGCAATCTAGCTCCCCCCAGGAGAGAGTGCAGCGTGTTACGCTTCACTGGGCCTAGCCAGGGGCACCCAGAAGGGCCTACGTGTCTGAGTGTGGCCCAGCAGGCCCAGGGGAGCCTGAGGGTACTCAGAGTTCTTGTAGGGACACGGGTGCTGACGCGAGGGGGCCAGGAGTCCTGACAGGATTAGTACCGTTACACGAGGGCAGGAGTGCGACAAAGGCCTCAAGGAAAAGGCCGCAAAACTACCCTTCTGGATGGCAAATCAGGGCCTTAGGTAGAGGCTACGGCCCACGTCGGGATTCCCCTTCGCTCTAGAGCAGGGCAGGGTATGCTCCCGCCCAGGGCCTGAAAGCACCCTCTTCCTTTCGAGAAAACTCTGCTGCTTCCAGAGCCATGCCTGCAGTGAGTACAAGTCCAGCAACCACAGCGTTGTTCAGGAAGCTTCAAGGCCGCATGAATGGAGCTTTCAAGCCGGGAAGACCAGGCTTGCCTCAGAGGGCTGCCTTTTCCAGGTTTACGTGCAGAAGAAGCGTCTGTGGTTTCTAACAAGTCCAAAGAGACCTAGCTGCTCACTGGGTCCCTCGAGAATCATCTTCTCTAGGCAGGGTGCCCCGCGTGTAGCGAACTGCTTAAATGAAAGAACGCCTTAGGTGTCGTAGGCCCACGTGCATCTTCCGAATGCCTGCAGCGTTACCCTAGAAACTGTGCTCTAGAGGCCCTTGGACGGCAAGCCGACTTACTCCTTGAGGTAGGCTGACTTCAGGCATGAGGTCCTAGAAGGAATTGTAAGCAAGACGTTTTGCTCAGCGCAGCTCCGACTACAGTAACGATGCAGCCTTCCGTGGCCTGCTGCCCAAGCTACCACAGTGTTCCCGAGGCTGTTGGTGTGCTGAGGAAATCTAGCTCCCCCGAGGCGGTGTGCAAGCTGCTGCCCTTCGCTCGGCACACACGCGAGTATTCCAAAGTGCCTCCGGGTCTGAATGTTGCTCTTCGACTCGGGAGAGCCTCGGGGTACTCCGTGTCCTTGTACGGAAACGGGTGCCGCCGGGAGGAGTCTAGGAGTCCCGAAGAGCTTCCAACCCTTCCACTGAAGCAGAAGAGAGAACTAAGGCCTCAGGGAAGCTGCTGCACTCCTACCCTGCTGCGTGGCATATCAGGGTGCTCCTTCGAAGCTAGGCCTCACTTGGAGTTTCCCCTTAGCTATACAACAGGCCAGGATGAGCTCTGACCGAGAAAGTGGAGTGCCCCGGTTCCATGTGAAACCGTCTCTTCCCTCTCACAGCCATGCCTGCCGTGAGAAGAGGCCCGGCAACAGCAGTGTTTCTCAGGGAGCTTCAAGGCGCAATAGAGGATTCTTCAAGGTGCGGAAACAAGGCTGGTCCCATCGGGCACCAGCCCCAGGATGACACGGAGCATAAGTATCTGTGCTTTCTAGCCAAGGCAAAAGCGACCTAGTACATACTTGCTTCAAGCGTTCTTCACAGGGTGCTCTGGGTGTACCAAACTGCCTAGAGCAAGGAATGCCTTTGGTCTCCTAGGCTCCCTTGCCTCTACTGAAAGCCTGAAGTGTTACACAGAGACCTGTGCTTTCGTGGAAGTTGGAAGGCAAGCCCGCCTTTCCCCCTGAGATACGGTGACTTCGGGTATGAGTTCCTAGAAGGGCAGCTTCCAAAGTCCGGCCGTGTTACACGGAGAACGGTGCTCTAGTTGCAGTGGGAGCACTAGTTGAATGCCTCCTTGCGGTGGGGTGACTTCAGAGATGAGGTGCTAGGGATACTGAAAAGCAGAGGGATTTTCTCAGTGCAGCTCAGACAAGGGCGATGAGGCCGAAGTCCACGGCACGCTGCACTGGCTAGAACCGTGTTCCGCAAGCTGCTGGAGAGCTGAGGAAATCTAGCTCTCCCAAGGGCGTGTGCAAATGCTGCCGATCAATAGGCGTACGCACAGGGGTACTCCGAAGGGCTTCCTGGGCTGGACGTTGCTCGGGAGGCCCAGGGGTCCGTGGACTACACAGCGTCCTCGTACAGAGACACGGGCCGACGCGAGGCGCCTAGGAATCCTGAGAAGCTTAGCAGCGTTACACTAAGGAAGGGCAACGACTACCGCCTCATGGAAACTGCCGCGCGCCTACCATTCTGCCTGCAATTCAGGGCCTTCATTTGAGGCTTCTGCTCAGTGGAGTTTTAAGGTAACTATAGGGCAGGGAGGATGAGCTCCCAAACAGCAACGGGAAGGCACCCTGTTTCTTTCATGGAAACTCTTTCTCTTCTCAGAGCCACGCCTGCACGGATGAGAATCCGGGCCACAGCAGTGCTTTCCAGGTAGCTTCGGGGCCGCATAAATGCAGCTTTCAAGGCGGGAAAGCAAGGCTTGTCTCAAACGGCCATTTCCAGGTTGACATGGGGCAGACTCTTCCGTGGTTTCTACCAAGTCAAAGAGACCTAGCTTCTCACGGAGTCCTTCCACAGTCAACTTTTCTATGCAGGGTATTCTTCCTGAGGTGAACGGCCTGAACGAAAGAATGCGCTAGGTTTCTTGGGTCCTGCGAATCGTCCCAAAGCCTGCGGCTTTACACCAGAAACTGTGCTCTGGTTGCACTTGGAATCCCTCCCCCCACCACCCCCGCCCTCCCCAAGCCGACATTCTCCTTGAGTTAGGTTGACTTCAGGTATGAGGTCCTGGAGGGAATTGTAAGCAAAGTGCTTCTCTCAGTACAGCTCTGACTACGGTAATGAGGCACACTTCCATGGCCTTCTGCAACTAGAGCTACGAATATGTTCCTGAGGCTGTTGGTGAGCTGAGGCAATCTAGCTCCCCCGAGGCAGCGTGAAAGCTGCTGCCCTTCACTCGGCACGCACACGGGTACTCCGAAGTGTCTAGGGGTGTGAATGTGGCTCTTCAGCTCAGGGGAGCCCGGGGGTCCTCAGTGTCCTTGTACGGAAACGGGTGCTGCCGCGAGGAGTCTGGGAGACCCGGAAAGCTTACTACCGTTCCACTGAAGCAGAAGAGAGAGCTAAGGCCTCCTGGGAGCTGCTGCACTCCTACCCTGCTGCACGGCATGTCAGGGCCCTCCTTCGAAGCTAGGCCTCACTTGGAGCTTCCCCTTAGCTACCGAACAGGACAGGATGAGCTCTGACCGAGAAACTGGAATGCCCCGGTTCCTCGCGAAACCGTCTTTTCCCTCTCGCAGCCATGCCTGCCGTGAGAGGAGGCCCGACAACAGCAGTGTTTTCCAGGGAGCTGCGAGGCGCGTTAACAGGACCTCTCAAGGTGCCGAAACGAGGCCAGTCCCATCAGGCAGCAGCTCCAGGAAGACACGCAGCCTAAGTGCCTGTCAAGGCACTTCTGTCAAGTCAAAAGAGACCTAGCGACATACTTGGCTCTTCCCTGATTCAACTTTCCTTACACAGGACGTTCTGCGTGTAGCGAACTGCCGGGACCACAGAGTGCCCTAGGTCTCGCAGGGTCCCGTGCATCTACCGAAACCCTGAAGTGTTCCACAGAGATCTGCGCTTTGGCGGAATTTGTAACGCAGGCCGCCTTTGCACCTGAGCTGCGGTGACTTCAGGTGTGAGTGCCTAGAGGGACTAGCAAGCGCAGAGTTCTTCTCAGTACAGCTCGGACCAGGGCAATGTGGCCGACTTCCGTGGCATGCTGGACTTGCTAGAACCGTGTTCCTGAATCCGTTGGTGAGCTGAAGCAATCTAGCTCCCCCCAGGAGAGAGTGCAGCGTGTTACGCTTCACTGGGCCTAGCCAGGGGCACCCAGAAGGGCCTACGTGTCTGAGTGTGGCCCAGCAGGCCCAGGGGAGCCTGAGGGTACTCAGAGTTCTTGTAGGGACACGGGTGCTGACGCGAGGGGGCCAGGAGTCCTGACAGGATTAGTACCGTTACACGAGGGCAGGAGTGCGACAAAGGCCTCAAGGAAAAGGCCGCAAAACTACCCTTCTGGATGGCAAATCAGGGCCTTAGGTAGAGGCTACGGCCCACGTCGGGATTCCCCTTCGCTCTAGAGCAGGGCAGGGTATGCTCCCGCCCAGGGCCTGAAAGCACCCTCTTCCTTTCGAGAAAACTCTGCTGCTTCCAGAGCCATGCCTGCAGTGAGTACAAGTCCAGCAACCACAGCGTTGTTCAGGAAGCTTCAAGGCCGCATGAATGGAGCTTTCAAGCCGGGAAGACCAGGCTTGCCTCAGAGGGCTGCCTTTTCCAGGTTTACGTGCAGAAGAAGCGTCTGTGGTTTCTAACAAGTCCAAAGAGACCTAGCTGCTCACTGGGTCCCTCGAGAATCATCTTCTCTAGGCAGGGTGCCCCGCGTGTAGCGAACTGCTTAAATGAAAGAACGCCTTAGGTGTCGTAGGCCCACGTGCATCTTCCGAATGCCTGCAGCGTTACCCTAGAAACTGTGCTCTAGAGGCCCTTGGACGGCAAGCCGACTTACTCCTTGAGGTAGGCTGACTTCAGGCATGAGGTCCTAGAAGGAATTGTAAGCAAGACGTTTTGCTCAGCGCAGCTCCGACTACAGTAACGATGCAGCCTTCCGTGGCCTGCTGCCCAAGCTACCACAGTGTTCCCGAGGCTGTTGGTGTGCTGAGGAAATCTAGCTCCCCCGAGGCGGTGTGCAAGCTGCTGCCCTTCGCTCGGCACACACGCGAGTATTCCAAAGTGCCTCCGGGTCTGAATGTTGCTCTTCGACTCGGGAGAGCCTCGGGGTACTCCGTGTCCTTGTACGGAAACGGGTGCCGCCGGGAGGAGTCTAGGAGTCCCGAAGAGCTTCCAACCCTTCCACTGAAGCAGAAGAGAGAACTAAGGCCTCAGGGAAGCTGCTGCACTCCTACCCTGCTGCGTGGCATATCAGGGTGCTCCTTCGAAGCTAGGCCTCACTTGGAGTTTCCCCTTAGCTATACAACAGGCCAGGATGAGCTCTGACCGAGAAAGTGGAGTGCCCCGGTTCCATGTGAAACCGTCTCTTCCCTCTCACAGCCATGCCTGCCGTGAGAAGAGGCCCGGCAACAGCAGTGTTTCTCAGGGAGCTTCAAGGCGCAATAGAGGATTCTTCAAGGTGCGGAAACAAGGCTGGTCCCATCGGGCACCAGCCCCAGGATGACACGGAGCATAAGTATCTGTGCTTTCTAGCCAAGGCAAAAGCGACCTAGTACATACTTGCTTCAAGCGTTCTTCACAGGGTGCTCTGGGTGTACCAAACTGCCTAGAGCAAGGAATGCCTTTGGTCTCCTAGGCTCCCTTGCCTCTACTGAAAGCCTGAAGTGTTACACAGAGACCTGTGCTTTCGTGGAAGTTGGAAGGCAAGCCCGCCTTTCCCCCTGAGATACGGTGACTTCGGGTATGAGTTCCTAGAAGGGCAGCTTCCAAAGTCCGGCCGTGTTACACGGAGAACGGTGCTCTAGTTGCAGTGGGAGCACTAGTTGAATGCCTCCTTGCGGTGGGGTGACTTCAGAGATGAGGTGCTAGGGATACTGAAAAGCAGAGGGATTTTCTCAGTGCAGCTCAGACAAGGGCGATGAGGCCGAAGTCCACGGCACGCTGCACTGGCTAGAACCGTGTTCCGCAAGCTGCTGGAGAGCTGAGGAAATCTAGCTCTCCCAAGGGCGTGTGCAAATGCTGCCGATCAATAGGCGTACGCACAGGGGTACTCCGAAGGGCTTCCTGGGCTGGACGTTGCTCGGGAGGCCCAGGGGTCCGTGGACTACACAGCGTCCTCGTACAGAGACACGGGCCGACGCGAGGCGCCTAGGAATCCTGAGAAGCTTAGCAGCGTTACACTAAGGAAGGGCAACGACTACCGCCTCATGGAAACTGCCGCGCGCCTACCATTCTGCCTGCAATTCAGGGCCTTCATTTGAGGCTTCTGCTCAGTGGAGTTTTAAGGTAACTATAGGGCAGGGAGGATGAGCTCCCAAACAGCAACGGGAAGGCACCCTGTTTCTTTCATGGAAACTCTTTCTCTTCTCAGAGCCACGCCTGCACGGATGAGAATCCGGGCCACAGCAGTGCTTTCCAGGTAGCTTCGGGGCCGCATAAATGCAGCTTTCAAGGCGGGAAAGCAAGGCTTGTCTCAAACGGCCATTTCCAGGTTGACATGGGGCAGACTCTTCCGTGGTTTCTACCAAGTCAAAGAGACCTAGCTTCTCACGGAGTCCTTCCACAGTCAACTTTTCTATGCAGGGTATTCTTCCTGAGGTGAACGGCCTGAACGAAAGAATGAGCTAGGTTTCTTGGGTCCTGCGAATCGTCCCAAAGCCTGCGGCTTTACACCAGAAACTGTGCTCTGGTTGCACTTGGAATCCCTCCCCCCACCACCCCCGCCCTCCCCAAGCCGACATTCTCCTTGAGTTAGGTTGACTTCAGGTATGAGGTCCTGGAGGGAATTGTAAGCAAAGTGCTTCTCTCAGTACAGCTCTGACTACGGTAATGAGGCACACTTCCATGGCCTTCTGCAACTAGAGCTACGAATATGTTCCTGAGGCTGTTGGTGAGCTGAGGCAATCTAGCTCCCCCGAGGCAGCGTGAAAGCTGCTGCCCTTCACTCGGCACGCACACGGGTACTCCGAAGTGTCTAGGGGTGTGAATGTGGCTCTTCAGCTCAGGGGAGCCCGGGGGTCCTCAGTGTCCTTGTACGGAAACGGGTGCTGCCGCGAGGAGTCTGGGAGACCCGGAAAGCTTACTACCGTTCCACTGAAGCAGAAGAGAGAGCTAAGGCCTCCTGGGAGCTGCTGCACTCCTACCCTGCTGCACGGCATGTCAGGGCCCTCCTTCGAAGCTAGGCCTCACTTGGAGCTTCCCCTTAGCTACCGAACAGGACAGGATGAGCTCTGACCGAGAAACTGGAATGCCCCGGTTCCTCGCGAAACCGTCTTTTCCCTCTCGCAGCCATGCCTGCCGTGAGAGGAGGCCCGACAACAGCAGTGTTTTCCAGGGAGCTGCGAGGCGCGTTAACAGGACCTCTCAAGGTGCCGAAACGAGGCCAGTCCCATCAGGCAGCAGCTCCAGGAAGACACGCAGCCTAAGTGCCTGTCAAGGCACTTCTGTCAAGTCAAAAGAGACCTAGCGACATACTTGGCTCTTCCCTGATTCAACTTTCCTTACACAGGACGTTCTGCGTGTAGCGAACTGCCGGGACCACAGAGTGCCCTAGGTCTCGCAGGGTCCCGTGCATCTACCGAAACCCTGAAGTGTTCCACAGAGATCTGCGCTTTGGCGGAATTTGTAACGCAGGCCGCCTTTGCACCTGAGCTGCGGTGACTTCAGGTGTGAGTGCCTAGAGGGACTAGCAAGCGCAGAGTTCTTCTCAGTACAGCTCGGACCAGGGCAATGTGGCCGACTTCCGTGGCATGCTGGACTTGCTAGAACCGTGTTCCTGAATCCGTTGGTGAGCTGAAGCAATCTAGCTCCCCCCAGGAGAGAGTGCAGCGTGTTACGCTTCACTGGGCCTAGCCAGGGGCACCCAGAAGGGCCTACGTGTCTGAGTGTGGCCCAGCAGGCCCAGGGGAGCCTGAGGGTACTCAGAGTTCTTGTAGGGACACGGGTGCTGACGCGAGGGGGCCAGGAGTCCTGACAGGATTAGTACCGTTACACGAGGGCAGGAGTGCGACAAAGGCCTCAAGGAAAAGGCCGCAAAACTACCCTTCTGGATGGCAAATCAGGGCCTTAGGTAGAGGCTACGGCCCACGTCGGGATTCCCCTTCGCTCTAGAGCAGGGCAGGGTATGCTCCCGCCCAGGGCCTGAAAGCACCCTCTTCCTTTCGAGAAAACTCTGCTGCTTCCAGAGCCATGCCTGCAGTGAGTACAAGTCCAGCAACCACAGCGTTGTTCAGGAAGCTTCAAGGCCGCATGAATGGAGCTTTCAAGCCGGGAAGACCAGGCTTGCCTCAGAGGGCTGCCTTTTCCAGGTTTACGTGCAGAAGAAGCGTCTGTGGTTTCTAACAAGTCCAAAGAGACCTAGCTGCTCACTGGGTCCCTCGAGAATCATCTTCTCTAGGCAGGGTGCCCCGCGTGTAGCGAACTGCTTAAATGAAAGAACGCCTTAGGTGTCGTAGGCCCACGTGCATCTTCCGAATGCCTGCAGCGTTACCCTAGAAACTGTGCTCTAGAGGGCCTTGGACGGCAAGCCGACTTACTCCTTGAGGTAGGCTGACTTCAGGCATGAGGTCCTAGAAGGAATTGTAAGCAAGACGTTTTGCTCAGCACAGCTCCGACTACAGTAACGATGCAGCCTTCCGTGGCCTGCTGCCCAAGCTACCACAGTGTTCCCGAGGCTGTTGGTGTGCTGAGGAAATCTAGCTCCCCCGAGGCGGTGTGCAAGCTGCTGCCCTTCGCTCGGCACACACGCGAGTATTCCAAAGTGCCTCCGGGTCTGAATGTTGCTCTTCGACTCGGGAGAGCCTCGGGGTACTCCGTGTCCTTGTACGGAAACGGGTGCCGCCGGGAGGAGTCTAGGAGTCCCGAAGAGCTTCCAACCCTTCCACTGAAGCAGAAGAGAGAACTAAGGCCTCAGGGAAGCTGCTGCACTCCTACCCTGCTGCGTGGCATATCAGGGTGCTCCTTCGAAGCTAGGCCTCACTTGGAGTTTCCCCTTAGCTATACAACAGGCCAGGATGAGCTCTGACCGAGAAAGTGGAGTGCCCCGGTTCCATGTGAAACCGTCTCTTCCCTCTCACAGCCATGCCTGCCGTGAGAAGAGGCCCGGCAACAGCAGTGTTTCTCAGGGAGCTTCAAGGCGCAATAGAGGATTCTTCAAGGTGCGGAAACAAGGCTGGTCCCATCGGGCACCAGCCCCAGGATGACACGGAGCATAAGTATCTGTGCTTTCTATCCAAGGCAAAAGCGACCTAGTACATACTTGCTTCAAGCGTTCTTCACAGGGTGCTCTGGGTGTACCAAACTGCCTAGACCAAGGAATGCCTTTGGTCTCCTAGGCTCCCTTGCCTCTACTGAAAGCCTGAAGTGTTACACAGAGACCTGTGCTTTCGTGGAAGTTGGAAGGCAAGCCCGCCTTTCCCCCTGAGATACGGTGACTTCGGGTATGAGTTCCTAGAAGGGCAGCTTCCAAAGTCCGGCCGTGTTACACGGAGAACGGTGCTCTAGTTGCAGTGGGAGCACTAGTTGAATGCCTCCTTGCGGTGGGGTGACTTCAGAGATGAGGTGCTAGGGATACTGAAAAGCAGAGGGATTTTCTCAGTGCAGCTCAGACAAGGGCGATGAGGCCGAAGTCCACGGCACGCTGCACTGGCTAGAACCGTGTTCCGCAAGCTGCTGGAGAGCTGAGGAAATCTAGCTCTCCCAAGGGCGTGTGCAAATGCTGCCGATCAATAGGCGTACGCACAGGGGTACTCCGAAGGGCTTCCTGGGCTGGACGTTGCTCGGGAGGCCCAGGGGTCCGTGGACTACACAGCGTCCTCGTACAGAGACACGGGCCGACGCGAGGCGCCTAGGAATCCTGAGAAGCTTAGCAGCGTTGCACTAAGGAAGGGCAACGACTACCGCCTCATGGAAACTGCCGCGCGCCTACCATTCTGCCTGCAATTCAGGGCCTTCATTTGAGGCTTCTGCTCAGTGGAGTTTTAAGGTAACTATAGGGCAGGGAGGATGAGCTCCCAAACAGCAACGGGAAGGCACCCTGTTTCTTTCATGGAAACTCTTTCTCTTCTCAGAGCCACGCCTGCACGGATGAGAATCCGGGCCACAGCAGTGCTTTCCAGGTAGCTTCGGGGCCGCATAAATGCAGCTTTCAAGGCGGGAAAGCAAGGCTTGTCTCAAACGGCCATTTCCAGGTTGACATGGGGCAGACTCTTCCGTGGTTTCTACCAAGTCAAAGAGACCTAGCTTCTCACGGAGTCCTTCCACAGTCAACTTTTCTATGCAGGGTATTCTTCCTGAGGTGAACGGCCTGAACGAAAGAATGCGCTAGGTTTCTTGGGTCCTGCGAATCGTCCCAAAGCCTGCGGCTTTACACCAGAAACTGTGCTCTGGTTGCACTTGGAATCCCTCCCCCCACCACCCCCGCCCTCCCCAAGCCGACATTCTCCTTGAGTTAGGTTGACTTCAGGTATGAGGTCCTGGAGGGAATTGTAAGCAAAGTGCTTCTCTCAGTACAGCTCTGACTACGGTAATGAGGCACACTTCCATGGCCTTCTGCAACTAGAGCTACGAATATGTTCCTGAGGCTGTTGGTGAGCTGAGGCAATCTAGCTCCCCCGAGGCAGCGTGAAAGCTGCTGCCCTTCACTCGGCACGCACACGGGTACTCCGAAGTGTCTAGGGGTGTGAATGTGGCTCTTCAGCTCAGGGGAGCCCGGGGGTCCTCAGTGTCCTTGTACGGAAACGGGTGCTGCCGCGAGGAGTCTGGGAGACCCGGAAAGCTTACTACCGTTCCACTGAAGCAGAAGAGAGAGCTAAGGCCTCCTGGGAGCTGCTGCACTCCTACCCTGCTGCACGGCATGTCAGGGCCCTCCTTCGAAGCTAGGCCTCACTTGGAGCTTCCCCTTAGCTACCGAACAGGACAGGATGAGCTCTGACCGAGAAACTGGAATGCCCCGGTTCCTCGCGAAACCGTCTTTTCCCTCTCGCAGCCATGCCTGCCGTGAGAGGAGGCCCGACAACAGCAGTGTTTTCCAGGGAGCTGCGAGGCGCATTAACAGGACCTCTCAAGGTGCCGAAACGAGGCCAGTCCCATCAGGCAGCAGCTCCAGGAAGACACGCAGCGTAAGTGCCTGTCAAGGCACTTCTGTCAAGTCAAAAGAGACCTAGCGACATACTTGGCTCTTCCCTGATTCAACTTTCCTTACACAGGACGTTCTGCGTGTAGCGAACTGCCGGGACCACAGAGTGCCCTAGGTCTCACAGGGTCCCATGCATCTACCGAAACCCTGAAGTGTTCCACAGAGATCTGCGCTTTGGCGGAATTTGTAACGCAGGCCGCCTTTGCACCTGAGCTGCGGTGACTTCAGGTGTGAGTGCCTAGAGGGACTAGCAAGCGCAGAGTTCTTCTCAGTACAGCTCGGACCAGGGCAATGTGGCCGACTTCCGTGGCATGCTGGACTTGCTAGAACCGTGTTCCTGAATCCGTTGGTGAGCTGAAGCAATCTAGCTCCCCCCAGGAGAGAGTGCAGCGTGTTACGCTTCACTGGGCCTAGCCAGGGGCACCCAGAAGGGCCTACGTGTCTGAGTGTGGCCCAGCAGGCCCAGGGGAGCCTGAGGGTACTCAGAGTTCTTGTAGGGACACGGGTGCTGACGCGAGGGGGCCAGGAGTCCTGACAGGATTAGTACCGTTACACGAGGGCAGGAGTGCGACAAAGGCCTCAAGGAAAAGGCCGCAAAACTACCCTTCTGGATGGCAAATCAGGGCCTTAGGTAGAGGCTACGGCCCACGTCGGGATTCCCCTTCGCTCTAGAGCAGGGCAGGGTATGCTCCCGCCCAGGGCCTGAAAGCACCCTCTTCCTTTCGAGAAAACTCTGCTGCTTCCAGAGCCATGCCTGCAGTGAGTACAAGTCCAGCAACCACAGCGTTGTTCAGGAAGCTTCAAGGCCGCATGAATGGAGCTTTCAAGCCGGGAAGACCAGGCTTGCCTCAGAGGGCTGCCTTTTCCAGGTTTACGTGCAGAAGAAGCGTCTGTGGTTTCTAACAAGTCCAAAGAGACCTAGCTGCTCACTGGGTCCCTCGAGAATCATCTTCTCTAGGCAGGGTGCCCCGCGTGTAGCGAACTGCTTAAATGAAAGAACGCCTTAGGTGTCGTAGGCCCACGTGCATCTTCCGAATGCCTGCAGCGTTACCCTAGAAACTGTGCTCTAGAGGCCCTTGGACGGCAAGCCGACTTACTCCTTGAGGTAGGCTGACTTCAGGCATGAGGTCCTAGAAGGAATTGTAAGCAAGACGTTTTGCTCAGCGCAGCTCCGACTACAGTAACGATGCAGCCTTCCGTGGCCTGCTGCCCAAGCTACCACAGTGTTCCCGAGGCTGTTGGTGTGCTGAGGAAATCTAGCTCCCCCGAGGCGGTGTGCAAGCTGCTGCCCTTCGCTCGGCACACACGCGAGTATTCCAAAGTGCCTCCGGGTCTGAATGTTGCTCTTCGACTCGGGAGAGCCTCGGGGTACTCCGTGTCCTTGTACGGAAACGGGTGCCGCCGGGAGGAGTCTAGGAGTCCCGAAGAGCTTCCAACCCTTCCACTGAAGCAGAAGAGAGAACTAAGGCCTCAGGGAAGCTGCTGCACTCCTACCCTGCTGCGTGGCATATCAGGGTGCTCCTTCGAAGCTAGGCCTCACTTGGAGTTTCCCCTTAGCTATACAACAGGCCAGGATGAGCTCTGACCGAGAAAGTGGAGTGCCCCGGTTCCATGTGAAACCGTCTCTTCCCTCTCACAGCCATGCCTGCCGTGAGAAGAGGCCCGGCAACAGCAGTGTTTCTCAGGGAGCTTCAAGGCGCAATAGAGGATTCTTCAAGGTGCGGAAACAAGGCTGGTCCCATCGGGCACCAGCCCCAGGATGACACGGAGCATAAGTATCTGTGCTTTCTAGCCAAGGCAAAAGCGACCTAGTACATACTTGCTTCAAGCGTTCTTCACAGGGTGCTCTGGGTGTACCAAACTGCCTAGAGCAAGGAATGCCTTTGGTCTCCTAGGCTCCCTTGCCTCTACTGAAAGCCTGAAGTGTTACACAGAGACCTGTGCTTTCGTGGAAGTTGGAAGGCAAGCCCGCCTTTCCCCCTGAGATACGGTGACTTCGGGTATGAGTTCCTAGAAGGGCAGCTTCCAAAGTCCGGCCGTGTTACACGGAGAACGGTGCTCTAGTTGCAGTGGGAGCACTAGTTGAATGCCTCCTTGCGGTGGGGTGACTTCAGAGATGAGGTGCTAGGGATACTGAAAAGCAGAGGGATTTTCTCAGTGCAGCTCAGACAAGGGCGATGAGGCCGAAGTCCACGGCACGCTGCACTGGCTAGAACCGTGTTCCGCAAGCTGCTGGAGAGCTGAGGAAATCTAGCTCTCCCAAGGGCGTGTGCAAATGCTGCCGATCAATAGGCGTACGCACAGGGGTACTCCGAAGGGCTTCCTGGGCTGGACGTTGCTCGGGAGGCCCAGGGGTCCGTGGACTACACAGCGTCCTCGTACAGAGACACGGGCCGACGCGAGGCGCCTAGGAATCCTGAGAAGCTTAGCAGCGTTACACTAAGGAAGGGCAACGACTACCGCCTCATGGAAACTGCCGCGCGCCTACCATTCTGCCTGCAATTCAGGGCCTTCATTTGAGGCTTCTGCTCAGTGGAGTTTTAAGGTAACTATAGGGCAGGGAGGATGAGCTCCCAAACAGCAACGGGAAGGCACCCTGTTTCTTTCATGGAAACTCTTTCTCTTCTCAGAGCCACGCCTGCACGGATGAGAATCCGGGCCACAGCAGTGCTTTCCAGGTAGCTTCGGGGCCGCATAAATGCAGCTTTCAAGGCGGGAAAGCAAGGCTTGTCTCAAACGGCCATTTCCAGGTTGACATGGGGCAGACTCTTCCGTGGTTTCTACCAAGTCAAAGAGACCTAGCTTCTCACGGAGTCCTTCCACAGTCAACTTTTCTATGCAGGGTATTCTTCCTGAGGTGAACGGCCTGAACGAAAGAATGCGCTAGGTTTCTTGGGTCCTGCGAATCGTCCCAAAGCCTGCGGCTTTACACCAGAAACTGTGCTCTGGTTGCACTTGGAATCCCTCCCCCCACCACCCCCGCCCTCCCCAAGCCGACATTCTCCTTGAGTTAGGTTGACTTCAGGTATGAGGTCCTGGAGGGAATTGTAAGCAAAGTGCTTCTCTCAGTACAGCTCTGACTACGGTAATGAGGCACACTTCCATGGCCTTCTGCAACTAGAGCTACGAATATGTTCCTGAGGCTGTTGGTGAGCTGAGGCAATCTAGCTCCCCCGAGGCAGCGTGAAAGCTGCTGCCCTTCACTCGGCACGCACACGGGTACTCCGAAGTGTCTAGGGGTGTGAATGTGGCTCTTCAGCTCAGGGGAGCCCGGGGGTCCTCAGTGTCCTTGTACGGAAACGGGTGCTGCCGCGAGGAGTCTGGGAGACCCGGAAAGCTTACTACCGTTCCACTGAAGCAGAAGAGAGAGCTAAGGCCTCCTGGGAGCTGCTGCACTCCTACCCTGCTGCACGGCATGTCAGGGCCCTCCTTCGAAGCTAGGCCTCACTTGGAGCTTCCCCTTAGCTACCGAACAGGACAGGATGAGCTCTGACCGAGAAACTGGAATGCCCCGGTTCCTCGCGAAACCGTCTTTTCCCTCTCGCAGCCATGCCTGCCGTGAGAGGAGGCCCGACAACAGCAGTGTTTTCCAGGGAGCTGCGAGGCGCGTTAACAGGACCTCTCAAGGTGCCGAAACGAGGCCAGTCCCATCAGGCAGCAGCTCCAGGAAGACACGCAGCCTAAGTGCCTGTCAAGGCACTTCTGTCAAGTCAAAAGAGACCTAGCGACATACTTGGCTCTTCCCTGATTCAACTTTCCTTACACAGGACGTTCTGCGTGTAGCGAACTGCCGGGACCACAGAGTGCCCTAGGTCTCGCAGGGTCCCGTGCATCTACCGAAACCCTGAAGTGTTCCACAGAGATCTGCGCTTTGGCGGAATTTGTAACGCGGGCCGCCTTTGCACCTGAGCTACGGTGACTTCAGGTGTGAGTGCCTAGAGGGACTAGCAAGCGCAGAGTTCTTCTCAGTACAGCTCGGACCAGGGCAATGTGGCCGACTTCCGTGGCATGCTGGACTTGCTAGAACCGTGTTCCTGAATCCGTTGGTGAGCTGAAGCAATCTAGCTCCCCCCAGGAGAGAGTGCAGCGTGTTACGCTTCACTGGGCCTAGCCAGGGGCACCCAGAAGGGCCTACGTGTCTGAGTGTGGCCCAGCAGGCCCAGGGGAGCCTGAGGGTACTCAGAGTTCTTGTAGGGACACGGGTGCTGACGCGAGGGGGCCAGGAGTCCTGACAGGATTAGTACCGTTACACGAGGGCAGGAGTGCGACAAAGGCCTCAAGGAAAAGGCCGCAAAACTACCCTTCTGGATGGCAAATCAGGGCCTTAGGTAGAGGCTACGGCCCACGTCGGGATTCCCCTTCGCTCTAGAGCAGGGCAGGGTATGCTCCCGCCCAGGGCCTGAAAGCACCCTCTTCCTTTCGAGAAAACTCTGCTGCTTCCAGAGCCATGCCTGCAGTGAGTACAAGTCCAGCAACCACAGCGTTGTTCAGGAAGCTTCAAGGCCGCATGAATGGAGCTTTCAAGCCGGGAAGACCAGGCTTGCCTCAGAGGGCTGCCTTTTCCAGGTTTACGTGCAGAAGAAGCGTCTGTGGTTTCTAACAAGTCCAAAGAGACCTAGCTGCTCACTGGGTCCCTCGAGAATCATCTTCTCTAGGCAGGGTGCCCCGCGTGTAGCGAACTGCTTAAATGAAAGAACGCCTTAGGTGTCGTAGGCCCACGTGCATCTTCCGAATGCCTGCAGCGTTACCCTAGAAACTGTGCTCTAGAGGCCCTTGGACGGCAAGCCGACTTACTCCTTGAGGTAGGCTGACTTCAGGCATGAGGTCCTAGAAGGAATTGTAAGCAAGACGTTTTGCTCAGCGCAGCTCCGACTACAGTAACGATGCAGCCTTCCGTGGCCTGCTGCCCAAGCTACCACAGTGTTCCCGAGGCTGTTGGTGTGCTGAGGAAATCTAGCTCCCCCGAGGCGGTGTGCAAGCTGCTGCCCTTCGCTCGGCACACACGCGAGTATTCCAAAGTGCCTCCGGGTCTGAATGTTGCTCTTCGACTCGGGAGAGCCTCGGGGTACTCCGTGTCCTTGTACGGAAACGGGTGCCGCCGGGAGGAGTCTAGGAGTCCCGAAGAGCTTCCAACCCTTCCACTGAAGCAGAAGAGAGAACTAAGGCCTCAGGGAAGCTGCTGCACTCCTACCCTGCTGCGTGGCATATCAGGGTGCTCCTTCGAAGCTAGGCCTCACTTGGAGTTTCCCCTTAGCTATACAACAGGCCAGGATGAGCTCTGACCGAGAAAGTGGAGTGCCCCGGTTCCATGTGAAACCGTCTCTTCCCTCTCACAGCCATGCCTGCCGTGAGAAGAGGCCCGGCAACAGCAGTGTTTCTCAGGGAGCTTCAAGGCGCAATAGAGGATTCTTCAAGGTGCGGAAACAAGGCTGGTCCCATCGGGCACCAGCCCCAGGATGACACGGAGCATAAGTATCTGTGCTTTCTAGCCAAGGCAAAAGCGACCTAGTACATACTTGCTTCAAGCGTTCTTCACAGGGTGCTCTGGGTGTACCAAACTGCCTAGACCAAGGAATGCCTTTGGTCTCCTAGGCTCCCTTGCCTCTACTGAAAGCCTGAAGTGTTACACAGAGACCTGTGCTTTCGTGGAAGTTGGAAGGCAAGCCCGCCTTTCCCCCTGAGATACGGTGACTTCGGGTATGAGTTCCTAGAAGGGCAGCTTCCAAAGTCCGGCCGTGTTACACGGAGAACGGTGCTCTAGTTGCAGTGGGAGCACTAGTTGAATGCCTCCTTGCGGTGGGGTGACTTCAGAGATGAGGTGCTAGGGATACTGAAAAGCAGAGGGATTTTCTCAGTGCAGCTCAGACAAGGGCGATGAGGCCGAAGTCCACGGCACGCTGCACTGGCTAGAACCGTGTTCCGCAAGCTGCTGGAGAGCTGAGGAAATCTAGCTCTCCCAAGGGCGTGTGCAAATGCTGCCGATCAATAGGCGTACGCACAGGGGTACTCCGAAGGGCTTCCTGGGCTGGACGTTGCTCGGGAGGCCCAGGGGTCCGTGGACTACACAGCGTCCTCGTACAGAGACACGGGCCGACGCGAGGCGCCTAGGAATCCTGAGAAGCTTAGCAGCGTTACACTAAGGAAGGGCAACGACTACCGCCTCATGGAAACTGCCGCGCGCCTACCATTCTGCCTGCAATTCAGGGCCTTCATTTGAGGCTTCTGCTCAGTGGAGTTTTAAGGTAACTATAGGGCAGGGAGGATGAGCTCCCAAACAGCAACGGGAAGGCACCCTGTTTCTTTCATGGAAACTCTTTCTCTTCTCAGAGCCACGCCTGCACGGATGAGAATCCGGGCCACAGCAGTGCTTTCCAGGTAGCTTTGGGGCCGCATAAATGCAGCTTTCAAGGCGGGAAAGCAAGGCTTGTCTCAAACGGCCATTTCCAGGTTGACATGGGGCAGACTCTTCCGTGGTTTCTACCAAGTCAAAGAGACCTAGCTTCTCACGGAGTCCTTCCACAGTCAACTTTTCTATGCAGGGTATTCTTCCTGAGGTGAACGGCCTGAACGAAAGAATGCGCTAGGTTTCTTGGGTCCTGCGAATCGTCCCAAAGCCTGCGGCTTTACACCAGAAACTGTGCTCTGGTTGCACTTGGAATCCCTCCCCCCACCACCCCCGCCCTCCCCAAGCCGACATTCTCCTTGAGTTAGGTTGACTTCAGGTATGAGGTCCTGGAGGGAATTGTAAGCAAAGTGCTTCTCTCAGTACAGCTCTGACTACGGTAATGAGGCACACTTCCATGGCCTTCTGCAACTAGAGCTACGAATATGTTCCTGAGGCTGTTGGTGAGCTGAGGCAATCTAGCTCCCCCGAGGCAGCGTGAAAGCTGCTGCCCTTCACTCGGCACGCACACGGGTACTCCGAAGTGTCTAGGGGTGTGAATGTGGCTCTTCAGCTCAGGGGAGCCCGGGGGTCCTCAGTGTCCTTGTACGGAAACGGGTGCTGCCGCGAGGAGTCTGGGAGACCCGGAAAGCTTACTACCGTTCCACTGAAGCAGAAGAGAGAGCTAAGGCCTCCTGGGAGCTGCTGCACTCCTACCCTGCTGCACGGCATGTCAGGGCCCTCCTTCGAAGCTAGGCCTCACTTGGAGCTTCCCCTTAGCTACCGAACAGGACAGGATGAGCTCTGACCGAGAAACTGGAATGCCCCGGTTCCTCGCGAAACCGTCTTTTCCCTCTCGCAGCCATGCCTGCCGTGAGAGGAGGCCCGACAACAGCAGTGTTTTCCAGGGAGCTGCGAGGCGCATTAACAGGACCTCTCAAGGTGCCGAAACGAGGCCAGTCCCATCAGGCAGCAGCTCCAGGAAGACACGCAGCGTAAGTGCCTGTCAAGGCACTTCTGTCAAGTCAAAAGAGACCTAGCGACATACTTGGCTCTTCCCTGATTCAACTTTCCTTACACAGGACGTTCTGCGTGTAGCGAACTGCCGGGACCACAGAGTGCCCTAGGTCTCACAGGGTCCCATGCATCTACCGAAACCCTGAAGTGTTCCACAGAGATCTGCGCTTTGGCGGAATTTGTAACGCAGGCCGCCTTTGCACCTGAGCTGCGGTGACTTCAGGTGTGAGTGCCTAGAGGGACTAGCAAGCGCAGAGTTCTTCTCAGTACAGCTCGGACCAGGGCAATGTGGCCGACTTCCGTGGCATGCTGGACTTGCTAGAACCGTGTTCCTGAATCCGTTGGTGAGCTGAAGCAATCTAGCTCCCCCCAGGAGAGAGTGCAGCGTGTTACGCTTCACTGGGCCTAGCCAGGGGCACCCAGAAGGGCCTACGTGTCTGAGTGTGGCCCAGCAGGCCCAGGGGAGCCTGAGGGTACTCAGAGTTCTTGTAGGGACACGGGTGCTGACGCGAGGGGGCCAGGAGTCCTGACAGGATTAGTACCGTTACACGAGGGCAGGAGTGCGACAAAGGCCTCAAGGAAAAGGCCGCAAAACTACCCTTCTGGATGGCAAATCAGGGCCTTAGGTAGAGGCTACGGCCCACGTCGGGATTCCCCTTCGCTCTAGAGCAGGGCAGGGTATGCTCCCGCCCAGGGCCTGAAAGCACCCTCTTCCTTTCGAGAAAACTCTGCTGCTTCCAGAGCCATGCCTGCAGTGAGTACAAGTCCAGCAACCACAGCGTTGTTCAGGAAGCTTCAAGGCCGCATGAATGGAGCTTTCAAGCCGGGAAGACCAGGCTTGCCTCAGAGGGCTGCCTTTTCCAGGTTTACGTGCAGAAGAAGCGTCTGTGGTTTCTAACAAGTCCAAAGAGACCTAGCTGCTCACTGGGTCCCTCGAGAATCATCTTCTCTAGGCAGGGTGCCCCGCGTGTAGCGAACTGCTTAAATGAAAGAACGCCTTAGGTGTCGTAGGCCCACGTGCATCTTCCGAATGCCTGCAGCGTTACCCTAGAAACTGTGCTCTAGAGGCCCTTGGACGGCAAGCCGACTTACTCCTTGAGGTAGGCTGACTTCAGGCATGAGGTCCTAGAAGGAATTGTAAGCAAGACGTTTTGCTCAGCGCAGCTCCGACTACAGTAACGATGCAGCCTTCCGTGGCCTGCTGCCCAAGCTACCACAGTGTTCCCGAGGCTGTTGGTGTGCTGAGGAAATCTAGCTCCCCCGAGGCGGTGTGCAAGCTGCTGCCCTTCGCTCGGCACACACGCGAGTATTCCAAAGTGCCTCCGGGTCTGAATGTTGCTCTTCGACTCGGGAGAGCCTCGGGGTACTCCGTGTCCTTGTACGGAAACGGGTGCCGCCGGGAGGAGTCTAGGAGTCCCGAAGAGCTTCCAACCCTTCCACTGAAGCAGAAGAGAGAACTAAGGCCTCAGGGAAGCTGCTGCACTCCTACCCTGCTGCGTGGCATATCAGGGTGCTCCTTCGAAGCTAGGCCTCACTTGGAGTTTCCCCTTAGCTATACAACAGGCCAGGATGAGCTCTGACCGAGAAAGTGGAGTGCCCCGGTTCCATGTGAAACCGTCTCTTCCCTCTCACAGCCATGCCTGCCGTGAGAAGAGGCCCGGCAACAGCAGTGTTTCTCAGGGAGCTTCAAGGCGCAATAGAGGATTCTTCAAGGTGCGGAAACAAGGCTGGTCCCATCGGGCACCAGCCCCAGGATGACACGGAGCATAAGTATCTGTGCTTTCTAGCCAAGGCAAAAGCGACCTAGTACATACTTGCTTCAAGCGTTCTTCACAGGGTGCTCTGGGTGTACCAAACTGCCTAGAGCAAGGAATGCCTTTGGTCTCCTAGGCTCCCTTGCCTCTACTGAAAGCCTGAAGTGTTACACAGAGACCTGTGCTTTCGTGGAAGTTGGAAGGCAAGCCCGCCTTTCCCCCTGAGATACGGTGACTTCGGGTATGAGTTCCTAGAAGGGCAGCTTCCAAAGTCCGGCCGTGTTACACGGAGAACGGTGCTCTAGTTGCAGTGGGAGCACTAGTTGAATGCCTCCTTGCGGTGGGGTGACTTCAGAGATGAGGTGCTAGGGATACTGAAAAGCAGAGGGATTTTCTCAGTGCAGCTCAGACAAGGGCGATGAGGCCGAAGTCCACGGCACGCTGCACTGGCTAGAACCGTGTTCCGCAAGCTGCTGGAGAGCTGAGGAAATCTAGCTCTCCCAAGGGCGTGTGCAAATGCTGCCGATCAATAGGCGTACGCACAGGGGTACTCCGAAGGGCTTCCTGGGCTGGACGTTGCTCGGGAGGCCCAGGGGTCCGTGGACTACACAGCGTCCTCGTACAGAGACACGGGCCGACGCGAGGCGCCTAGGAATCCTGAGAAGCTTAGCAGCGTTACACTAAGGAAGGGCAACGACTACCGCCTCATGGAAACTGCCGCGCGCCTACCATTCTGCCTGCAATTCAGGGCCTTCATTTGAGGCTTCTGCTCAGTGGAGTTTTAAGGTAACTATAGGGCAGGGAGGATGAGCTCCCAAACAGCAACGGGAAGGCACCCTGTTTCTTTCATGGAAACTCTTTCTCTTCTCAGAGCCACGCCTGCACGGATGAGAATCCGGGCCACAGCAGTGCTTTCCAGGTAGCTTCGGGGCCGCATAAATGCAGCTTTCAAGGCGGGAAAGCAAGGCTTGTCTCAAACGGCCATTTCCAGGTTGACATGGGGCAGACTCTTCCGTGGTTTCTACCAAGTCAAAGAGACCTAGCTTCTCACGGAGTCCTTCCACAGTCAACTTTTCTATGCAGGGTATTCTTCCTGAGGTGAACGGCCTGAACGAAAGAATGCGCTAGGTTTCTTGGGTCCTGCGAATCGTCCCAAAGCCTGCGGCTTTACACCAGAAACTGTGCTCTGGTTGCACTTGGAATCCCTCCCCCCACCACCCCCGCCCTCCCCAAGCCGACATTCTCCTTGAGTTAGGTTGACTTCAGGTATGAGGTCCTGGAGGGAATTGTAAGCAAAGTGCTTCTCTCAGTACAGCTCTGACTACGGTAATGAGGCACACTTCCATGGCCTTCTGCAACTAGAGCTACGAATATGTTCCTGAGGCTGTTGGTGAGCTGAGGCAATCTAGCTCCCCCGAGGCAGCGTGAAAGCTGCTGCCCTTCACTCGGCACGCACACGGGTACTCCGAAGTGTCTAGGGGTGTGAATGTGGCTCTTCAGCTCAGGGGAGCCCGGGGGTCCTCAGTGTCCTTGTACGGAAACGGGTGCTGCCGCGAGGAGTCTGGGAGACCCGGAAAGCTTACTACCGTTCCACTGAAGCAGAAGAGAGAGCTAAGGCCTCCTGGGAGCTGCTGCACTCCTACCCTGCTGCACGGCATGTCAGGGCCCTCCTTCGAAGCTAGGCCTCACTTGGAGCTTCCCCTTAGCTACCGAACAGGACAGGATGAGCTCTGACCGAGAAACTGGAATGCCCCGGTTCCTCGCGAAACCGTCTTTTCCCTCTCGCAGCCATGCCTGCCGTGAGAGGAGGCCCGACAACAGCAGTGTTTTCCAGGGAGCTGCGAGGCGCGTTAACAGGACCTCTCAAGGTGCCGAAACGAGGCCAGTCCCATCAGGCAGCAGCTCCAGGAAGACACGCAGCCTAAGTGCCTGTCAAGGCACTTCTGTCAAGTCAAAAGAGACCTAGCGACATACTTGGCTCTTCCCTGATTCAACTTTCCTTACACAGGACGTTCTGCGTGTAGCGAACTGCCGGGACCACAGAGTGCCCTAGGTCTCGCAGGGTCCCGTGCATCTACCGAAACCCTGAAGTGTTCCACAGAGATCTGCGCTTTGGCGGAATTTGTAACGCGGGCCGCCTTTGCACCTGAGCTACGGTGACTTCAGGTGTGAGTGCCTAGAGGGACTAGCAAGCGCAGAGTTCTTCTCAGTACAGCTCGGACCAGGGCAATGTGGCCGACTTCCGTGGCATGCTGGACTTGCTAGAACCGTGTTCCTGAATCCGTTGGTGAGCTGAAGCAATCTAGCTCCCCCCAGGAGAGAGTGCAGCGTGTTACGCTTCACTGGGCCTAGCCAGGGGCACCCAGAAGGGCCTACGTGTCTGAGTGTGGCCCAGCAGGCCCAGGGGAGCCTGAGGGTACTCAGAGTTCTTGTAGGGACACGGGTGCTGACGCGAGGGGGCCAGGAGTCCTGACAGGATTAGTACCGTTACACGAGGGCAGGAGTGCGACAAAGGCCTCAAGGAAAAGGCCGCAAAACTACCCTTCTGGATGGCAAATCAGGGCCTTAGGTAGAGGCTACGGCCCACGTCGGGATTCCCCTTCGCTCTAGAGCAGGGCAGGGTATGCTCCCGCCCAGGGCCTGAAAGCACCCTCTTCCTTTCGAGAAAACTCTGCTGCTTCCAGAGCCATGCCTGCAGTGAGTACAAGTCCAGCAACCACAGCGTTGTTCAGGAAGCTTCAAGGCCGCATGAATGGAGCTTTCAAGCCGGGAAGACCAGGCTTGCCTCAGAGGGCTGCCTTTTCCAGGTTTACGTGCAGAAGAAGCGTCTGTGGTTTCTAACAAGTCCAAAGAGACCTAGCTGCTCACTGGGTCCCTCGAGAATCATCTTCTCTAGGCAGGGTGCCCCGCGTGTAGCGAACTGCTTAAATGAAAGAACGCCTTAGGTGTCGTAGGCCCACGTGCATCTTCCGAATGCCTGCAGCGTTACCCTAGAAACTGTGCTCTAGAGGCCCTTGGACGGCAAGCCGACTTACTCCTTGAGGTAGGCTGACTTCAGGCATGAGGTCCTAGAAGGAATTGTAAGCAAGACGTTTTGCTCAGCGCAGCTCCGACTACAGTAACGATGCAGCCTTCCGTGGCCTGCTGCCCAAGCTACCACAGTGTTCCCGAGGCTGTTGGTGTGCTGAGGAAATCTAGCTCCCCCGAGGCGGTGTGCAAGCTGCTGCCCTTCGCTCGGCACACACGCGAGTATTCCAAAGTGCCTCCGGGTCTGAATGTTGCTCTTCGACTCGGGAGAGCCTCGGGGTACTCCGTGTCCTTGTACGGAAACGGGTGCCGCCGGGAGGAGTCTAGGAGTCCCGAAGAGCTTCCAACCCTTCCACTGAAGCAGAAGAGAGAACTAAGGCCTCAGGGAAGCTGCTGCACTCCTACCCTGCTGCGTGGCATATCAGGGTGCTCCTTCGAAGCTAGGCCTCACTTGGAGTTTCCCCTTAGCTATACAACAGGCCAGGATGAGCTCTGACCGAGAAAGTGGAGTGCCCCGGTTCCATGTGAAACCGTCTCTTCCCTCTCACAGCCATGCCTGCCGTGAGAAGAGGCCCGGCAACAGCAGTGTTTCTCAGGGAGCTTCAAGGCGCAATAGAGGATTCTTCAAGGTGCGGAAACAAGGCTGGTCCCATCGGGCACCAGCCCCAGGATGACACGGAGCATAAGTATCTGTGCTTTCTATCCAAGGCAAAAGCGACCTAGTACATACTTGCTTCAAGCGTTCTTCACAGGGTGCTCTGGGTGTACCAAACTGCCTAGAGCAAGGAATGCCTTTGGTCTCCTAGGCTCCCTTGCCTCTACTGAAAGCCTGAAGTGTTACACAGAGACCTGTGCTTTCGTGGAAGTTGGAAGGCAAGCCCGCCTTTCCCCCTGAGATACGGTGACTTCGGGTATGAGTTCCTAGAAGGGCAGCTTCCAAAGTCCGGCCGTGTTACACGGAGAACGGTGCTCTAGTTGCAGTGGGAGCACTAGTTGAATGCCTCCTTGCGGTGGGGTGACTTCAGAGATGAGGTGCTAGGGATACTGAAAAGCAGAGGGATTTTCTCAGTGCAGCTCAGACAAGGGCGATGAGGCCGAAGTCCACGGCACGCTGCACTGGCTAGAACCGTGTTCCGCAAGCTGCTGGAGAGCTGAGGAAATCTAGCTCTCCCAAGGGCGTGTGCAAATGCTGCCGATCAATAGGCGTACGCACAGGGGTACTCCGAAGGGCTTCCTGGGCTGGACGTTGCTCGGGAGGCCCAGGGGTCCGTGGACTACACAGCGTCCTCGTACAGAGACACGGGCCGACGCGAGGCGCCTAGGAATCCTGAGAAGCTTAGCAGCGTTACACTAAGGAAGGGCAACGACTACCGCCTCATGGAAACTGCCGCGCGCCTACCATTCTGCCTGCAATTCAGGGCCTTCATTTGAGGCTTCTGCTCAGTGGAGTTTTAAGGTAACTATAGGGCAGGGAGGATGAGCTCCCAAACAGCAACGGGAAGGCACCCTGTTTCTTTCATGGAAACTCTTTCTCTTCTCAGAGCCACGCCTGCACGGATGAGAATCCGGGCCACAGCAGTGCTTTCCAGGTAGCTTTGGGGCCGCATAAATGCAGCTTTCAAGGCGGGAAAGCAAGGCTTGTCTCAAACGGCCATTTCCAGGTTGACATGGGGCAGACTCTTCCGTGGTTTCTACCAAGTCAAAGAGACCTAGCTTCTCACGGAGTCCTTCCACAGTCAACTTTTCTATGCAGGGTATTCTTCCTGAGGTGAACGGCCTGAACGAAAGAATGCGCTAGGTTTCTTGGGTCCTGCGAATCGTCCCAAAGCCTGCGGCTTTACACCAGAAACTGTGCTCTGGTTGCACTTGGAATCCCTCCCCCCACCACCCCCGCCCTCCCCAAGCCGACATTCTCCTTGAGTTAGGTTGACTTCAGGTATGAGGTCCTGGAGGGAATTGTAAGCAAAGTGCTTCTCTCAGTACAGCTCTGACTACGGTAATGAGGCACACTTCCATGGCCTTCTGCAACTAGAGCTACGAATATGTTCCTGAGGCTGTTGGTGAGCTGAGGCAATCTAGCTCCCCCGAGGCAGCGTGAAAGCTGCTGCCCTTCACTCGGCACGCACACGGGTACTCCGAAGTGTCTAGGGGTGTGAATGTGGCTCTTCAGCTCAGGGGAGCCCGGGGGTCCTCAGTGTCCTTGTACGGAAACGGGTGCTGCCGCGAGGAGTCTGGGAGACCCGGAAAGCTTACTACCGTTCCACTGAAGCAGAAGAGAGAGCTAAGGCCTCCTGGGAGCTGCTGCACTCCTACCCTGCTGCACGGCATGTCAGGGCCCTCCTTCGAAGCTAGGCCTCACTTGGAGCTTCCCCTTAGCTACCGAACAGGACAGGATGAGCTCTGACCGAGAAACTGGAATGCCCCGGTTCCTCGCGAAACCGTCTTTTCCCTCTCGCAGCCATGCCTGCCGTGAGAGGAGGCCCGACAACAGCAGTGTTTTCCAGGGAGCTGCGAGGCGCGTTAACAGGACCTCTCAAGGTGCCGAAACGAGGCCAGTCCCATCAGGCAGCAGCTCCAGGAAGACACGCAGCGTAAGTGCCTGTGGTTTCTGTCAAGTCAAAAGAGACCTAGCGACATACTTGGCTCTTCCCTGATTCAACTTTCCTTACACAGGACGTTCTGCGTGTAGCGAACTGCCGGGACCACAGAGTGCCCTAGGTCTCGCAGGGTCCCGTGCATCTACCGAAACCCTGAAGTGTTCCACAGAGATCTGCGCTTTGGCGGAATTTGTAACGCGGGCCGCCTTTGCACCTGAGCTACGGTGACTTCAGGTATGAGTGCCTAGAGGGACTAGCAAGCGCAGAGTTCTTCTCAGTACAGCTCGGACCAGGGCAATGTGGCCGACTTCCGTGGCATGCTGGACTTGCTAGAACCGTGTTCCTGAATCCGTTGGTGAGCTGAAGCAATCTAGCTCCCCCCAGGAGAGAGTGCAGCGTGTTACGCTTCACTGGGCCTAGCCAGGGGCACCCAGAAGGGCCTACGTGTCTGAGTGTGGCCCAGCAGGCCCAGGGGAGCCTGAGGGTACTCAGAGTTCTTGTAGGGACACGGGTGCTGACGCGAGGGGGCCAGGAGTCCTGACAGGATTAGTACCGTTACACGAGGGCAGGAGTGCGACAAAGGCCTCAAGGAAAAGGCCGCAAAACTACCCTTCTGGATGGCAAATCAGGGCCTTAGGTAGAGGCTACGGCCCACGTCGGGATTCCCCTTCGCTCTAGAGCAGGGCAGGGTATGCTCCCGCCCAGGGCCTGAAAGCACCCTCTTCCTTTCGAGAAAACTCTGCTGCTTCCAGAGCCATGCCTGCAGTGAGTACAAGTCCAGCAACCACAGCGTTGTTCAGGAAGCTTCAAGGCCGCATGAATGGAGCTTTCAAGCCGGGAAGACCAGGCTTGCCTCAGAGGGCTGCCTTTTCCAGGTTTACGTGCAGAAGAAGCGTCTGTGGTTTCTAACAAGTCCAAAGAGACCTAGCTGCTCACTGGGTCCCTCGAGAATCATCTTCTCTAGGCAGGGTGCCCCGCGTGTAGCGAACTGCTTAAATGAAAGAACGCCTTAGGTGTCGTAGGCCCACGTGCATCTTCCGAATGCCTGCAGCGTTACCCTAGAAACTGTGCTCTAGAGGCCCTTGGACGGCAAGCCGACTTACTCCTTGAGGTAGGCTGACTTCAGGCATGAGGTCCTAGAAGGAATTGTAAGCAAGACGTTTTGCTCAGCGCAGCTCCGACTACAGTAATGATGCAGCCTTCCGTGGCCTGCTGCCCAAGCTACCACAGTGTTCCCGAGGCTGTTGGTGTGCTGAGGAAATCTAGCTCCCCCGAGGCGGTGTGCAAGCTGCTGCCCTTCGCTCGGCACACACGCGAGTATTCCAAAGTGCCTCCGGGTCTGAATGTTGCTCTTCGACTCGGGAGAGCCTCGGGGTACTCCGTGTCCTTGTACGGAAACGGGTGCCGCCGGGAGGAGTCTAGGAGTCCCGAAGAGCTTCCAACCCTTCCACTGAAGCAGAAGAGAGAACTAAGGCCTCAGGGAAGCTGCTGCACTCCTACCCTGCTGCGTGGCATATCAGGGTGCTCCTTCGAAGCTAGGCCTCACTTGGAGTTTCCCCTTAGCTATACAACAGGCCAGGATGAGCTCTGACCGAGAAAGTGGAGTGCCCCGGTTCCATGTGAAACCGTCTCTTCCCTCTCACAGCCATGCCTGCCGTGAGAAGAGGCCCGGCAACAGCAGTGTTTCTCAGGGAGCTTCAAGGCGCAATAGAGGATTCTTCAAGGTGCGGAAACAAGGCTGGTCCCATCGGGCACCAGCCCCAGGATGACACGGAGCATAAGTATCTGTGCTTTCTAGCCAAGGCAAAAGCGACCTAGTACATACTTGCTTCAAGCGTTCTTCACAGGGTGCTCTGGGTGTACCAAACTGCCTAGAGCAAGGAATGCCTTTGGTCTCCTAGGCTCCCTTGCCTCTACTGAAAGCCTGAAGTGTTACACAGAGACCTGTGCTTTCGTGGAAGTTGGAAGGCAAGCCCGCCTTTCCCCCTGAGATACGGTGACTTCGGGTATGAGTTCCTAGAAGGGCAGCTTCCAAAGTCCGGCCGTGTTACACGGAGAACGGTGCTCTAGTTGCAGTGGGAGCACTAGTTGAATGCCTCCTTGCGGTGGGGTGACTTCAGAGATGAGGTGCTAGGGATACTGAAAAGCAGAGGGATTTTCTCAGTGCAGCTCAGACAAGGGCGATGAGGCCGAAGTCCACGGCACGCTGCACTGGCTAGAACCGTGTTCCGCAAGCTGCTGGAGAGCTGAGGAAATCTAGCTCTCCCAAGGGCGTGTGCAAATGCTGCCGATCAATAGGCGTACGCACAGGGGTACTCCGAAGGGCTTCCTGGGCTGGACGTTGCTCGGGAGGCCCAGGGGTCCGTGGACTACACAGCGTCCTTGTACAGAGACACGGGCCGACGCGAGGCGCCTAGGAATCCTGAGAAGCTTAGCAGCGTTACACTAAGGAAGGGCAACGACTACCGCCTCATGGAAACTGCCGCGCGCCTACCATTCTGCCTGCAATTCAGGGCCTTCATTTGAGGCTTCTGCTCAGTGGAGTTTTAAGGTAACTATAGGGCAGGGAGGATGAGCTCCCAAACAGCAACGGGAAGGCACCCTGTTTCTTTCATGGAAACTCTTTCTCTTCTCAGAGCCACGCCTGTACGGATGAGAATCCGGGCCACAGCAGTGCTTTCCAGGTAGCTTCGGGGCCGCATAAATGCAGCTTTCAAGGCGGGAAAGCAAGGCTTGTCTCAAACGGCCATTTCCAGGTTGACATGGGGCAGACTCTTCCGTGGTTTCTACCAAGTCAAAGAGACCTAGCTTCTCACGGAGTCCTTCCACAGTCAACTTTTCTATGCAGGGTATTCTTCCTGAGGTGAACGGCCTGAACGAAAGAATGCGCTAGGTTTCTTGGGTCCTGCGAATCGTCCCAAAGCCTGCGGCTTTACACCAGAAACTGTGCTCTGGTTGCACTTGGAATCCCTCCCCCCACCACCCCCGCCCTCCCCAAGCCGACATTCTCCTTGAGTTAGGTTGACTTCAGGTATGAGGTCCTGGAGGGAATTGTAAGCAAAGTGCTTCTCTCAGTACAGCTCTGACTACGGTAATGAGGCACACTTCCATGGCCTTCTGCAACTAGAGCTACGAATATGTTCCTGAGGCTGTTGGTGAACTGAGGCAATCTAGCTCCCCCGAGGCAGCGTGAAAGCTGCTGCCCTTCACTCGGCACGCACACGGGTACTCCGAAGTGTCTAGGGGTGTGAATGTGGCTCTTCAGCTCAGGGGAGCCCGGGGGTCCTCAGTGTCCTTGTACGGAAACGGGTGCTGCCGCGAGGAGTCTGGGAGACCCGGAAAGCTTACTACCGTTCCACTGAAGCAGAAGAGAGAGCTAAGGCCTCCTGGGAGCTGCTGCACTCCTACCCTGCTGCACGGCATGTCAGGGCCCTCCTTCGAAGCTAGGCCTCACTTGGAGCTTCCCCTTAGCTACCGAACAGGACAGGATGAGCTCTGACCGAGAAACTGGAATGCCCCGGTTCCTCGCGAAACCGTCTTTTCCCTCTCGCGGCCATGCCTGCCGTGAGAGGAGGCCCGACAACAGCAGTGTTTTCCAGGGAGCTGCGAGGCGCGTTAACAGGACCTCTCAAGGTGCCGAAACGAGGCCAGTCCCATCAGGCAGCAGCTCCAGGAAGACACGCAGCGTAAGTGCCTGTGGTTTCTGTCAAGTCAAAAGAGACCTAGCGACATACTTGGCTCTTCCCTGATTCAACTTTCCTTACACAGGACGTTCTGCGTGTAGCGAACTGCCGGGACCACAGAGTGCCCTAGGTCTCGCAGGGTCCCGTGCATCTACCGAAACCCTGAAGTGTTCCACAGAGATCTGCGCTTTGGCGGAATTTGTAACGCGGGCCGCCTTTGCACCTGAGCTACGGTGACTTCAGGTATGAGTGCCTAGAGGGACTAGCAAGCGCAGAGTTCTTCTCAGTACAGCTCGGACCAGGGCAATGTGGCTGACTTCCGTGGCATGCTGGACTTGCTAGAACCGTGTTCCTGAATCCGTTGGTGAGCTGAAGCAATCTAGCTCCCCCCAGGAGAGAGTGCAGCGTGTTACGCTTCACTGGGCCTAGCCAGGGGCACCCAGAAGGGCCTACGTGTCTGAGTGTGGCCCAGCAGGCCCAGGGGAGCCTGAGGGTACTCAGAGTTCTTGTAGGGACACGGGTGCTGACGCGAGGGGGCCAGGAGTCCTGACAGGATTAGTACCGTTACACGAGGGCAGGAGTGCGACAAAGGCCTCAAGGAAAAGGCCGCAAAACTACCCTTCTGGATGGCAAATCAGGGCCTTAGGTAGAGGCTACGGCCCACGTCGGGATTCCCCTTCGCTCTAGAGCAGGGCAGGGTATGCTCCCGCCCAGGGCCTGAAAGCACCCTCTTCCTTTCGAGAAAACTCTGCTGCTTCCAGAGCCATGCCTGCAGTGAGTACAAGTCCAGCAACCACAGCGTTGTTCAGGAAGCTTCAAGGCCGCATGAATGGAGCTTTCAAGCCGGGAAGACCAGGCTTGCCTCAGAGGGCTGCCTTTTCCAGGTTTACGTGCAGAAGAAGCGTCTGTGGTTTCTAACAAGTCCAAAGAGACCTAGCTGCTCACTGGGTCCCTCGAGAATCATCTTCTCTAGGCAGGGTGCCCCGCGTGTAGCGAACTGCTTAAATGAAAGAACGCCTTAGGTGTCGTAGGCCCACGTGCATCTTCCGAATGCCTGCAGCGTTACCCTAGAAACTGTGCTCTAGAGGCCCTTGGACGGCAAGCCGACTTACTCCTTGAGGTAGGCTGACTTCAGGCATGAGGTCCTAGAAGGAATTGTAAGCAAGACGTTTTGCTCAGCGCAGCTCCGACTACAGTAATGATGCAGCCTTCCGTGGCCTGCTGCCCAAGCTACCACAGTGTTCCCGAGGCTGTTGGTGTGCTGAGGAAATCTAGCTCCCCTGAGGCGGTGTGCAAGCTGCTGCCCTTCGCTCGGCACACACGCGAGTATTCCAAAGTGCCTCCGGGTCTGAATGTTGCTCTTCGACTCGGGAGAGCCTCGGGGTACTCCGTGTCCTTGTACGGAAACGGGTGCCGCCGGGAGGAGTCTAGGAGTCCCGAAGAGCTTCCAACCCTTCCACTGAAGCAGAAGAGAGAACTAAGGCCTCAGGGAAGCTGCTGCACTCCTACCCTGCTGCGTGGCATATCAGGGTGCTCCTTCGAAGCTAGGCCTCACTTGGAGTTTCCCCTTAGCTATACAACAGGCCAGGATGAGCTCTGAGCGAGAAAGTGGAGTGCCCCGGTTCCATGTGAAACCGTCTCTTCCCTCTCACAGCCATGCCTGCCGTGAGAAGAGGCCCGGCAACAGCAGTGTTTCTCAGGGAGCTTCAAGGCGCAATAGAGGATTCTTCAAGGTGCGGAAACAAGGCTGGTCCCATCGGGCACCAGCCCCAGGATGACACGGAGCATAAGTATCTGTGCTTTCTATCCAAGGCAAAAGCGACCTAGTACATACTTGCTTCAAGCGTTCTTCACAGGGTGCTCTGGGTGTACCAAACTGCCTAGAGCAAGGAATGCCTTTGGTCTCCTAGGCTCCCTTGCCTCTACTGAAAGCCTGAAGTGTTACACAGAGACCTGTGCTTTCGTGGAAGTTGGAAGGCAAGCCCGCCTTTCCCCCTGAGATACGGTGACTTCGGGTATGAGTTCCTAGAAGGGCAGCTTCCAAAGTCCGGCCGTGTTACACGGAGAACGGTGCTCTAGTTGCAGTGGGAGCACTAGTTGAATGCCTCCTTGCGGTGGGGTGACTTCAGAGATGAGGTGCTAGGGATACTGAAAAGCAGAGGGATTTTCTCAGTGCAGCTCAGACAAGGGCGATGAGGCCGAAGTCCACGGCACGCTGCACTGGCTAGAACCGTGTTCCGCAAGCTGCTGGAGAGCTGAGGAAATCTAGCTCTCCCAAGGGCGTGTGCAAATGCTGCCGATCAATAGGCGTACGCACAGGGGTACTCCGAAGGGCTTCCTGGGCTGGACGTTGCTCGGGAGGCCCAGGGGTCCGTGGACTACACAGCGTCCTCGTACAGAGACACGGGCCGACGCGAGGCGCCTAGGAATCCTGAGAAGCTTAGCAGCGTTACACTAAGGAAGGGCAACGACTACCGCCTCATGGAAACTGCCGCGCGCCTACCATTCTGCCTGCAATTCAGGGCCTTCATTTGAGGCTTCTGCTCAGTGGAGTTTTAAGGTAACTATAGGGCAGGGAGGATGAGCTCCCAAACAGCAACGGGAAGGCACCCTGTTTCTTTCATGGAAACTCTTTCTCTTCTCAGAGCCACGCCTGCACGGATGAGAATCCGGGCCACAGCAGTGCTTTCCAGGTAGCTTCGGGGCCGCATAAATGCAGCTTTCAAGGCGGGAAAGCAAGGCTTGTCTCAAACGGCCATTTCCAGGTTGACATGGGGCAGACTCTTCCGTGGTTTCTACCAAGTCAAAGAGACCTAGCTTCTCACGGAGTCCTTCCACAGTCAACTTTTCTATGCAGGGTATTCTTCCTGAGGTGAACGGCCTGAACGAAAGAATGCGCTAGGTTTCTTGGGTCCTGCGAATCGTCCCAAAGCCTGCGGCTTTACACCAGAAACTGTGCTCTGGTTGCACTTGGAATCCCTCCCCCCACCACCCCCGCCCTCCCCAAGCCGACATTCTCCTTGAGTTAGGTTGACTTCAGGTATGAGGTCCTGGAGGGAATTGTAAGCAAAGTGCTTCTCTCAGTACAGCTCTGACTACGGTAATGAGGCACACTTCCATGGCCTTCTGCAACTAGAGCTACGAATATGTTCCTGAGGCTGTTGGTGAGCTGAGGCAATCTAGCTCCCCCGAGGCAGCGTGAAAGCTGCTGCCCTTCACTCGGCACGCACACGGGTACTCCGAAGTGTCTAGGGGTGTGAATGTGGCTCTTCAGCTCAGGGGAGCCCGGGGGTCCTCAGTGTCCTTGTACGGAAACGGGTGCTGCCGCGAGGAGTCTGGGAGACCCGGAAAGCTTACTACCGTTCCACTGAAGCAGAAGAGAGAGCTAAGGCCTCCTGGGAGCTGCTGCACTCCTACCCTGCTGCACGGCATGTCAGGGCCCTCCTTCGAAGCTAGGCCTCACTTGGAGCTTCCCCTTAGCTACCGAACAGGACAGGATGAGCTCTGACCGAGAAACTGGAATGCCCCGGTTCCTCGCGAAACCGTCTTTTCCCTCTCGCAGCCATGCCTGCCGTGAGAGGAGGCCCGACAACAGCAGTGTTTTCCAGGGAGCTGCGAGGCGCGTTAACAGGACCTCTCAAGGTGCCGAAACGAGGCCAGTCCCATCAGGCAGCAGCTCCAGGAAGACACGCAGCCTAAGTGCCTGTCAAGGCACTTCTGTCAAGTCAAAAGAGACCTAGCGACATACTTGGCTCTTCCCTGATTCAACTTTCCTTACACAGGACGTTCTGCGTGTAGCGAACTGCCGGGACCACAGAGTGCCCTAGGTCTCGCAGGGTCCCGTGCATCTACCGAAACCCTGAAGTGTTCCACAGAGATCTGCGCTTTGGCGGAATTTGTAACGCAGGCCGCCTTTGCACCTGAGCTGCGGTGACTTCAGGTGTGAGTGCCTAGAGGGACTAGCAAGCGCAGAGTTCTTCTCAGTACAGCTCGGACCAGGGCAATGTGGCCGACTTCCGTGGCATGCTGGACTTGCTAGAACCGTGTTCCTGAATCCGTTGGTGAGCTGAAGCAATCTAGCTCCCCCCAGGAGAGAGTGCAGCGTGTTACGCTTCACTGGGCCTAGCCAGGGGCACCCAGAAGGGCCTACGTGTCTGAGTGTGGCCCAGCAGGCCCAGGGGAGCCTGAGGGTACTCAGAGTTCTTGTAGGGACACGGGTGCTGACGCGAGGGGGCCAGGAGTCCTGACAGGATTAGTACCGTTACACGAGGGCAGGAGTGCGACAAAGGCCTCAAGGAAAAGGCCGCAAAACTACCCTTCTGGATGGCAAATCAGGGCCTTAGGTAGAGGCTACGGCCCACGTCGGGATTCCCCTTCGCTCTAGAGCAGGGCAGGGTATGCTCCCGCCCAGGGCCTGAAAGCACCCTCTTCCTTTCGAGAAAACTCTGCTGCTTCCAGAGCCATGCCTGCAGTGAGTACAAGTCCAGCAACCACAGCGTTGTTCAGGAAGCTTCAAGGCCGCATGAATGGAGCTTTCAAGCCGGGAAGACCAGGCTTGCCTCAGAGGGCTGCCTTTTCCAGGTTTACGTGCAGAAGAAGCGTCTGTGGTTTCTAACAAGTCCAAAGAGACCTAGCTGCTCACTGGGTCCCTCGAGAATCATCTTCTCTAGGCAGGGTGCCCCGCGTGTAGCGAACTGCTTAAATGAAAGAACGCCTTAGGTGTCGTAGGCCCACGTGCATCTTCCGAATGCCTGCAGCGTTACCCTAGAAACTGTGCTCTAGAGGCCCTTGGACGGCAAGCCGACTTACTCCTTGAGGTAGGCTGACTTCAGGCATGAGGTCCTAGAAGGAATTGTAAGCAAGACGTTTTGCTCAGCGCAGCTCCGACTACAGTAACGATGCAGCCTTCCGTGGCCTGCTGCCCAAGCTACCACAGTGTTCCCGAGGCTGTTGGTGTGCTGAGGAAATCTAGCTCCCCCGAGGCGGTGTGCAAGCTGCTGCCCTTCGCTCGGCACACACGCGAGTATTCCAAAGTGCCTCCGGGTCTGAATGTTGCTCTTCGACTCGGGAGAGCCTCGGGGTACTCCGTGTCCTTGTACGGAAACGGGTGCCGCCGGGAGGAGTCTAGGAGTCCCGAAGAGCTTCCAACCCTTCCACTGAAGCAGAAGAGAGAACTAAGGCCTCAGGGAAGCTGCTGCACTCCTACCCTGCTGCGTGGCATATCAGGGTGCTCCTTCGAAGCTAGGCCTCACTTGGAGTTTCCCCTTAGCTATACAACAGGCCAGGATGAGCTCTGACCGAGAAAGTGGAGTGCCCCGGTTCCATGTGAAACCGTCTCTTCCCTCTCACAGCCATGCCTGCCGTGAGAAGAGGCCCGGCAACAGCAGTGTTTCTCAGGGAGCTTCAAGGCGCAATAGAGGATTCTTCAAGGTGCGGAAACAAGGCTGGTCCCATCGGGCACCAGCCCCAGGATGACACGGAGCATAAGTATCTGTGCTTTCTAGCCAAGGCAAAAGCGACCTAGTACATACTTGCTTCAAGCGTTCTTCACAGGGTGCTCTGGGTGTACCAAACTGCCTAGAGCAAGGAATGCCTTTGGTCTCCTAGGCTCCCTTGCCTCTACTGAAAGCCTGAAGTGTTACACAGAGACCTGTGCTTTCGTGGAAGTTGGAAGGCAAGCCCGCCTTTCCCCCTGAGATACGGTGACTTCGGGTATGAGTTCCTAGAAGGGCAGCTTCCAAAGTCCGGCCGTGTTACACGGAGAACGGTGCTCTAGTTGCAGTGGGAGCACTAGTTGAATGCCTCCTTGCGGTGGGGTGACTTCAGAGATGAGGTGCTAGGGATACTGAAAAGCAGAGGGATTTTCTCAGTGCAGCTCAGACAAGGGCGATGAGGCCGAAGTCCACGGCACGCTGCACTGGCTAGAACCGTGTTCCGCAAGCTGCTGGAGAGCTGAGGAAATCTAGCTCTCCCAAGGGCGTGTGCAAATGCTGCCGATCAATAGGCGTACGCACAGGGGTACTCCGAAGGGCTTCCTGGGCTGGACGTTGCTCGGGAGGCCCAGGGGTCCGTGGACTACACAGCGTCCTCGTACAGAGACACGGGCCGACGCGAGGCGCCTAGGAATCCTGAGAAGCTTAGCAGCGTTACACTAAGGAAGGGCAACGACTACCGCCTCATGGAAACTGCCGCGCGCCTACCATTCTGCCTGCAATTCAGGGCCTTCATTTGAGGCTTCTGCTCAGTGGAGTTTTAAGGTAACTATAGGGCAGGGAGGATGAGCTCCCAAACAGCAACGGGAAGGCACCCTGTTTCTTTCATGGAAACTCTTTCTCTTCTCAGAGCCACGCCTGCACGGATGAGAATCCGGGCCACAGCAGTGCTTTCCAGGTAGCTTCGGGGCCGCATAAATGCAGCTTTCAAGGCGGGAAAGCAAGGCTTGTCTCAAACGGCCATTTCCAGGTTGACATGGGGCAGACTCTTCCGTGGTTTCTACCAAGTCAAAGAGACCTAGCTTCTCACGGAGTCCTTCCACAGTCAACTTTTCTATGCAGGGTATTCTTCCTGAGGTGAACGGCCTGAACGAAAGAATGCGCTAGGTTTCTTGGGTCCTGCGAATCGTCCCAAAGCCTGCGGCTTTACACCAGAAACTGTGCTCTGGTTGCACTTGGAATCCCTCCCCCCACCACCCCCGCCCTCCCCAAGCCGACATTCTCCTTGAGTTAGGTTGACTTCAGGTATGAGGTCCTGGAGGGAATTGTAAGCAAAGTGCTTCTCTCAGTACAGCTCTGACTACGGTAATGAGGCACACTTCCATGGCCTTCTGCAACTAGAGCTACGAATATGTTCCTGAGGCTGTTGGTGAGCTGAGGCAATCTAGCTCCCCCGAGGCAGCGTGAAAGCTGCTGCCCTTCACTCGGCACGCACACGGGTACTCCGAAGTGTCTAGGGGTGTGAATGTGGCTCTTCAGCTCAGGGGAGCCCGGGGGTCCTCAGTGTCCTTGTACGGAAACGGGTGCTGCCGCGAGGAGTCTGGGAGACCCGGAAAGCTTACTACCGTTCCACTGAAGCAGAAGAGAGAGCTAAGGCCTCCTGGGAGCTGCTGCACTCCTACCCTGCTGCACGGCATGTCAGGGCCCTCCTTCGAAGCTAGGCCTCACTTGGAGCTTCCCCTTAGCTACCGAACAGGACAGGATGAGCTCTGACCGAGAAACTGGAATGCCCCGGTTCCTCGCGAAACCGTCTTTTCCCTCTCGCAGCCATGCCTGCCGTGAGAGGAGGCCCGACAACAGCAGTGTTTTCCAGGGAGCTGCGAGGCGCGTTAACAGGACCTCTCAAGGTGCCGAAACGAGGCCAGTCCCATCAGGCAGCAGCTCCAGGAAGACACGCAGCCTAAGTGCCTGTCAAGGCACTTCTGTCAAGTCAAAAGAGACCTAGCGACATACTTGGCTCTTCCCTGATTCAACTTTCCTTACACAGGACGTTCTGCGTGTAGCGAACTGCCGGGACCACAGAGTGCCCTAGGTCTCGCAGGGTCCCGTGCATCTACCGAAACCCTGAAGTGTTCCACAGAGATCTGCGCTTTGGCGGAATTTGTAACGCGGGCCGCCTTTGCACCTGAGCTACGGTGACTTCAGGTATGAGTGCCTAGAGGGACTAGCAAGCGCAGAGTTCTTCTCAGTACAGCTCGGACCAGGGCAATGTGGCCGACTTCCGTGGCATGCTGGACTTGCTAGAACCGTGTTCCTGAATCCGTTGGTGAGCTGAAGCAATCTAGCTCCCCCCAGGAGAGAGTGCAGCGTGTTACGCTTCACTGGGCCTAGCCAGGGGCACCCAGAAGGGCCTACGTGTCTGAGTGTGGCCCAGCAGGCCCAGGGGAGCCTGAGGGTACTCAGAGTTCTTGTAGGGACACGGGTGCTGACGCGAGGGGGCCAGGAGTCCTGACAGGATTAGTACCGTTACACGAGGGCAGGAGTGCGACAAAGGCCTCAAGGAAAAGGCCGCAAAACTACCCTTCTGGATGGCAAATCAGGGCCTTAGGTAGAGGCTACGGCCCACGTCGGGATTCCCCTTCGCTCTAGAGCAGGGCAGGGTATGCTCCCGCCCAGGGCCTGAAAGCACCCTCTTCCTTTCGAGAAAACTCTGCTGCTTCCAGAGCCATGCCTGCAGTGAGTACAAGTCCAGCAACCACAGCGTTGTTCAGGAAGCTTCAAGGCCGCATGAATGGAGCTTTCAAGCCGGGAAGACCAGGCTTGCCTCAGAGGGCTGCCTTTTCCAGGTTTACGTGCAGAAGAAGCGTCTGTGGTTTCTAACAAGTCCAAAGAGACCTAGCTGCTCACTGGGTCCCTCGAGAATCATCTTCTCTAGGCAGGGTGCCCCGCGTGTAGCGAACTGCTTAAATGAAAGAACGCCTTAGGTGTCGTAGGCCCACGTGCATCTTCCGAATGCCTGCAGCGTTACCCTAGAAACTGTGCTCTAGAGGCCCTTGGACGGCAAGCCGACTTACTCCTTGAGGTAGGCTGACTTCAGGCATGAGGTCCTAGAAGGAATTGTAAGCAAGACGTTTTGCTCAGCGCAGCTCCGACTACAGTAACGATGCAGCCTTCCGTGGCCTGCTGCCCAAGCTACCACAGTGTTCCCGAGGCTGTTGGTGTGCTGAGGAAATCTAGCTCCCCCGAGGCGGTGTGCAAGCTGCTGCCCTTCGCTCGGCACACACGCAAGTATTCCAAAGTGCCTCCGGGTCTGAATGTTGCTCTTCGACTCGGGAGAGCCTTGGGGTACTCCGTGTCCTTGTACGGAAACGGGTGCCGCCGGGAGGAGTCTAGGAGTCCCGAAGAGCTTCCAACCCTTCCACTGAAGCAGAAGAGAGAACTAAGGCCTCAGGGAAGCTGCTGCACTCCTACCCTGCTGCGTGGCATATCAGGGTGCTCCTTCGAAGCTAGGCCTCACTTGGAGTTTCCCCTTAGCTATACAACAGGCCAGGATGAGCTCTGAGCGAGAAAGTGGAGTGCCCCGGTTCCATGTGAAACCGTCTCTTCCCTCTCACAGCCATGCCTGCCGTGAGAAGAGGCCCGGCAACAGCAGTGTTTCTCAGGGAGCTTCAAGGCGCAATAGAGGATTCTTCAAGGTGCGGAAACAAGGCTGGTCCCATCGGGCACCAGCCCCAGGATGACACGGAGCATAAGTATCTGTGCTTTCTATCCAAGGCAAAAGCGACCTAGTACATACTTGCTTCAAGCGTTCTTCACAGGGTGCTCTGGGTGTACCAAACTGCCTAGAGCAAGGAATGCCTTTGGTCTCCTAGGCTCCCTTGCCTCTACTGAAAGCCTGAAGTGTTACACAGAGACCTGTGCTTTCGTGGAAGTTGGAAGGCAAGCCCGCCTTTCCCCCTGAGATACGGTGACTTCGGGTATGAGTTCCTAGAAGGGCAGCTTCCAAAGTCCGGCCGTGTTACACGGAGAACGGTGCTCTAGTTGCAGTGGGAGCACTAGTTGAATGCCTCCTTGCGGTGGGGTGACTTCAGAGATGAGGTGCTAGGGATACTGAAAAGCAGAGGGATTTTCTCAGTGCAGCTCAGACAAGGGCGATGAGGCCGAAGTCCACGGCACGCTGCACTGGCTAGAACCGTGTTCCGCAAGCTGCTGGAGAGCTGAGGAAATCTAGCTCTCCCAAGGGCGTGTGCAAATGCTGCCGATCAATAGGCGTACGCACAGGGGTACTCCGAAGGGCTTCCTGGGCTGGACGTTGCTCGGGAGGCCCAGGGGTCCGTGGACTACACAGCGTCCTCGTACAGAGACACGGGCCGACGCGAGGCGCCTAGGAATCCTGAGAAGCTTAGCAGCGTTACACTAAGGAAGGGCAACGACTACCGCCTCATGGAAACTGCCGCGCGCCTACCATTCTGCCTGCAATTCAGGGCCTTCATTTGAGGCTTCTGCTCAGTGGAGTTTTAAGGTAACTATAGGGCAGGGAGGATGAGCTCCCAAACAGCAACGGGAAGGCACCCTGTTTCTTTCATGGAAACTCTTTCTCTTCTCAGAGCCACGCCTGCACGGATGAGAATCCGGGCCACAGCAGTGCTTTCCAGGTAGCTTCGGGGCCGCATAAATGCAGCTTTCAAGGCGGGAAAGCAAGGCTTGTCTCAAACGGCCATTTCCAGGTTGACATGGGGCAGACTCTTCCGTGGTTTCTACCAAGTCAAAGAGACCTAGCTTCTCACGGAGTCCTTCCACAGTCAACTTTTCTATGCAGGGTATTCTTCCTGAGGTGAACGGCCTGAACGAAAGAATGCGCTAGGTTTCTTGGGTCCTGCGAATCGTCCCAAAGCCTGCGGCTTTACACCAGAAACTGTGCTCTGGTTGCACTTGGAATCCCTCCCCCCACCACCCCCGCCCTCCCCAAGCCGACATTCTCCTTGAGTTAGGTTGACTTCAGGTATGAGGTCCTGGAGGGAATTGTAAGCAAAGTGCTTCTCTCAGTACAGCTCTGACTACGGTAATGAGGCACACTTCCATGGCCTTCTGCAACTAGAGCTACGAATATGTTCCTGAGGCTGTTGGTGAGCTGAGGCAATCTAGCTCCCCCGAGGCAGCGTGAAAGCTGCTGCCCTTCACTCGGCACGCACACGGGTACTCCGAAGTGTCTAGGGGTGTGAATGTGGCTCTTCAGCTCAGGGGAGCCCGGGGGTCCTCAGTGTCCTTGTACGGAAACGGGTGCTGCCGCGAGGAGTCTGGGAGACCCGGAAAGCTTACTACCGTTCCACTGAAGCAGAAGAGAGAGCTAAGGCCTCCTGGGAGCTGCTGCACTCCTACCCTGCTGCACGGCATGTCAGGGCCCTCCTTCGAAGCTAGGCCTCACTTGGAGCTTCCCCTTAGCTACCGAACAGGACAGGATGAGCTCTGACCGAGAAACTGGAATGCCCCGGTTCCTCGCGAAACCGTCTTTTCCCTCTCGCAGCCATGCCTGCCGTGAGAGGAGGCCCGACAACAGCAGTGTTTTCCAGGGAGCTGCGAGGCGCGTTAACAGGACCTCTCAAGGTGCCGAAACGAGGCCAGTCCCATCAGGCAGCAGCTCCAGGAAGACACGCAGCGTAAGTGCCTGTCAAGGCACTTCTGTCAAGTCAAAAGAGACCTAGCGACATACTTGGCTCTTCCCTGATTCAACTTTCCTTACACAGGACGTTCTGCGTGTAGCGAACTGCCGGGACCACAGAGTGCCCTAGGTCTCGCAGGGTCCCGTGCATCTACCGAAACCCTGAAGTGTTCCACAGAGATCTGCGCTTTGGCGGAATTTGTAACGCAGGCCGCCTTTGCACCTGAGCTGCGGTGACTTCAGGTGTGAGTGCCTAGAGGGACTAGCAAGCGCAGAGTTCTTCTCAGTACAGCTCGGACCAGGGCAATGTGGCCGACTTCCGTGGCATGCTGGACTTGCTAGAACCGTGTTCCTGAATCCGTTGGTGAGCTGAAGCAATCTAGCTCCCCCCAGGAGAGAGTGCAGCGTGTTACGCTTCACTGGGCCTAGCCAGGGGCACCCAGAAGGGCCTACGTGTCTGAGTGTGGCCCAGCAGGCCCAGGGGAGCCTGAGGGTACTCAGAGTTCTTGTAGGGACACGGGTGCTGACGCGAGGGGGCCAGGAGTCCTGACAGGATTAGTACCGTTACACGAGGGCAGGAGTGCGACAAAGGCCTCAAGGAAAAGGCCGCAAAACTACCCTTCTGGATGGCAAATCAGGGCCTTAGGTAGAGGCTACGGCCCACGTCGGGATTCCCCTTCGCTCTAGAGCAGGGCAGGGTATGCTCCCGCCCAGGGCCTGAAAGCACCCTCTTCCTTTCGAGAAAACTCTGCTGCTTCCAGAGCCATGCCTGCAGTGAGTACAAGTCCAGCAACCACAGCGTTGTTCAGGAAGCTTCAAGGCCGCATGAATGGAGCTTTCAAGCCGGGAAGACCAGGCTTGCCTCAGAGGGCTGCCTTTTCCAGGTTTACGTGCAGAAGAAGCGTCTGTGGTTTCTAACAAGTCCAAAGAGACCTAGCTGCTCACTGGGTCCCTCGAGAATCATCTTCTCTAGGCAGGGTGCCCCGCGTGTAGCGAACTGCTTAAATGAAAGAACGCCTTAGGTGTCGTAGGCCCACGTGCATCTTCCGAATGCCTGCAGCGTTACCCTAGAAACTGTGCTCTAGAGGCCCTTGGACGGCAAGCCGACTTACTCCTTGAGGTAGGCTGACTTCAGGCATGAGGTCCTAGAAGGAATTGTAAGCAAGACGTTTTGCTCAGCGCAGCTCCGACTACAGTAATGATGCAGCCTTCCGTGGCCTGCTGCCCAAGCTACCACAGTGTTCCCGAGGCTGTTGGTGTGCTGAGGAAATCTAGCTCCCCTGAGGCGGTGTGCAAGCTGCTGCCCTTCGCTCGGCACACACGCGAGTATTCCAAAGTGCCTCCGGGTCTGAATGTTGCTCTTCGACTCGGGAGAGCCTCGGGGTACTCCGTGTCCTTGTACGGAAACGGGTGCCGCCGGGAGGAGTCTAGGAGTCCCGAAGAGCTTCCAACCCTTCCACTGAAGCAGAAGAGAGAACTAAGGCCTCAGGGAAGCTGCTGCACTCCTACCCTGCTGCGTGGCATATCAGGGTGCTCCTTCGAAGCTAGGCCTCACTTGGAGTTTCCCCTTAGCTATACAACAGGCCAGGATGAGCTCTGAGCGAGAAAGTGGAGTGCCCCGGTTCCATGTGAAACCGTCTCTTCCCTCTCACAGCCATGCCTGCCGTGAGAAGAGGCCCGGCAACAGCAGTGTTTCTCAGGGAGCTTCAAGGCGCAATAGAGGATTCTTCAAGGTGCGGAAACAAGGCTGGTCCCATCGGGCACCAGCCCCAGGATGACACGGAGCATAAGTATCTGTGCTTTCTATCCAAGGCAAAAGCGACCTAGTACATACTTGCTTCAAGCGTTCTTCACAGGGTGCTCTGGGTGTACCAAACTGCCTAGAGCAAGGAATGCCTTTGGTCTCCTAGGCTCCCTTGCCTCTACTGAAAGCCTGAAGTGTTACACAGAGACCTGTGCTTTCGTGGAAGTTGGAAGGCAAGCCCGCCTTTCCCCCTGAGATACGGTGACTTCGGGTATGAGTTCCTAGAAGGGCAGCTTCCAAAGTCCGGCCGTGTTACACGGAGAACGGTGCTCTAGTTGCAGTGGGAGCACTAGTTGAATGCCTCCTTGCGGTGGGGTGACTTCAGAGATGAGGTGCTAGGGATACTGAAAAGCAGAGGGATTTTCTCAGTGCAGCTCAGACAAGGGCGATGAGGCCGAAGTCCACGGCACGCTGCACTGGCTAGAACCGTGTTCCGCAAGCTGCTGGAGAGCTGAGGAAATCTAGCTCTCCCAAGGGCGTGTGCAAATGCTGCCGATCAATAGGCGTACGCACAGGGGTACTCCGAAGGGCTTCCTGGGCTGGACGTTGCTCGGGAGGCCCAGGGGTCCGTGGACTACACAGCGTCCTCGTACAGAGACACGGGCCGACGCGAGGCGCCTAGGAATCCTGAGAAGCTTAGCAGCGTTACACTAAGGAAGGGCAACGACTACCGCCTCATGGAAACTGCCGCGCGCCTACCATTCGGCCTGCAATTCAGGGCCTTCATTTGAGGCTTCTGCTCAGTGGAGTTTTAAGGTAACTATAGGGCAGGGAGGATGAGCTCCCAAACAGCAACGGGAAGGCACCCTGTTTCTTTCATGGAAACTCTTTCTCTTCTCAGAGCCACGCCTGCACGGATGAGAATCCGGGCCACAGCAGTGCTTTCCAGGTAGCTTCGGGGCCGCATAAATGCAGCTTTCAAGGCGGGAAAGCAAGGCTTGTCTCAAACGGCCATTTCCAGGTTGACATGGGGCAGACTCTTCCGTGGTTTCTACCAAGTCAAAGAGACCTAGCTTCTCACGGAGTCCTTCCACAGTCAACTTTTCTATGCAGGGTATTCTTCCTGAGGTGAACGGCCTGAACGAAAGAATGCGCTAGGTTTCTTGGGTCCTGCGAATCGTCCCAAAGCCTGCGGCTTTACACCAGAAACTGTGCTCTGGTTGCACTTGGAATCCCTCCCCCCACCACCCCCGCCCTCCCCAAGCCGACATTCTCCTTGAGTTAGGTTGACTTCAGGTATGAGGTCCTGGAGGGAATTGTAAGCAAAGTGCTTCTCTCAGTACAGCTCTGACTACGGTAATGAGGCACACTTCCATGGCCTTCTGCAACTAGAGCTACGAATATGTTCCTGAGGCTGTTGGTGAGCTGAGGCAATCTAGCTCCCCCGAGGCAGCGTGAAAGCTGCTGCCCTTCACTCGGCACGCACACGGGTACTCCGAAGTGTCTAGGGGTGTGAATGTGGCTCTTCAGCTCAGGGGAGCCCGGGGGTCCTCAGTGTCCTTGTACGGAAACGGGTGCTGCCGCGAGGAGTCTGGGAGACCCGGAAAGCTTACTACCGTTCCACTGAAGCAGAAGAGAGAGCTAAGGCCTCCTGGGAGCTGCTGCACTCCTACCCTGCTGCACGGCATGTCAGGGCCCTCCTTCGAAGCTAGGCCTCACTTGGAGCTTCCCCTTAGCTACCGAACAGGACAGGATGAGCTCTGACCGAGAAACTGGAATGCCCCGGTTCCTCGCGAAACCGTCTTTTCCCTCTCGCAGCCATGCCTGCCGTGAGAGGAGGCCCGACAACAGCAGTGTTTTCCAGGGAGCTGCGAGGCGCGTTAACAGGACCTCTCAAGGTGCCGAAACGAGGCCAGTCCCATCAGGCAGCAGCTCCAGGAAGACACGCAGCGTAAGTGCCTGTCAAGGCACTTCTGTCAAGTCAAAAGAGACCTAGCGACATACTTGGCTCTTCCCTGATTCAACTTTCCTTACACAGGACGTTCTGCGTGTAGCGAACTGCCGGGACCACAGAGTGCCCTAGGTCTCGCAGGGTCCCGTGCATCTACCGAAACCCTGAAGTGTTCCACAGAGATCTGCGCTTTGGCGGAATTTGTAACGCAGGCCGCCTTTGCACCTGAGCTGCGGTGACTTCAGGTGTGAGTGCCTAGAGGGACTAGCAAGCGCAGAGTTCTTCTCAGTACAGCTCGGACCAGGGCAATGTGGCCGACTTCCGTGGCATGCTGGACTTGCTAGAACCGTGTTCCTGAATCCGTTGGTGAGCTGAAGCAATCTAGCTCCCCCCAGGAGAGAGTGCAGCGTGTTACGCTTCACTGGGCCTAGCCAGGGGCACCCAGAAGGGCCTACGTGTCTGAGTGTGGCCCAGCAGGCCCAGGGGAGCCTGAGGGTACTCAGAGTTCTTGTAGGGACACGGGTGCTGACGCGAGGGGGCCAGGAGTCCTGACAGGATTAGTACCGTTACACGAGGGCAGGAGTGCGACAAAGGCCTCAAGGAAAAGGCCGCAAAACTACCCTTCTGGATGGCAAATCAGGGCCTTAGGTAGAGGCTACGGCCCACGTCGGGATTCCCCTTCGCTCTAGAGCAGGGCAGGGTATGCTCCCGCCCAGGGCCTGAAAGCACCCTCTTCCTTTCGAGAAAACTCTGCTGCTTCCAGAGCCATGCCTGCAGTGAGTACAAGTCCAGCAACCACAGCGTTGTTCAGGAAGCTTCAAGGCCGCATGAATGGAGCTTTCAAGCCGGGAAGACCAGGCTTGCCTCAGAGGGCTGCCTTTTCCAGGTTTACGTGCAGAAGAAGCGTCTGTGGTTTCTAACAAGTCCAAAGAGACCTAGCTGCTCACTGGGTCCCTCGAGAATCATCTTCTCTAGGCAGGGTGCCCCGCGTGTAGCGAACTGCTTAAATGAAAGAACGCCTTAGGTGTCGTAGGCCCACGTGCATCTTCCGAATGCCTGCAGCGTTACCCTAGAAACTGTGCTCTAGAGGCCCTTGGACGGCAAGCCGACTTACTCCTTGAGGTAGGCTGACTTCAGGCATGAGGTCCTAGAAGGAATTGTAAGCAAGACGTTTTGCTCAGCGCAGCTCCGACTACAGTAACGATGCAGCCTTCCGTGGCCTGCTGCCCAAGCTACCACAGTGTTCCCGAGGCTGTTGGTGTGCTGAGGAAATCTAGCTCCCCCGAGGCGGTGTGCAAGCTGCTGCCCTTCGCTCGGCACACACGCGAGTATTCCAAAGTGCCTCCGGGTCTGAATGTTGCTCTTCGACTCGGGAGAGCCTCGGGGTACTCCGTGTCCTTGTACGGAAACGGGTGCCGCCGGGAGGAGTCTAGGAGTCCCGAAGAGCTTCCAACCCTTCCACTGAAGCAGAAGAGAGAACTAAGGCCTCAGGGAAGCTGCTGCACTCCTACCCTGCTGCGTGGCATATCAGGGTGCTCCTTCGAAGCTAGGCCTCACTTGGAGTTTCCCCTTAGCTATACAACAGGCCAGGATGAGCTCTGACCGAGAAAGTGGAGTGCCCCGGTTCCATGTGAAACCGTCTCTTCCCTCTCACAGCCATGCCTGCCGTGAGAAGAGGCCCGGCAACAGCAGTGTTTCTCAGGGAGCTTCAAGGCGCAATAGAGGATTCTTCAAGGTGCGGAAACAAGGCTGGTCCCATCGGGCACCAGCCCCAGGATGACACGGAGCATAAGTATCTGTGCTTTCTAGCCAAGGCAAAAGCGACCTAGTACATACTTGCTTCAAGCGTTCTTCACAGGGTGCTCTGGGTGTACCAAACTGCCTAGAGCAAGGAATGCCTTTGGTCTCCTAGGCTCCCTTGCCTCTACTGAAAGCCTGAAGTGTTACACAGAGACCTGTGCTTTCGTGGAAGTTGGAAGGCAAGCCCGCCTTTCCCCCTGAGATACGGTGACTTCGGGTATGAGTTCCTAGAAGGGCAGCTTCCAAAGTCCGGCCGTGTTACACGGAGAACGGTGCTCTAGTTGCAGTGGGAGCACTAGTTGAATGCCTCCTTGCGGTGGGGTGACTTCAGAGATGAGGTGCTAGGGATACTGAAAAGCAGAGGGATTTTCTCAGTGCAGCTCAGACAAGGGCGATGAGGCCGAAGTCCACGGCACGCTGCACTGGCTAGAACCGTGTTCCGCAAGCTGCTGGAGAGCTGAGGAAATCTAGCTCTCCCAAGGGCGTGTGCAAATGCTGCCGATCAATAGGCGTACGCACAGGGGTACTCCGAAGGGCTTCCTGGGCTGGACGTTGCTCGGGAGGCCCAGGGGTCCGTGGACTACACAGCGTCCTCGTACAGAGACACGGGCCGACGCGAGGCGCCTAGGAATCCTGAGAAGCTTAGCAGCGTTACACTAAGGAAGGGCAACGACTACCGCCTCATGGAAACTGCCGCGCGCCTACCATTCTGCCTGCAATTCAGGGCCTTCATTTGAGGCTTCTGCTCAGTGGAGTTTTAAGGTAACTATAGGGCAGGGAGGATGAGCTCCCAAACAGCAACGGGAAGGCACCCTGTTTCTTTCATGGAAACTCTTTCTCTTCTCAGAGCCACGCCTGCACGGATGAGAATCCGGGCCACAGCAGTGCTTTCCAGGTAGCTTCGGGGCCGCATAAATGCAGCTTTCAAGGCGGGAAAGCAAGGCTTGTCTCAAACGGCCATTTCCAGGTTGACATGGGGCAGACTCTTCCGTGGTTTCTACCAAGTCAAAGAGACCTAGCTTCTCACGGAGTCCTTCCACAGTCAACTTTTCTATGCAGGGTATTCTTCCTGAGGTGAACGGCCTGAACGAAAGAATGCGCTAGGTTTCTTGGGTCCTGCGAATCGTCCCAAAGCCTGCGGCTTTACACCAGAAACTGTGCTCTGGTTGCACTTGGAATCCCTCCCCCCACCACCCCCGCCCTCCCCAAGCCGACATTCTCCTTGAGTTAGGTTGACTTCAGGTATGAGGTCCTGGAGGGAATTGTAAGCAAAGTGCTTCTCTCAGTACAGCTCTGACTACGGTAATGAGGCACACTTCCATGGCCTTCTGCAACTAGAGCTACGAATATGTTCCTGAGGCTGTTGGTGAGCTGAGGCAATCTAGCTCCCCCGAGGCAGCGTGAAAGCTGCTGCCCTTCACTCGGCACGCACACGGGTACTCCGAAGTGTCTAGGGGTGTGAATGTGGCTCTTCAGCTCAGGGGAGCCCGGGGGTCCTCAGTGTCCTTGTACGGAAACGGGTGCTGCCGCGAGGAGTCTGGGAGACCCGGAAAGCTTACTACCGTTCCACTGAAGCAGAAGAGAGAGCTAAGGCCTCCTGGGAGCTGCTGCACTCCTACCCTGCTGCACGGCATGTCAGGGCCCTCCTTCGAAGCTAGGCCTCACTTGGAGCTTCCCCTTAGCTACCGAACAGGACAGGATGAGCTCTGACCGAGAAACTGGAATGCCCCGGTTCCTCGCGAAACCGTCTTTTCCCTCTCGCAGCCATGCCTGCCGTGAGAGGAGGCCCGACAACAGCAGTGTTTTCCAGGGAGCTGCGAGGCGCGTTAACAGGACCTCTCAAGGTGCCGAAACGAGGCCAGTCCCATCAGGCAGCAGCTCCAGGAAGACACGCAGCCTAAGTGCCTGTCAAGGCACTTCTGTCAAGTCAAAAGAGACCTAGCGACATACTTGGCTCTTCCCTGATTCAACTTTCCTTACACAGGACGTTCTGCGTGTAGCGAACTGCCGGGACCACAGAGTGCCCTAGGTCTCGCAGGGTCCCGTGCATCTACCGAAACCCTGAAGTGTTCCACAGAGATCTGCGCTTTGGCGGAATTTGTAACGCAGGCCGCCTTTGCACCTGAGCTACGGTGACTTCAGGTGTGAGTGCCTAGAGGGACTAGCAAGCGCAGAGTTCTTCTCAGTACAGCTCGGACCAGGGCAATGTGGCCGACTTCCGTGGCATGCTGGACTTGCTAGAACCGTGTTCCTGAATCCGTTGGTGAGCTGAAGCAATCTAGCTCCCCCCAGGAGAGAGTGCAGCGTGTTACGCTTCACTGGGCCTAGCCAGGGGCACCCAGAAGGGCCTACGTGTCTGAGTGTGGCCCAGCAGGCCCAGGGGAGCCTGAGGGTACTCAGAGTTCTTGTAGGGACACGGGTGCTGACGCGAGGGGGCCAGGAGTCCTGACAGGATTAGTACCGTTACACGAGGGCAGGAGTGCGACAAAGGCCTCAAGGAAAAGGCCGCAAAACTACCCTTCTGGATGGCAAATCAGGGCCTTAGGTAGAGGCTACGGCCCACGTCGGGATTCCCCTTCGCTCTAGAGCAGGGCAGGGTATGCTCCCGCCCAGGGCCTGAAAGCACCCTCTTCCTTTCGAGAAAACTCTGCTGCTTCCAGAGCCATGCCTGCAGTGAGTACAAGTCCAGCAACCACAGCGTTGTTCAGGAAGCTTCAAGGCCGCATGAATGGAGCTTTCAAGCCGGGAAGACCAGGCTTGCCTCAGAGGGCTGCCTTTTCCAGGTTTACGTGCAGAAGAAGCGTCTGTGGTTTCTAACAAGTCCAAAGAGACCTAGCTGCTCACTGGGTCCCTCGAGAATCATCTTCTCTAGGCAGGGTGCCCCGCGTGTAGCGAACTGCTTAAATGAAAGAACGCCTTAGGTGTCGTAGGCCCACGTGCATCTTCCGAATGCCTGCAGCGTTACCCTAGAAACTGTGCTCTAGAGGCCCTTGGACGGCAAGCCGACTTACTCCTTGAGGTAGGCTGACTTCAGGCATGAGGTCCTAGAAGGAATTGTAAGCAAGACGTTTTGCTCAGCGCAGCTCCGACTACAGTAACGATGCAGCCTTCCGTGGCCTGCTGCCCAAGCTACCACAGTGTTCCCGAGGCTGTTGGTGTGCTGAGGAAATCTAGCTCCCCCGAGGCGGTGTGCAAGCTGCTGCCCTTCGCTCGGCACACACGCGAGTATTCCAAAGTGCCTCCGGGTCTGAATGTTGCTCTTCGACTCGGGAGAGCCTCGGGGTACTCCGTGTCCTTGTACGGAAACGGGTGCCGCCGGGAGGAGTCTAGGAGTCCCGAAGAGCTTCCAACCCTTCCACTGAAGCAGAAGAGAGAACTAAGGCCTCAGGGAAGCTGCTGCACTCCTACCCTGCTGCGTGGCATATCAGGGTGCTCCTTCGAAGCTAGGCCTCACTTGGAGTTTCCCCTTAGCTATACAACAGGCCAGGATGAGCTCTGAGCGAGAAAGTGGAGTGCCCCGGTTCCATGTGAAACCGTCTCTTCCCTCTCACAGCCATGCCTGCCGTGAGAAGAGGCCCGGCAACAGCAGTGTTTCTCAGGGAGCTTCAAGGCGCAATAGAGGATTCTTCAAGGTGCGGAAACAAGGCTGGTCCCATCGGGCACCAGCCCCAGGATGACACGGAGCATAAGTATCTGTGCTTTCTATCCAAGGCAAAAGCGACCTAGTACATACTTGCTTCAAGCGTTCTTCACAGGGTGCTCTGGGTGTACCAAACTGCCTAGAGCAAGGAATGCCTTTGGTCTCCTAGGCTCCCTTGCCTCTACTGAAAGCCTGAAGTGTTACACAGAGACCTGTGCTTTCGTGGAAGTTGGAAGGCAAGCCCGCCTTTCCCCCTGAGATACGATGACTTCGGGTATGAGTTCCTAGAAGGGCAGCTTCCAAAGTCCGGCCGTGTTACACGGAGAACGGTGCTCTAGTTGCAGTGGGAGCACTAGTTGAATGCCTCCTTGCGGTGGGGTGACTTCAGAGATGAGGTGCTAGGGATACTGAAAAGCAGAGGGATTTTCTCAGTGCAGCTCAGACAAGGGCGATGAGGCCGAAGTCCACGGCACGCTGCACTGGCTAGAACCGTGTTCCGCAAGCTGCTGGAGAGCTGAGGAAATCTAGCTCTCCCAAGGGCGTGTGCAAATGCTGCCGATCAATAGGCGTACGCACAGGGGTACTCCGAAGGGCTTCCTGGGCTGGACGTTGCTCGGGAGGCCCAGGGGTCCGTGGACTACACAGCGTCCTCGTACAGAGACACGGGCCGACGCGAGGCGCCTAGGAATCCTGAGAAGCTTAGCAGCGTTACACTAAGGAAGGGCAACGACTACCGCCTCATGGAAACTGCCGCGCGCCTACCATTCTGCCTGCAATTCAGGGCCTTCATTTGAGGCTTCTGCTCAGTGGAGTTTTAAGGTAACTATAGGGCAGGGAGGATGAGCTCCCAAACAGCAACGGGAAGGCACCCTGTTTCTTTCATGGAAACTCTTTCTCTTCTCAGAGCCACGCCTGCACGGATGAGAATCCGGGCCACAGCAGTGCTTTCCAGGTAGCTTCGGGGCCGCATAAATGCAGCTTTCAAGGCGGGAAAGCAAGGCTTGTCTCAAACGGCCATTTCCAGGTTGACATGGGGCAGACTCTTCCGTGGTTTCTACCAAGTCAAAGAGACCTAGCTTCTCACGGAGTCCTTCCACAGTCAACTTTTCTATGCAGGGTATTCTTCCTGAGGTGAACGGCCTGAACGAAAGAATGCGCTAGGTTTCTTGGGTCCTGCGAATCGTCCCAAAGCCTGCGGCTTTACACCAGAAACTGTGCTCTGGTTGCACTTGGAATCCCTCCCCCCACCACCCCCGCCCTCCCCAAGCCGACATTCTCCTTGAGTTAGGTTGACTTCAGGTATGAGGTCCTGGAGGGAATTGTAAGCAAAGTGCTTCTCTCAGTACAGCTCTGACTACGGTAATGAGGCACACTTCCATGGCCTTCTGCAACTAGAGCTACGAATATGTTCCTGAGGCTGTTGGTGAGCTGAGGCAATCTAGCTCCCCCGAGGCAGCGTGAAAGCTGCTGCCCTTCACTCGGCACGCACACGGGTACTCCGAAGTGTCTAGGGGTGTGAATGTGGCTCTTCAGCTCAGGGGAGCCCGGGGGTCCTCAGTGTCCTTGTACGGAAACGGGTGCTGCCGCGAGGAGTCTGGGAGACCCGGAAAGCTTACTACCGTTCCACTGAAGCAGAAGAGAGAGCTAAGGCCTCCTGGGAGCTGCTGCACTCCTACCCTGCTGCACGGCATGTCAGGGCCCTCCTTCGAAGCTAGGCCTCACTTGGAGCTTCCCCTTAGCTACCGAACAGGACAGGATGAGCTCTGACCGAGAAACTGGAATGCCCCGGTTCCTCGCGAAACCGTCTTTTCCCTCTCGCAGCCATGCCTGCCGTGAGAGGAGGCCCGACAACAGCAGTGTTTTCCAGGGAGCTGCGAGGCGCGTTAACAGGACCTCTCAAGGTGCCGAAACGAGGCCAGTCCCATCAGGCAGCAGCTCCAGGAAGACACGCAGCCTAAGTGCCTGTCAAGGCACTTCTGTCAAGTCAAAAGAGACCTAGCGACATACTTGGCTCTTCCCTGATTCAACTTTCCTTACACAGGACGTTCTGCGTGTAGCGAACTGCCGGGACCACAGAGTGCCCTAGGTCTCGCAGGGTCCCGTGCATCTACCGAAACCCTGAAGTGTTCCACAGAGATCTGCGCTTTGGCGGAATTTGTAACGCAGGCCGCCTTTGCACCTGAGCTACGGTGACTTCAGGTGTGAGTGCCTAGAGGGACTAGCAAGCGCAGAGTTCTTCTCAGTACAGCTCGGACCAGGGCAATGTGGCCGACTTCCGTGGCATGCTGGACTTGCTAGAACCGTGTTCCTGAATCCGTTGGTGAGCTGAAGCAATCTAGCTCCCCCCAGGAGAGAGTGCAGCGTGTTACGCTTCACTGGGCCTAGCCAGGGGCACCCAGAAGGGCCTACGTGTCTGAGTGTGGCCCAGCAGGCCCAGGGGAGCCTGAGGGTACTCAGAGTTCTTGTAGGGACACGGGTGCTGACGCGAGGGGGCCAGGAGTCCTGACAGGATTAGTACCGTTACACGAGGGCAGGAGTGCGACAAAGGCCTCAAGGAAAAGGCCGCAAAACTACCCTTCTGGATGGCAAATCAGGGCCTTAGGTAGAGGCTACGGCCCACGTCGGGATTCCCCTTCGCTCTAGAGCAGGGCAGGGTATGCTCCCGCCCAGGGCCTGAAAGCACCCTCTTCCTTTCGAGAAAACTCTGCTGCTTCCAGAGCCATGCCTGCAGTGAGTACAAGTCCAGCAACCACAGCGTTGTTCAGGAAGCTTCAAGGCCGCATGAATGGAGCTTTCAAGCCGGGAAGACCAGGCTTGCCTCAGAGGGCTGCCTTTTCCAGGTTTACGTGCAGAAGAAGCGTCTGTGGTTTCTAACAAGTCCAAAGAGACCTAGCTGCTCACTGGGTCCCTCGAGAATCATCTTCTCTAGGCAGGGTGCCCCGCGTGTAGCGAACTGCTTAAATGAAAGAACGCCTTAGGTGTCGTAGGCCCACGTGCATCTTCCGAATGCCTGCAGCGTTACCCTAGAAACTGTGCTCTAGAGGCCCTTGGACGGCAAGCCGACTTACTCCTTGAGGTAGGCTGACTTCAGGCATGAGGTCCTAGAAGGAATTGTAAGCAAGACGTTTTGCTCAGCGCAGCTCCGACTACAGTAACGATGCAGCCTTCCGTGGCCTGCTGCCCAAGCTACCACAGTGTTCCCGAGGCTGTTGGTGTGCTGAGGAAATCTAGCTCCCCCGAGGCGGTGTGCAAGCTGCTGCCCTTCGCTCGGCACACACGCGAGTATTCCAAAGTGCCTCCGGGTCTGAATGTTGCTCTTCGACTCGGGAGAGCCTCGGGGTACTCCGTGTCCTTGTACGGAAACGGGTGCCGCCGGGAGGAGTCTAGGAGTCCCGAAGAGCTTCCAACCCTTCCACTGAAGCAGAAGAGAGAACTAAGGCCTCAGGGAAGCTGCTGCACTCCTACCCTGCTGCGTGGCATATCAGGGTGCTCCTTCGAAGCTAGGCCTCACTTGGAGTTTCCCCTTAGCTATACAACAGGCCAGGATGAGCTCTGACCGAGAAAGTGGAGTGCCCCGGTTCCATGTGAAACCGTCTCTTCCCTCTCACAGCCATGCCTGCCGTGAGAAGAGGCCCGGCAACAGCAGTGTTTCTCAGGGAGCTTCAAGGCGCAATAGAGGATTCTTCAAGGTGCGGAAACAAGGCTGGTCCCATCGGGCACCAGCCCCAGGATGACACGGAGCATAAGTATCTGTGCTTTCTATCCAAGGCAAAAGCGACCTAGTACATACTTGCTTCAAGCGTTCTTCACAGGGTGCTCTGGGTGTACCAAACTGCCTAGAGCAAGGAATGCCTTTGGTCTCCTAGGCTCCCTTGCCTCTACTGAAAGCCTGAAGTGTTACACAGAGACCTGTGCTTTCGTGGAAGTTGGAAGGCAAGCCCGCCTTTCCCCCTGAGATACGGTGACTTCGGGTATGAGTTCCTAGAAGGGCAGCTTCCAAAGTCCGGCCGTGTTACACGGAGAACGGTGCTCTAGTTGCAGTGGGAGCACTAGTTGAATGCCTCCTTGCGGTGGGGTGACTTCAGAGATGAGGTGCTAGGGATACTGAAAAGCAGAGGGATTTTCTCAGTGCAGCTCAGACAAGGGCGATGAGGCCGAAGTCCACGGCACGCTGCACTGGCTAGAACCGTGTTCCGCAAGCTGCTGGAGAGCTGAGGAAATCTAGCTCTCCCAAGGGCGTGTGCAAATGCTGCCGATCAATAGGCGTACGCACAGGGGTACTCCGAAGGGCTTCCTGGGCTGGACGTTGCTCGGGAGGCCCAGGGGTCCGTGGACTACACAGCGTCCTCGTACAGAGACACGGGCCGACGCGAGGCGCCTAGGAATCCTGAGAAGCTTAGCAGCGTTACACTAAGGAAGGGCAACGACTACCGCCTCATGGAAACTGCCGCGCGCCTACCATTCTGCCTGCAATTCAGGGCCTTCATTTGAGGCTTCTGCTCAGTGGAGTTTTAAGGTAACTATAGGGCAGGGAGGATGAGCTCCCAAACAGCAACGGGAAGGCACCCTGTTTCTTTCATGGAAACTCTTTCTCTTCTCAGAGCCACGCCTGCACGGATGAGAATCCGGGCCACAGCAGTGCTTTCCAGGTAGCTTCGGGGCCGCATAAATGCAGCTTTCAAGGCGGGAAAGCAAGGCTTGTCTCAAACGGCCATTTCCAGGTTGACATGGGGCAGACTCTTCCGTGGTTTCTACCAAGTCAAAGAGACCTAGCTTCTCACGGAGTCCTTCCACAGTCAACTTTTCTATGCAGGGTATTCTTCCTGAGGTGAACGGCCTGAACGAAAGAATGCGCTAGGTTTCTTGGGTCCTGCGAATCGTCCCAAAGCCTGCGGCTTTACACCAGAAACTGTGCTCTGGTTGCACTTGGAATCCCTCCCCCCACCACCCCCGCCCTCCCCAAGCCGACATTCTCCTTGAGTTAGGTTGACTTCAGGTATGAGGTCCTGGAGGGAATTGTAAGCAAAGTGCTTCTCTCAGTACAGCTCTGACTACGGTAATGAGGCACACTTCCATGGCCTTCTGCAACTAGAGCTACGAATATGTTCCTGAGGCTGTTGGTGAGCTGAGGCAATCTAGCTCCCCCGAGGCAGCGTGAAAGCTGCTGCCCTTCACTCGGCACGCACACGGGTACTCCGAAGTGTCTAGGGGTGTGAATGTGGCTCTTCAGCTCAGGGGAGCCCGGGGGTCCTCAGTGTCCTTGTACGGAAACGGGTGCTGCCGCGAGGAGTCTGGGAGACCCGGAAAGCTTACTACCGTTCCACTGAAGCAGAAGAGAGAGCTAAGGCCTCCTGGGAGCTGCTGCACTCCTACCCTGCTGCACGGCATGTCAGGGCCCTCCTTCGAAGCTAGGCCTCACTTGGAGCTTCCCCTTAGCTACCGAACAGGACAGGATGAGCTCTGACCGAGAAACTGGAATGCCCCGGTTCCTCGCGAAACCATCTTTTCCCTCTCGCGGCCATGCCTGCCGTGAGAGGAGGCCCGACAACAGCAGTGTTTTCCAGGGAGCTGCGAGGCGCGTTAACAGGACCTCTCAAGGTGCCGAAACGAGGCCAGTCCCATCAGGCAGCAGCTCCAGGAAGACACGCAGCGTAAGTGCCTGTGGTTTCTGTCAAGTCAAAAGAGACCTAGCGACATACTTGGCTCTTCCCTGATTCAACTTTCCTTACACAGGACGTTCTGCGTGTAGCGAACTGCCGGGACCACAGAGTGCCCTAGGTCTCGCAGGGTCCCGTGCATCTACCGAAACCCTGAAGTGTTCCACAGAGATCTGCGCTTTGGCGGAATTTGTAACGCGGGCCGCCTTTGCACCTGAGCTACGGTGACTTCAGGTATGAGTGCCTAGAGGGACTAGCAAGCGCAGAGTTCTTCTCAGTACAGCTCGGACCAGGGCAATGTGGCCGACTTCCGTGGCATGCTGGACTTGCTAGAACCGTGTTCCTGAATCCGTTGGTGAGCTGAAGCAATCTAGCTCCCCCCAGGAGAGAGTGCAGCGTGTTACGCTTCACTGGGCCTAGCCAGGGGCACCCAGAAGGGCCTACGTGTCTGAGTGTGGCCCAGCAGGCCCAGGGGAGCCTGAGGGTACTCAGAGTTCTTGTAGGGACACGGGTGCTGACGCGAGGGGGCCAGGAGTCCTGACAGGATTAGTACCGTTACACGAGGGCAGGAGTGCGACAAAGGCCTCAAGGAAAAGGCCGCAAAACTACCCTTCTGGATGGCAAATCAGGGCCTTAGGTAGAGGCTACGGCCCACGTCGGGATTCCCCTTCGCTCTAGAGCAGGGCAGGGTATGCTCCCGCCCAGGGCCTGAAAGCACCCTCTTCCTTTCGAGAAAACTCTGCTGCTTCCAGAGCCATGCCTGCAGTGAGTACAAGTCCAGCAACCACAGCGTTGTTCAGGAAGCTTCAAGGCCGCATGAATGGAGCTTTCAAGCCGGGAAGACCAGGCTTGCCTCAGAGGGCTGCCTTTTCCAGGTTTACGTGCAGAAGAAGCGTCTGTGGTTTCTAACAAGTCCAAAGAGACCTAGCTGCTCACTGGGTCCCTCGAGAATCATCTTCTCTAGGCAGGGTGCCCCGCGTGTAGCGAACTGCTTAAATGAAAGAACGCCTTAGGTGTCGTAGGCCCACGTGCATCTTCCGAATGCCTGCAGCGTTACCCTAGAAACTGTGCTCTAGAGGCCCTTGGACGGCAAGCCGACTTACTCCTTGAGGTAGGCTGACTTCAGGCATGAGGTCCTAGAAGGAATTGTAAGCAAGACGTTTTGCTCAGCGCAGCTCCGACTACAGTAATGATGCAGCCTTCCGTGGCCTGCTGCCCAAGCTACCACAGTGTTCCCGAGGCTGTTGGTGTGCTGAGGAAATCTAGCTCCCCTGAGGCGGTGTGCAAGCTGCTGCCCTTCGCTCGGCACACACGCGAGTATTCCAAAGTGCCTCCGGGTCTGAATGTTGCTCTTCGACTCGGGAGAGCCTCGGGGTACTCCGTGTCCTTGTACGGAAACGGGTGCCGCCGGGAGGAGTCTAGGAGTCCCGAAGAGCTTCCAACCCTTCCACTGAAGCAGAAGAGAGAACTAAGGCCTCAGGGAAGCTGCTGCACTCCTACCCTGCTGCGTGGCATATCAGGGTGCTCCTTCGAAGCTAGGCCTCACTTGGAGTTTCCCCTTAGCTATACAACAGGCCAGGATGAGCTCTGACCGAGAAAGTGGAGTGCCCCGGTTCCATGTGAAACCGTCTCTTCCCTCTCACAGCCATGCCTGCCGTGAGAAGAGGCCCGGCAACAGCAGTGTTTCTCAGGGAGCTTCAAGGCGCAATAGAGGATTCTTCAAGGTGCGGAAACAAGGCTGGTCCCATCGGGCACCAGCCCCAGGATGACACGGAGCATAAGTATCTGTGCTTTCTATCCAAGGCAAAAGCGACCTAGTACATACTTGCTTCAAGCGTTCTTCACAGGGTGCTCTGGGTGTACCAAACTGCCTAGACCAAGGAATGCCTTTGGTCTCCTAGGCTCCCTTGCCTCTACTGAAAGCCTGAAGTGTTACACAGAGACCTGTGCTTTCGTGGAAGTTGGAAGGCAAGCCCGCCTTTCCCCCTGAGATACGGTGACTTCGGGTATGAGTTCCTAGAAGGGCAGCTTCCAAAGTCCGGCCGTGTTACACGGAGAACGGTGCTCTAGTTGCAGTGGGAGCACTAGTTGAATGCCTCCTTGCGGTGGGGTGACTTCAGAGATGAGGTGCTAGGGATACTGAAAAGCAGAGGGATTTTCTCAGTGCAGCTCAGACAAGGGCGATGAGGCCGAAGTCCACGGCACGCTGCACTGGCTAGAACCGTGTTCCGCAAGCTGCTGGAGAGCTGAGGAAATCTAGCTCTCCCAAGGGCGTGTGCAAATGCTGCCGATCAATAGGCGTACGCACAGGGGTACTCCGAAGGGCTTCCTGGGCTGGACGTTGCTCGGGAGGCCCAGGGGTCCGTGGACTACACAGCGTCCTCGTACAGAGACACGGGCCGACGCGAGGCGCCTAGGAATCCTGAGAAGCTTAGCAGCGTTACACTAAGGAAGGGCAACGACTACCGCCTCATGGAAACTGCCGCGCGCCTACCATTCTGCCTGCAATTCAGGGCCTTCATTTGAGGCTTCTGCTCAGTGGAGTTTTAAGGTAACTATAGGGCAGGGAGGATGAGCTCCCAAACAGCAACGGGAAGGCACCCTGTTTCTTTCATGGAAACTCTTTCTCTTCTCAGAGCCACGCCTGCACGGATGAGAATCCGGGCCACAGCAGTGCTTTCCAGGTAGCTTCGGGGCCGCATAAATGCAGCTTTCAAGGCGGGAAAGCAAGGCTTGTCTCAAACGGCCATTTCCAGGTTGACATGGGGCAGACTCTTCCGTGGTTTCTACCAAGTCAAAGAGACCTAGCTTCTCACGGAGTCCTTCCACAGTCAACTTTTCTATGCAGGGTATTCTTCCTGAGGTGAACGGCCTGAACGAAAGAATGCACTAGGTTTCTTGGGTCCTGCGAATCGTCCCAAAGCCTGCGGCTTTACACCAGAAACTGTGCTCTGGTTGCACTTGGAATCCCTCCCCCCACCACCCCCGCCCTCCCCAAGCCGACATTCTCCTTGAGTTAGGTTGACTTCAGGTATGAGGTCCTGGAGGGAATTGTAAGCAAAGTGCTTCTCTCAGTACAGCTCTGACTACGGTAATGAGGCACACTTCCATGGCCTTCTGCAACTAGAGCTACGAATATGTTCCTGAGGCTGTTGGTGAGCTGAGGCAATCTAGCTCCCCCGAGGCAGCGTGAAAGCTGCTGCCCTTCACTCGGCACGCACACGGGTACTCCGAAGTGTCTAGGGGTGTGAATGTGGCTCTTCAGCTCAGGGGAGCCCGGGGGTCCTCAGTGTCCTTGTACGGAAACGGGTGCTGCCGCGAGGAGTCTGGGAGACCCGGAAAGCTTACTACCGTTCCACTGAAGCAGAAGAGAGAGCTAAGGCCTCCTGGGAGCTGCTGCACTCCTACCCTGCTGCACGGCATGTCAGGGCCCTCCTTCGAAGCTAGGCCTCACTTGGAGCTTCCCCTTAGCTACCGAACAGGACAGGATGAGCTCTGACCGAGAAACTGGAATGCCCCGGTTCCTCGCGAAACCGTCTTTTCCCTCTCGCAGCCATGCCTGCCGTGAGAGGAGGCCCGACAACAGCAGTGTTTTCCAGGGAGCTGCGAGGCGCGTTAACAGGACCTCTCAAGGTGCCGAAACGAGGCCAGTCCCATCAGGCAGCAGCTCCAGGAAGACACGCAGCGTAAGTGCCTGTCAAGGCACTTCTGTCAAGTCAAAAGAGACCTAGCGACATACTTGGCTCTTCCCTGATTCAACTTTCCTTACACAGGACGTTCTGCGTGTAGCGAACTGCCGGGACCACAGAGTGCCCTAGGTCTCGCAGGGTCCCGTGCATCTACCGAAACCCTGAAGTGTTCCACAGAGATCTGCGCTTTGGCGGAATTTGTAACGCAGGCCGCCTTTGCACCTGAGCTGCGGTGACTTCAGGTGTGAGTGCCTAGAGGGACTAGCAAGCGCAGAGTTCTTCTCAGTACAGCTCGGACCAGGGCAATGTGGCCGACTTCCGTGGCATGCTGGACTTGCTAGAACCGTGTTCCTGAATCCGTTGGTGAGCTGAAGCAATCTAGCTCCCCCCAGGAGAGAGTGCAGCGTGTTACGCTTCACTGGGCCTAGCCAGGGGCACCCAGAAGGGCCTACGTGTCTGAGTGTGGCCCAGCAGGCCCAGGGGAGCCTGAGGGTACTCAGAGTTCTTGTAGGGACACGGGTGCTGACGCGAGGGGGCCAGGAGTCCTGACAGGATTAGTACCGTTACACGAGGGCAGGAGTGTGACAAAGGCCTCAAGGAAAAGGCCGCAAAACTACCCTTCTGGATGGCAAATCAGGGCCTTAGGTAGAGGCTACGGCCCACGTCGGGATTCCCCTTCGCTCTAGAGCAGGGCAGGGTATGCTCCCGCCCAGGGCCTGAAAGCACCCTCTTCCTTTCGAGAAAACTCTGCTGCTTCCAGAGCCATGCCTGCAGTGAGTACAAGTCCAGCAACCACAGCGTTGTTCAGGAAGCTTCAAGGCCGCATGAATGGAGCTTTCAAGCCGGGAAGACCAGGCTTGCCTCAGAGGGCTGCCTTTTCCAGGTTTACGTGCAGAAGAAGCGTCTGTGGTTTCTAACAAGTCCAAAGAGACCTAGCTGCTCACTGGGTCCCTCGAGAATCATCTTCTCTAGGCAGGGTGCCCCGCGTGTAGCGAACTGCTTAAATGAAAGAACGCCTTAGGTGTCGTAGGCCCACGTGCATCTTCCGAATGCCTGCAGCGTTACCCTAGAAACTGTGCTCTAGAGGCCCTTGGACGGCAAGCCGACTTACTCCTTGAGGTAGGCTGACTTCAGGCATGAGGTCCTAGAAGGAATTGTAAGCAAGACGTTTTGCTCAGCGCAGCTCCGACTACAGTAATGATGCAGCCTTCCGTGGCCTGCTGCCCAAGCTACCACAGTGTTCCCGAGGCTGTTGGTGTGCTGAGGAAATCTAGCTCCCCCGAGGCGGTGTGCAAGCTGCTGCCCTTCGCTCGGCACACACGCGAGTATTCCAAAGTGCCTCCGGGTCTGAATGTTGCTCTTCGACTCGGGAGAGCCTCGGGGTACTCCGTGTCCTTGTACGGAAACGGGTGCCGCCGGGAGGAGTCTAGGAGTCCCGAAGAGCTTCCAACCCTTCCACTGAAGCAGAAGAGAGAACTAAGGCCTCAGGGAAGCTGCTGCACTCCTACCCTGCTGCGTGGCATATCAGGGTGCTCCTTCGAAGCTAGGCCTCACTTGGAGTTTCCCCTTAGCTATACAACAGGCCAGGATGAGCTCTGACCGAGAAAGTGGAGTGCCCCGGTTCCATGTGAAACCGTCTCTTCCCTCTCACAGCCATGCCTGCCGTGAGAAGAGGCCCGGCAACAGCAGTGTTTCTCAGGGAGCTTCAAGGCGCAATAGAGGATTCTTCAAGGTGCGGAAACAAGGCTGGTCCCATCGGGCACCAGCCCCAGGATGACACGGAGCATAAGTATCTGTGCTTTCTATCCAAGGCAAAAGCGACCTAGTACATACTTGCTTCAAGCGTTCTTCACAGGGTGCTCTGGGTGTACCAAACTGCCTAGAGCAAGGAATGCCTTTGGTCTCCTAGGCTCCCTTGCCTCTACTGAAAGCCTGAAGTGTTACACAGAGACCTGTGCTTTCGTGGAAGTTGGAAGGCAAGCCCGCCTTTCCCCCTGAGATACGGTGACTTCGGGTATGAGTTCCTAGAAGGGCAGCTTCCAAAGTCCGGCCGTGTTACACGGAGAACGGTGCTCTAGTTGCAGTGGGAGCACTAGTTGAATGCCTCCTTGCGGTGGGGTGACTTCAGAGATGAGGTGCTAGGGATACTGAAAAGCAGAGGGATTTTCTCAGTGCAGCTCAGACAAGGGCGATGAGGCCGAAGTCCACGGCACGCTGCACTGGCTAGAACCGTGTTCCGCAAGCTGCTGGAGAGCTGAGGAAATCTAGCTCTCCCAAGGGCGTGTGCAAATGCTGCCGATCAATAGGCGTACGCACAGGGGTACTCCGAAGGGCTTCCTGGGCTGGACGTTGCTCGGGAGGCCCAGGGGTCCGTGGACTACACAGCGTCCTCGTACAGAGACACGGGCCGACGCGAGGCGCCTAGGAATCCTGAGAAGCTTAGCAGCGTTACACTAAGGAAGGGCAACGACTACCGCCTCATGGAAACTGCCGCGCGCCTACCATTCTGCCTGCAATTCAGGGCCTTCATTTGAGGCTTCTGCTCAGTGGAGTTTTAAGGTAACTATAGGGCAGGGAGGATGAGCTCCCAAACAGCAACGGGAAGGCACCCTGTTTCTTTCATGGAAACTCTTTCTCTTCTCAGAGCCACGCCTGCACGGATGAGAATCCGGGCCACAGCAGTGCTTTCCAGGTAGCTTCGGGGCCGCATAAATGCAGCTTTCAAGGCGGGAAAGCAAGGCTTGTCTCAAACGGCCATTTCCAGGTTGACATGGGGCAGACTCTTCCGTGGTTTCTACCAAGTCAAAGAGACCTAGCTTCTCACGGAGTCCTTCCACAGTCAACTTTTCTATGCAGGGTATTCTTCCTGAGGTGAACGGCCTGAACGAAAGAATGCGCTAGGTTTCTTGGGTCCTGCGAATCGTCCCAAAGCCTGCGGCTTTACACCAGAAACTGTGCTCTGGTTGCACTTGGAATCCCTCCCCCCACCACCCCCGCCCTCCCCAAGCCGACATTCTCCTTGAGTTAGGTTGACTTCAGGTATGAGGTCCTGGAGGGAATTGTAAGCAAAGTGCTTCTCTCAGTACAGCTCTGACTACGGTAATGAGGCACACTTCCATGGCCTTCTGCAACTAGAGCTACGAATATGTTCCTGAGGCTGTTGGTGAGCTGAGGCAATCTAGCTCCCCCGAGGCAGCGTGAAAGCTGCTGCCCTTCACTCGGCACGCACACGGGTACTCCGAAGTGTCTAGGGGTGTGAATGTGGCTCTTCAGCTCAGGGGAGCCCGGGGGTCCTCAGTGTCCTTGTACGGAAACGGGTGCTGCCGCGAGGAGTCTGGGAGACCCGGAAAGCTTACTACCGTTCCACTGAAGCAGAAGAGAGAGCTAAGGCCTCCTGGGAGCTGCTGCACTCCTACCCTGCTGCACGGCATGTCAGGGCCCTCCTTCGAAGCTAGGCCTCACTTGGAGCTTCCCCTTAGCTACCGAACAGGACAGGATGAGCTCTGACCGAGAAACTGGAATGCCCCGGTTCCTCGCGAAACCGTCTTTTCCCTCTCGCAGCCATGCCTGCCGTGAGAGGAGGCCCGACAACAGCAGTGTTTTCCAGGGAGCTGCGAGGCGCGTTAACAGGACCTCTCAAGGTGCCGAAACGAGGCCAGTCCCATCAGGCAGCAGCTCCAGGAAGACACGCAGCCTAAGTGCCTGTCAAGGCACTTCTGTCAAGTCAAAAGAGACCTAGCGACATACTTGGCTCTTCCCTGATTCAACTTTCCTTACACAGGACGTTCTGCGTGTAGCGAACTGCCGGGACCACAGAGTGCCCTAGGTCTCGCAGGGTCCCGTGCATCTACCGAAACCCTGAAGTGTTCCACAGAGATCTGCGCTTTGGCGGAATTTGTAACGCAGGCCGCCTTTGCACCTGAGCTGCGGTGACTTCAGGTGTGAGTGCCTAGAGGGACTAGCAAGCGCAGAGTTCTTCTCAGTACAGCTCGGACCAGGGCAATGTGGCCGACTTCCGTGGCATGCTGGACTTGCTAGAACCGTGTTCCTGAATCCGTTGGTGAGCTGAAGCAATCTAGCTCCCCCCAGGAGAGAGTGCAGCGTGTTACGCTTCACTGGGCCTAGCCAGGGGCACCCAGAAGGGCCTACGTGTCTGAGTGTGGCCCAGCAGGCCCAGGGGAGCCTGAGGGTACTCAGAGTTCTTGTAGGGACACGGGTGCTGACGCGAGGGGGCCAGGAGTCCTGACAGGATTAGTACCGTTACACGAGGGCAGGAGTGCGACAAAGGCCTCAAGGAAAAGGCCGCAAAACTACCCTTCTGGATGGCAAATCAGGGCCTTAGGTAGAGGCTACGGCCCACGTCGGGATTCCCCTTCGCTCTAGAGCAGGGCAGGGTATGCTCCCGCCCAGGGCCTGAAAGCACCCTCTTCCTTTCGAGAAAACTCTGCTGCTTCCAGAGCCATGCCTGCAGTGAGTACAAGTCCAGCAACCACAGCGTTGTTCAGGAAGCTTCAAGGCCGCATGAATGGAGCTTTCAAGCCGGGAAGACCAGGCTTGCCTCAGAGGGCTGCCTTTTCCAGGTTTACGTGCAGAAGAAGCGTCTGTGGTTTCTAACAAGTCCAAAGAGACCTAGCTGCTCACTGGGTCCCTCGAGAATCATCTTCTCTAGGCAGGGTGCCCCGCGTGTAGCGAACTGCTTAAATGAAAGAACGCCTTAGGTGTCGTAGGCCCACGTGCATCTTCCGAATGCCTGCAGCGTTACCCTAGAAACTGTGCTCTAGAGGCCCTTGGACGGCAAGCCGACTTACTCCTTGAGGTAGGCTGACTTCAGGCATGAGGTCCTAGAAGGAATTGTAAGCAAGACGTTTTGCTCAGCGCAGCTCCGACTACAGTAACGATGCAGCCTTCCGTGGCCTGCTGCCCAAGCTACCACAGTGTTCCCGAGGCTGTTGGTGTGCTGAGGAAATCTAGCTCCCCCGAGGCGGTGTGCAAGCTGCTGCCCTTCGCTCGGCACACACGCGAGTATTCCAAAGTGCCTCCGGGTCTGAATGTTGCTCTTCGACTCGGGAGAGCCTCGGGGTACTCCGTGTCCTTGTACGGAAACGGGTGCCGCCGGGAGGAGTCTAGGAGTCCCGAAGAGCTTCCAACCCTTCCACTGAAGCAGAAGAGAGAACTAAGGCCTCAGGGAAGCTGCTGCACTCCTACCCTGCTGCGTGGCATATCAGGGTGCTCCTTCGAAGCTAGGCCTCACTTGGAGTTTCCCCTTAGCTATACAACAGGCCAGGATGAGCTCTGACCGAGAAAGTGGAGTGCCCCGGTTCCATGTGAAACCGTCTCTTCCCTCTCACAGCCATGCCTGCCGTGAGAAGAGGCCCGGCAACAGCAGTGTTTCTCAGGGAGCTTCAAGGCGCAATAGAGGATTCTTCAAGGTGCGGAAACAAGGCTGGTCCCATCGGGCACCAGCCCCAGGATGACACGGAGCATAAGTATCTGTGCTTTCTAGCCAAGGCAAAAGCGACCTAGTACATACTTGCTTCAAGCGTTCTTCACAGGGTGCTCTGGGTGTACCAAACTGCCTAGAGCAAGGAATGCCTTTGGTCTCCTAGGCTCCCTTGCCTCTACTGAAAGCCTGAAGTGTTACACAGAGACCTGTGCTTTCGTGGAAGTTGGAAGGCAAGCCCGCCTTTCCCCCTGAGATACGGTGACTTCGGGTATGACTTCCTAGAAGGGCAGCTTCCAAAGTCCGGCCGTGTTACACGGAGAACGGTGCTCTAGTTGCAGTGGGAGCACTAGTTGAATGCCTCCTTGCGGTGGGGTGACTTCAGAGATGAGGTGCTAGGGATACTGAAAAGCAGAGGGATTTTCTCAGTGCAGCTCAGACAAGGGCGATGAGGCCGAAGTCCACGGCACGCTGCACTGGCTAGAACCGTGTTCCGCAAGCTGCTGGAGAGCTGAGGAAATCTAGCTCTCCCAAGGGCGTGTGCAAATGCTGCCGATCAATAGGCGTACGCACAGGGGTACTGCGAAGGGCTTCCTGGGCTGGACGTTGCTCGGGAGGCCCAGGGGTCCGTGGACTACACAGCGTCCTCGTACAGAGACACGGGCCGACGCGAGGCGCCTAGGAATCCTGAGAAGCTTAGCAGCGTTACACTAAGGAAGGGCAACGACTACCGCCTCATGGAAACTGCCGCGCGCCTACCATTCTGCCTGCAATTCAGGGCCTTCATTTGAGGCTTCTGCTCAGTGGAGTTTTAAGGTAACTATAGGGCAGGGAGGATGAGCTCCCAAACAGCAACGGGAAGGCACCCTGTTTCTTTCATGGAAACTCTTTCTCTTCTCAGAGCCACGCCTGCACGGATGAGAATCCGGGCCACAGCAGTGCTTTCCAGGTAGCTTCGGGGCCGCATAAATGCAGCTTTCAAGGCGGGAAAGCAAGGCTTGTCTCAAACGGCCATTTCCAGGTTGACATGGGGCAGACTCTTCCGTGGTTTCTACCAAGTCAAAGAGACCTAGCTTCTCACGGAGTCCTTCCACAGTCAACTTTTCTATGCAGGGTATTCTTCCTGAGGTGAACGGCCTGAACGAAAGAATGCGCTAGGTTTCTTGGGTCCTGCGAATCGTCCCAAAGCCTGCGGCTTTACACCAGAAACTGTGCTCTGGTTGCACTTGGAATCCCTCCCCCCACCACCCCCGCCCTCCCCAAGCCGACATTCTCCTTGAGTTAGGTTGACTTCAGGTATGAGGTCCTGGAGGGAATTGTAAGCAAAGTGCTTCTCTCAGTACAGCTCTGACTACGGTAATGAGGCACACTTCCATGGCCTTCTGCAACTAGAGCTACGAATATGTTCCTGAGGCTGTTGGTGAGCTGAGGCAATCTAGCTCCCCCGAGGCAGCGTGAAAGCTGCTGCCCTTCACTCGGCACGCACACGGGTACTCCGAAGTGTCTAGGGGTGTGAATGTGGCTCTTCAGCTCAGGGGAGCCCGGGGGTCCTCAGTGTCCTTGTACGGAAACGGGTGCTGCCGCGAGGAGTCTGGGAGACCCGGAAAGCTTACTACCGTTCCACTGAAGCAGAAGAGAGAGCTAAGGCCTCCTGGGAGCTGCTGCACTCCTACCCTGCTGCACGGCATGTCAGGGCCCTCCTTCGAAGCTAGGCCTCACTTGGAGCTTCCCCTTAGCTACCGAACAGGACAGGATGAGCTCTGACCGAGAAACTGGAATGCCCCGGTTCCTCGCGAAACCGTCTTTTCCCTCTCGCAGCCATGCCTGCCGTGAGAGGAGGCCCGACAACAGCAGTGTTTTCCAGGGAGCTGCGAGGCGCGTTAACAGGACCTCTCAAGGTGCCGAAACGAGGCCAGTCCCATCAGGCAGCAGCTCCAGGAAGACACGCAGCCTAAGTGCCTGTCAAGGCACTTCTGTCAAGTCAAAAGAGACCTAGCGACATACTTGGCTCTTCCCTGATTCAACTTTCCTTACACAGGACGTTCTGCGTGTAGCGAACTGCCGGGACCACAGAGTGCCCTAGGTCTCGCAGGGTCCCGTGCATCTACCGAAACCCTGAAGTGTTCCACAGAGATCTGCGCTTTGGCGGAATTTGTAACGCAGGCCGCCTTTGCACCTGAGCTGCGGTGACTTCAGGTGTGAGTGCCTAGAGGGACTAGCAAGCGCAGAGTTCTTCTCAGTACAGCTCGGACCAGGGCAATGTGGCCGACTTCCGTGGCATGCTGGACTTGCTAGAACCGTGTTCCTGAATCCGTTGGTGAGCTGAAGCAATCTAGCTCCCCCCAGGAGAGAGTGCAGCGTGTTACGCTTCACTGGGCCTAGCCAGGGGCACCCAGAAGGGCCTACGTGTCTGAGTGTGGCCCAGCAGGCCCAGGGGAGCCTGAGGGTACTCAGAGTTCTTGTAGGGACACGGGTGCTGACGCGAGGGGGCCAGGAGTCCTGACAGGATTAGTACCGTTACACGAGGGCAGGAGTGCGACAAAGGCCTCAAGGAAAAGGCCGCAAAACTACCCTTCTGGATGGCAAATCAGGGCCTTAGGTAGAGGCTACGGCCCACGTCGGGATTCCCCTTCGCTCTAGAGCAGGGCAGGGTATGCTCCCGCCCAGGGCCTGAAAGCACCCTCTTCCTTTCGAGAAAACTCTGCTGCTTCCAGAGCCATGCCTGCAGTGAGTACAAGTCCAGCAACCACAGCGTTGTTCAGGAAGCTTCAAGGCCGCATGAATGGAGCTTTCAAGCCGGGAAGACCAGGCTTGCCTCAGAGGGCTGCCTTTTCCAGGTTTACGTGCAGAAGAAGCGTCTGTGGTTTCTAACAAGTCCAAAGAGACCTAGCTGCTCACTGGGTCCCTCGAGAATCATCTTCTCTAGGCAGGGTGCCCCGCGTGTAGCGAACTGCTTAAATGAAAGAACGCCTTAGGTGTCGTAGGCCCACGTGCATCTTCCGAATGCCTGCAGCGTTACCCTAGAAACTGTGCTCTAGAGGCCCTTGGACGGCAAGCCGACTTACTCCTTGAGGTAGGCTGACTTCAGGCATGAGGTCCTAGAAGGAATTGTAAGCAAGACGTTTTGCTCAGCGCAGCTCCGACTACAGTAACGATGCAGCCTTCCGTGGCCTGCTGCCCAAGCTACCACAGTGTTCCCGAGGCTGTTGGTGTGCTGAGGAAATCTAGCTCCCCCGAGGCGGTGTGCAAGCTGCTGCCCTTCGCTCGGCACACACGCGAGTATTCCAAAGTGCCTCCGGGTCTGAATGTTGCTCTTCGACTCGGGAGAGCCTCGGGGTACTCCGTGTCCTTGTACGGAAACGGGTGCCGCCGGGAGGAGTCTAGGAGTCCCGAAGAGCTTCCAACCCTTCCACTGAAGCAGAAGAGAGAACTAAGGCCTCAGGGAAGCTGCTGCACTCCTACCCTGCTGCGTGGCATATCAGGGTGCTCCTTCGAAGCTAGGCCTCACTTGGAGTTTCCCCTTAGCTATACAACAGGCCAGGATGAGCTCTGACCGAGAAAGTGGAGTGCCCCGGTTCCATGTGAAACCGTCTCTTCCCTCTCACAGCCATGCCTGCCGTGAGAAGAGGCCCGGCAACAGCAGTGTTTCTCAGGGAGCTTCAAGGCGCAATAGAGGATTCTTCAAGGTGCGGAAACAAGGCTGGTCCCATCGGGCACCAGCCCCAGGATGACACGGAGCATAAGTATCTGTGCTTTCTATCCAAGGCAAAAGCGACCTAGTACATACTTGCTTCAAGCGTTCTTCACAGGGTGCTCTGGGTGTACCAAACTGCCTAGACCAAGGAATGCCTTTGGTCTCCTAGGCTCCCTTGCCTCTACTGAAAGCCTGAAGTGTTACACAGAGACCTGTGTTTTCGTGGAAGTTGGAAGGCAAGCCCGCCTTTCCCCCTGAGATACGGTGACTTCGGGTATGACTTCCTAGAAGGGCAGCTTCCAAAGTCCGGCCGTGTTACACGGAGAACGGTGCTCTAGTTGCAGTGGGAGCACTAGTTGAATGCCTCCTTGCGGTGGGGTGACTTCAGAGATGAGGTGCTAGGGATACTGAAAAGCAGAGGGATTTTCTCAGTGCAGCTCAGACAAGGGCGATGAGGCCGAAGTCCACGGCACGCTGCACTGGCTAGAACCGTGTTCCGCAAGCTGCTGGAGAGCTGAGGAAATCTAGCTCTCCCAAGGGCGTGTGCAAATGCTGCCGATCAATAGGCGTACGCACAGGGGTACTGCGAAGGGCTTCCTGGGCTGGACGTTGCTCGGGAGGCCCAGGGGTCCGTGGACTACACAGCGTCCTCGTACAGAGACACGGGCCGACGCGAGGCGCCTAGGAATCCTGAGAAGCTTAGCAGCGTTACACTAAGGAAGGGCAACGACTACCGCCTCATGGAAACTGCCGCGCGCCTACCATTCTGCCTGCAATTCAGGGCCTTCATTTGAGGCTTCTGCTCAGTGGAGTTTTAAGGTAACTATAGGGCAGGGAGGATGAGCTCCCAAACAGCAACGGGAAGGCACCCTGTTTCTTTCATGGAAACTCTTTCTCTTCTCAGAGCCACGCCTGCACGGATGAGAATCCGGGCCACAGCAGTGCTTTCCAGGTAGCTTCGGGGCCGCATAAATGCAGCTTTCAAGGCGGGAAAGCAAGGCTTGTCTCAAACGGCCATTTCCAGGTTGACATGGGGCAGACTCTTCCGTGGTTTCTACCAAGTCAAAGAGACCTAGCTTCTCACGGAGTCCTTCCACAGTCAACTTTTCTATGCAGGGTATTCTTCCTGAGGTGAACGGCCTGAACGAAAGAATGCGCTAGGTTTCTTGGGTCCTGCGAATCGTCCCAAAGCCTGCGGCTTTACACCAGAAACTGTGCTCTGGTTGCACTTGGAATCCCTCCCCCCACCACCCCCGCCCTCCCCAAGCCGACATTCTCCTTGAGTTAGGTTGACTTCAGGTATGAGGTCCTGGAGGGAATTGTAAGCAAAGTGCTTCTCTCAGTACAGCTCTGACTACGGTAATGAGGCACACTTCCATGGCCTTCTGCAACTAGAGCTACGAATATGTTCCTGAGGCTGTTGGTGAGCTGAGGCAATCTAGCTCCCCCGAGGCAGCGTGAAAGCTGCTGCCCTTCACTCGGCACGCACACGGGTACTCCGAAGTGTCTAGGGGTGTGAATGTGGCTCTTCAGCTCAGGGGAGCCCGGGGGTCCTCAGTGTCCTTGTACGGAAACGGGTGCTGCCGCGAGGAGTCTGGGAGACCCGGAAAGCTTACTACCGTTCCACTGAAGCAGAAGAGAGAGCTAAGGCCTCCTGGGAGCTGCTGCACTCCTACCCTGCTGCACGGCATGTCAGGGCCCTCCTTCGAAGCTAGGCCTCACTTGGAGCTTCCCCTTAGCTACCGAACAGGACAGGATGAGCTCTGACCGAGAAACTGGAATGCCCCGGTTCCTCGCGAAACCGTCTTTTCCCTCTCGCAGCCATGCCTGCCGTGAGAGGAGGCCCGACAACAGCAGTGTTTTCCAGGGAGCTGCGAGGCGCGTTAACAGGACCTCTCAAGGTGCCGAAACGAGGCCAGTCCCATCAGGCAGCAGCTCCAGGAAGACACGCAGCCTAAGTGCCTGTCAAGGCACTTCTGTCAAGTCAAAAGAGACCTAGCGACATACTTGGCTCTTCCCTGATTCAACTTTCCTTACACAGGACGTTCTGCGTGTAGCGAACTGCCGGGACCACAGAGTGCCCTAGGTCTCGCAGGGTCCCGTGCATCTACCGAAACCCTGAAGTGTTCCACAGAGATCTGCGCTTTGGCGGAATTTGTAACGCAGGCCGCCTTTGCACCTGAGCTGCGGTGACTTCAGGTGTGAGTGCCTAGAGGGACTAGCAAGCGCAGAGTTCTTCTCAGTACAGCTCGGACCAGGGCAATGTGGCCGACTTCCGTGGCATGCTGGACTTGCTAGAACCGTGTTCCTGAATCCGTTGGTGAGCTGAAGCAATCTAGCTCCCCCCAGGAGAGAGTGCAGCGTGTTACGCTTCACTGGGCCTAGCCAGGGGCACCCAGAAGGGCCTACGTGTCTGAGTGTGGCCCAGCAGGCCCAGGGGAGCCTGAGGGTACTCAGAGTTCTTGTAGGGACACGGGTGCTGACGCGAGGGGGCCAGGAGTCCTGACAGGATTAGTACCGTTACACGAGGGCAGGAGTGCGACAAAGGCCTCAAGGAAAAGGCCGCAAAACTACCCTTCTGGATGGCAAATCAGGGCCTTAGGTAGAGGCTACGGCCCACGTCGGGATTCCCCTTCGCTCTAGAGCAGGGCAGGGTATGCTCCCGCCCAGGGCCTGAAAGCACCCTCTTCCTTTCGAGAAAACTCTGCTGCTTCCAGAGCCATGCCTGCAGTGAGTACAAGTCCAGCAACCACAGCGTTGTTCAGGAAGCTTCAAGGCCGCATGAATGGAGCTTTCAAGCCGGGAAGACCAGGCTTGCCTCAGAGGGCTGCCTTTTCCAGGTTTACGTGCAGAAGAAGCGTCTGTGGTTTCTAACAAGTCCAAAGAGACCTAGCTGCTCACTGGGTCCCTCGAGAATCATCTTCTCTAGGCAGGGTGCCCCGCGTGTAGCGAACTGCTTAAATGAAAGAACGCCTTAGGTGTCGTAGGCCCACGTGCATCTTCCGAATGCCTGCAGCGTTACCCTAGAAACTGTGCTCTAGAGGCCCTTGGACGGCAAGCCGACTTACTCCTTGAGGTAGGCTGACTTCAGGCATGAGGTCCTAGAAGGAATTGTAAGCAAGACGTTTTGCTCAGCGCAGCTCCGACTACAGTAACGATGCAGCCTTCCGTGGCCTGCTGCCCAAGCTACCACAGTGTTCCCGAGGCTGTTGGTGTGCTGAGGAAATCTAGCTCCCCCGAGGCGGTGTGCAAGCTGCTGCCCTTCGCTCGGCACACACGCGAGTATTCCAAAGTGCCTCCGGGTCTGAATGTTGCTCTTCGACTCGGGAGAGCCTCGGGGTACTCCGTGTCCTTGTACGGAAACGGGTGCCGCCGGGAGGAGTCTAGGAGTCCCGAAGAGCTTCCAACCCTTCCACTGAAGCAGAAGAGAGAACTAAGGCCTCAGGGAAGCTGCTGCACTCCTACCCTGCTGCGTGGCATATCAGGGTGCTCCTTCGAAGCTAGGCCTCACTTGGAGTTTCCCCTTAGCTATACAACAGGCCAGGATGAGCTCTGACCGAGAAAGTGGAGTGCCCCGGTTCCATGTGAAACCGTCTCTTCCCTCTCACAGCCATGCCTGCCGTGAGAAGAGGCCCGGCAACAGCAGTGTTTCTCAGGGAGCTTCAAGGCGCAATAGAGGATTCTTCAAGGTGCGGAAACAAGGCTGGTCCCATCGGGCACCAGCCCCAGGATGACACGGAGCATAAGTATCTGTGCTTTCTATCCAAGGCAAAAGCGACCTAGTACATACTTGCTTCAAGCGTTCTTCACAGGGTGCTCTGGGTGTACCAAACTGCCTAGACCAAGGAATGCCTTTGGTCTCCTAGGCTCCCTTGCCTCTACTGAAAGCCTGAAGTGTTACACAGAGACCTGTGCTTTCGTGGAAGTTGGAAGGCAAGCCCGCCTTTCCCCCTGAGATACGGTGACTTCGGGTATGACTTCCTAGAAGGGCAGCTTCCAAAGTCCGGCCGTGTTACACGGAGAACGGTGCTCTAGTTGCAGTGGGAGCACCAGTTGAATGCCTCCTTGCGGTGGGGTGACTTCAGAGATGAGGTGCTAGGGATACTGAAAAGCAGAGGGATTTTCTCAGTGCAGCTCAGACAAGGGCGATGAGGCCGAAGTCCACGGCACGCTGCACTGGCTAGAACCGTGTTCCGCAAGCTGCTGGAGAGCTGAGGAAATCTAGCTCTCCCAAGGGCGTGTGCAAATGCTGCCGATCAATAGGCGTACGCACAGGGGTACTCCGAAGGGCTTCCTGGGCTGGACGTTGCTCGGGAGGCCCAGGGGTCCGTGGACTACACAGCGTCCTCGTACAGAGACACGGGCCGACGCGAGGCGCCTAGGAATCCTGAGAAGCTTAGCAGCGTTACACTAAGGAAGGGCAACGACTACCGCCTCATGGAAACTGCCGCGCGCCTACCATTCTGCCTGCAATTCAGGGCCTTCATTTGAGGCTTCTGCTCAGTGGAGTTTTAAGGTAACTATAGGGCAGGGAGGATGAGCTCCCAAACAGCAACGGGAAGGCACCCTGTTTCTTTCATGGAAACTCTTTCTCTTCTCAGAGCCACGCCTGCACGGATGAGAATCCGGGCCACAGCAGTGCTTTCCAGGTAGCTTCGGGGCCGCATAAATGCAGCTTTCAAGGCGGGAAAGCAAGGCTTGTCTCAAACGGCCATTTCCAGGTTGACATGGGGCAGACTCTTCCGTGGTTTCTACCAAGTCAAAGAGACCTAGCTTCTCACGGAGTCCTTCCACAGTCAACTTTTCTATGCAGGGTATTCTTCCTGAGGTGAACGGCCTGAACGAAAGAATGCGCTAGGTTTCTTGGGTCCTGCGAATCGTCCCAAAGCCTGCGGCTTTACACCAGAAACTGTGCTCTGGTTGCACTTGGAATCCCTCCCCCCACCACCCCCGCCCTCCCCAAGCCGACATTCTCCTTGAGTTAGGTTGACTTCAGGTATGAGGTCCTGGAGGGAATTGTAAGCAAAGTGCTTCTCTCAGTACAGCTCTGACTACGGTAATGAGGCACACTTCCATGGCCTTCTGCAACTAGAGCTACGAATATGTTCCTGAGGCTGTTGGTGAGCTGAGGCAATCTAGCTCCCCCGAGGCAGCGTGAAAGCTGCTGCCCTTCACTCGGCACGCACACGGGTACTCCGAAGTGTCTAGGGGTGTGAATGTGGCTCTTCAGCTCAGGGGAGCCCGGGGGTCCTCAGTGTCCTTGTACGGAAACGGGTGCTGCCGCGAGGAGTCTGGGAGACCCGGAAAGCTTACTACCGTTCCACTGAAGCAGAAGAGAGAGCTAAGGCCTCCTGGGAGCTGCTGCACTCCTACCCTGCTGCACGGCATGTCAGGGCCCTCCTTCGAAGCTAGGCCTCACTTGGAGCTTCCCCTTAGCTACCGAACAGGACAGGATGAGCTCTGACCGAGAAACTGGAATGCCCCGGTTCCTCGCGAAACCGTCTTTTCCCTCTCGCAGCCATGCCTGCCGTGAGAGGAGGCCCGACAACAGCAGTGTTTTCCAGGGAGCTGCGAGGCGCGTTAACAGGACCTCTCAAGGTGCCGAAACGAGGCCAGTCCCATCAGGCAGCAGCTCCAGGAAGACACGCAGCCTAAGTGCCTGTCAAGGCACTTCTGTCAAGTCAAAAGAGACCTAGCGACATACTTGGCTCTTCCCTGATTCAACTTTCCTTACACAGGACGTTCTGCGTGTAGCGAACTGCCGGGACCACAGAGTGCCCTAGGTCTCGCAGGGTCCCGTGCATCTACCGAAACCCTGAAGTGTTCCACAGAGATCTGCGCTTTGGCGGAATTTGTAACGCAGGCCGCCTTTGCACCTGAGCTGCGGTGACTTCAGGTGTGAGTGCCTAGAGGGACTAGCAAGCGCAGAGTTCTTCTCAGTACAGCTCGGACCAGGGCAATGTGGCCGACTTCCGTGGCATGCTGGACTTGCTAGAACCGTGTTCCTGAATCCGTTGGTGAGCTGAAGCAATCTAGCTCCCCCCAGGAGAGAGTGCAGCGTGTTACGCTTCACTGGGCCTAGCCAGGGGCACCCAGAAGGGCCTACGTGTCTGAGTGTGGCCCAGCAGGCCCAGGGGAGCCTGAGGGTACTCAGAGTTCTTGTAGGGACACGGGTGCTGACGCGAGGGGGCCAGGAGTCCTGACAGGATTAGTACCGTTACACGAGGGCAGGAGTGCGACAAAGGCCTCAAGGAAAAGGCCGCAAAACTACCCTTCTGGATGGCAAATCAGGGCCTTAGGTAGAGGCTACGGCCCACGTCGGGATTCCCCTTCGCTCTAGAGCAGGGCAGGGTATGCTCCCGCCCAGGGCCTGAAAGCACCCTCTTCCTTTCGAGAAAACTCTGCTGCTTCCAGAGCCATGCCTGCAGTGAGTACAAGTCCAGCAACCACAGCGTTGTTCAGGAAGCTTCAAGGCCGCATGAATGGAGCTTTCAAGCCGGGAAGACCAGGCTTGCCTCAGAGGGCTGCCTTTTCCAGGTTTACGTGCAGAAGAAGCGTCTGTGGTTTCTAACAAGTCCAAAGAGACCTAGCTGCTCACTGGGTCCCTCGAGAATCATCTTCTCTAGGCAGGGTGCCCCGCGTGTAGCGAACTGCTTAAATGAAAGAACGCCTTAGGTGTCGTAGGCCCACGTGCATCTTCCGAATGCCTGCAGCGTTACCCTAGAAACTGTGCTCTAGAGGCCCTTGGACGGCAAGCCGACTTACTCCTTGAGGTAGGCTGACTTCAGGCATGAGGTCCTAGAAGGAATTGTAAGCAAGACGTTTTGCTCAGCGCAGCTCCGACTACAGTAATGATGCAGCCTTCCGTGGCCTGCTGCCCAAGCTACCACAGTGTTCCCGAGGCTGTTGGTGTGCTGAGGAAATCTAGCTCCCCCGAGGCGGTGTGCAAGCTGCTGCCCTTCGCTCGGCACACACGCGAGTATTCCAAAGTGCCTCCGGGTCTGAATGTTGCTCTTCGACTCGGGAGAGCCTCGGGGTACTCCGTGTCCTTGTACGGAAACGGGTGCCGCCGGGAGGAGTCTAGGAGTCCCGAAGAGCTTCCAACCCTTCCACTGAAGCAGAAGAGAGAACTAAGGCCTCAGGGAAGCTGCTGCACTCCTACCCTGCTGCGTGGCATATCAGGGTGCTCCTTCGAAGCTAGGCCTCACTTGGAGTTTCCCCTTAGCTATACAACAGGCCAGGATGAGCTCTGAGCGAGAAAGTGGAGTGCCCCGGTTCCATGTGAAACCGTCTCTTCCCTCTCACAGCCATGCCTGCCGTGAGAAGAGGCCCGGCAACAGCAGTGTTTCTCAGGGAGCTTCAAGGCGCAATAGAGGATTCTTCAAGGTGCGGAAACAAGGCTGGTCCCATCGGGCACCAGCCCCAGGATGACACGGAGCATAAGTATCTGTGCTTTCTATCCAAGGCAAAAGCGACCTAGTACATACTTGCTTCAAGCGTTCTTCACAGGGTGCTCTGGGTGTACCAAACTGCCTAGACCAAGGAATGCCTTTGGTCTCCTAGGCTCCCTTGCCTCTACTGAAAGCCTGAAGTGTTACACAGAGACCTGTGCTTTCGTGGAAGTTGGAAGGCAAGCCCGCCTTTCCCCCTGAGATACGGTGACTTCGGGTATGACTTCCTAGAAGGGCAGCTTCCAAAGTCCGGCCGTGTTACACGGAGAACGGTGCTCTAGTTGCAGTGGGAGCACTAGTTGAATGCCTCCTTGCGGTGGGGTGACTTCAGAGATGAGGTGCTAGGGATACTGGAAAGCAGAGGGATTTTCTCAGTGCAGCTCAGACAAGGGCGATGAGGCCGAAGTCCACGGCACGCTGCACTGGCTAGAACCGTGTTCCGCAAGCTGCTGGAGAGCTGAGGAAATCTAGCTCTCCCAAGGGCGTGTGCAAATGCTGCCGATCAATAGGCGTACGCACAGGGGTACTCCGAAGGGCTTCCTGGGCTGGACGTTGCTCGGGAGGCCCAGGGGTCCGTGGACTACACAGCGTCCTCGTACAGAGACACGGGCCGACGCGAGGCGCCTAGGAATCCTGAGAAGCTTAGCAGCGTTACACTAAGGAAGGGCAACGACTACCGCCTCATGGAAACTGCCGCGCGCCTACCATTCTGCCTGCAATTCAGGGCCTTCATTTGAGGCTTCTGCTCAGTGGAGTTTTAAGGTAACTATAGGGCAGGGAGGATGAGCTCCCAAACAGCAACGGGAAGGCACCCTGTTTCTTTCATGGAAACTCTTTCTCTTCTCAGAGCCACGCCTGCACGGATGAGAATCCGGGCCACAGCAGTGCTTTCCAGGTAGCTTCGGGGCCGCATAAATGCAGCTTTCAAGGCGGGAAAGCAAGGCTTGTCTCAAACGGCCATTTCCAGGTTGACATGGGGCAGACTCTTCCGTGGTTTCTACCAAGTCAAAGAGACCTAGCTTCTCACGGAGTCCTTCCACAGTCAACTTTTCTATGCAGGGTATTCTTCCTGAGGTGAACGGCCTGAACGAAAGAATGCGCTAGGTTTCTTGGGTCCTGCGAATCGTCCCAAAGCCTGCGGCTTTACACCAGAAACTGTGCTCTGGTTGCACTTGGAATCCCTCCCCCCACCACCCCCGCCCTCCCCAAGCCGACATTCTCCTTGAGTTAGGTTGACTTCAGGTATGAGGTCCTGGAGGGAATTGTAAGCAAAGTGCTTCTCTCAGTACAGCTCTGACTACGGTAATGAGGCACACTTCCATGGCCTTCTGCAACTAGAGCTACGAATATGTTCCTGAGGCTGTTGGTGAGCTGAGGCAATCTAGCTCCCCCGAGGCAGCGTGAAAGCTGCTGCCCTTCACTCGGCACGCACACGGGTACTCCGAAGTGTCTAGGGGTGTGAATGTGGCTCTTCAGCTCAGGGGAGCCCGGGGGTCCTCAGTGTCCTTGTACGGAAACGGGTGCTGCCGCGAGGAGTCTGGGAGACCCGGAAAGCTTACTACCGTTCCACTGAAGCAGAAGAGAGAGCTAAGGCCTCCTGGGAGCTGCTGCACTCCTACCCTGCTGCACGGCATGTCAGGGCCCTCCTTCGAAGCTAGGCCTCACTTGGAGCTTCCCCTTAGCTACCGAACAGGACAGGATGAGCTCTGACCGAGAAACTGGAATGCCCCGGTTCCTCGCGAAACCGTCTTTTCCCTCTCGCAGCCATGCCTGCCGTGAGAGGAGGCCCGACAACAGCAGTGTTTTCCAGGGAGCTGCGAGGCGCGTTAACAGGACCTCTCAAGGTGCCGAAACGAGGCCAGTCCCATCAGGCAGCAGCTCCAGGAAGACACGCAGCCTAAGTGCCTGTCAAGGCACTTCTGTCAAGTCAAAAGAGACCTAGCGACATACTTGGCTCTTCCCTGATTCAACTTTCCTTACACAGGACGTTCTGCGTGTAGCGAACTGCCGGGACCACAGAGTGCCCTAGGTCTCGCAGGGTCCCGTGCATCTACCGAAACCCTGAAGTGTTCCACAGAGATCTGCGCTTTGGCGGAATTTGTAACGCAGGCCGCCTTTGCACCTGAGCTGCGGTGACTTCAGGTGTGAGTGCCTAGAGGGACTAGCAAGCGCAGAGTTCTTCTCAGTACAGCTCGGACCAGGGCAATGTGGCCGACTTCCGTGGCATGCTGGACTTGCTAGAACCGTGTTCCTGAATCCGTTGGTGAGCTGAAGCAATCTAGCTCCCCCCAGGAGAGAGTGCAGCGTGTTACGCTTCACTGGGCCTAGCCAGGGGCACCCAGAAGGGCCTACGTGTCTGAGTGTGGCCCAGCAGGCCCAGGGGAGCCTGAGGGTACTCAGAGTTCTTGTAGGGACACGGGTGCTGACGCGAGGGGGCCAGGAGTCCTGACAGGATTAGTACCGTTACACGAGGGCAGGAGTGCGACAAAGGCCTCAAGGAAAAGGCCGCAAAACTACCCTTCTGGATGGCAAATCAGGGCCTTAGGTAGAGGCTACGGCCCACGTCGGGATTCCCCTTCGCTCTAGAGCAGGGCAGGGTATGCTCCCGCCCAGGGCCTGAAAGCACCCTCTTCCTTTCGAGAAAACTCTGCTGCTTCCAGAGCCATGCCTGCAGTGAGTACAAGTCCAGCAACCACAGCGTTGTTCAGGAAGCTTCAAGGCCGCATGAATGGAGCTTTCAAGCCGGGAAGACCAGGCTTGCCTCAGAGGGCTGCCTTTTCCAGGTTTACGTGCAGAAGAAGCGTCTGTGGTTTCTAACAAGTCCAAAGAGACCTAGCTGCTCACTGGGTCCCTCGAGAATCATCTTCTCTAGGCAGGGTGCCCCGCGTGTAGCGAACTGCTTAAATGAAAGAACGCCTTAGGTGTCGTAGGCCCACGTGCATCTTCCGAATGCCTGCAGCGTTACCCTAGAAACTGTGCTCTAGAGGCCCTTGGACGGCAAGCCGACTTACTCCTTGAGGTAGGCTGACTTCAGGCATGAGGTCCTAGAAGGAATTGTAAGCAAGACGTTTTGCTCAGCGCAGCTCCGACTACAGTAATGATGCAGCCTTCCGTGGCCTGCTGCCCAAGCTACCACAGTGTTCCCGAGGCTGTTGGTGTGCTGAGGAAATCTAGCTCCCCCGAGGCGGTGTGCAAGCTGCTGCCCTTCGCTCGGCACACACGCGAGTATTCCAAAGTGCCTCCGGGTCTGAATGTTGCTCTTCGACTCGGGAGAGCCTCGGGGTACTCCGTGTCCTTGTACGGAAACGGGTGCCGCCGGGAGGAGTCTAGGAGTCCCGAAGAGCTTCCAACCCTTCCACTGAAGCAGAAGAGAGAACTAAGGCCTCAGGGAAGCTGCTGCACTCCTACCCTGCTGCGTGGCATATCAGGGTGCTCCTTCGAAGCTAGGCCTCACTTGGAGTTTCCCCTTAGCTATACAACAGGCCAGGATGAGCTCTGACCGAGAAAGTGGAGTGCCCCGGTTCCATGTGAAACCGTCTCTTCCCTCTCACAGCCATGCCTGCCGTGAGAAGAGGCCCGGCAACAGCAGTGTTTCTCAGGGAGCTTCAAGGCGCAATAGAGGATTCTTCAAGGTGCGGAAACAAGGCTGGTCCCATCGGGCACCAGCCCCAGGATGACACGGAGCATAAGTATCTGTGCTTTCTAGCCAAGGCAAAAGCGACCTAGTACATACTTGCTTCAAGCGTTCTTCACAGGGTGCTCTGGGTGTACCAAACTGCCTAGACCAAGGAATGCCTTTGGTCTCCTAGGCTCCCTTGCCTCTACTGAAAGCCTGAAGTGTTACACAGAGACCTGTGCTTTCGTGGAAGTTGGAAGGCAAGCCCGCCTTTCCCCCTGAGATACGGTGACTTCGGGTATGAGTTCCTAGAAGGGCAGCTTCCAAAGTCCGGCCGTGTTACACGGAGAACGGTGCTCTAGTTGCAGTGGGAGCACTAGTTGAATGCCTCCTTGCGGTGGGGTGACTTCAGAGATGAGGTGCTAGGGATACTGAAAAGCAGAGGGATTTTCTCAGTGCAGCTCAGACAAGGGCGATGAGGCCGAAGTCCACGGCACGCTGCACTGGCTAGAACCGTGTTCCGCAAGCTGCTGGAGAGCTGAGGAAATCTAGCTCTCCCAAGGGCGTGTGCAAATGCTGCCGATCAATAGGCGTACGCACAGGGGTACTCCGAAGGGCTTCCTGGGCTGGACGTTGCTCGGGAGGCCCAGGGGTCCGTGGACTACACAGCGTCCTCGTACAGAGACACGGGCCGACGCGAGGCGCCTAGGAATCCTGAGAAGCTTAGCAGCGTTACACTAAGGAAGGGCAACGACTACCGCCTCATGGAAACTGCCGCGCGCCTACCATTCTGCCTGCAATTCAGGGCCTTCATTTGAGGCTTCTGCTCAGTGGAGTTTTAAGGTAACTATAGGGCAGGGAGGATGAGCTCCCAAACAGCAACGGGAAGGCACCCTGTTTCTTTCATGGAAACTCTTTCTCTTCTCAGAGCCACGCCTGCACGGATGAGAATCCGGGCCACAGCAGTGCTTTCCAGGTAGCTTCGGGGCCGCATAAATGCAGCTTTCAAGGCGGGAAAGCAAGGCTTGTCTCAAACGGCCATTTCCAGGTTGACATGGGGCAGACTCTTCCGTGGTTTCTACCAAGTCAAAGAGACCTAGCTTCTCACGGAGTCCTTCCACAGTCAACTTTTCTATGCAGGGTATTCTTCCTGAGGTGAACGGCCTGAACGAAAGAATGCGCTAGGTTTCTTGGGTCCTGCGAATCGTCCCAAAGCCTGCGGCTTTACACCAGAAACTGTGCTCTGGTTGCACTTGGAATCCCTCCCCCCACCACCCCCGCCCTCCCCAAGCCGACATTCTCCTTGAGTTAGGTTGACTTCAGGTATGAGGTCCTGGAGGGAATTGTAAGCAAAGTGCTTCTCTCAGTACAGCTCTGACTACGGTAATGAGGCACACTTCCATGGCCTTCTGCAACTAGAGCTACGAATATGTTCCTGAGGCTGTTGGTGAGCTGAGGCAATCTAGCTCCCCCGAGGCAGCGTGAAAGCTGCTGCCCTTCACTCGGCACGCACACGGGTACTCCGAAGTGTCTAGGGGTGTGAATGTGGCTCTTCAGCTCAGGGGAGCCCGGGGGTCCTCAGTGTCCTTGTACGGAAACGGGTGCTGCCGCGAGGAGTCTGGGAGACCCGGAAAGCTTACTACCGTTCCACTGAAGCAGAAGAGAGAGCTAAGGCCTCCTGGGAGCTGCTGCACTCCTACCCTGCTGCACGGCATGTCAGGGCCCTCCTTCGAAGCTAGGCCTCACTTGGAGCTTCCCCTTAGCTACCGAACAGGACAGGATGAGCTCTGACCGAGAAACTGGAATGCCCCGGTTCCTCGCGAAACCGTCTTTTCCCTCTCGCAGCCATGCCTGCCGTGAGAGGAGGCCCGACAACAGCAGTGTTTTCCAGGGAGCTGCGAGGCGCGTTAACAGGACCTCTCAAGGTGCCGAAACGAGGCCAGTCCCATCAGGCAGCAGCTCCAGGAAGACACGCAGCCTAAGTGCCTGTCAAGGCACTTCTGTCAAGTCAAAAGAGACCTAGCGACATACTTGGCTCTTCCCTGATTCAACTTTCCTTACACAGGACGTTCTGCGTGTAGCGAACTGCCGGGACCACAGAGTGCCCTAGGTCTCGCAGGGTCCCGTGCATCTACCGAAACCCTGAAGTGTTCCACAGAGATCTGCGCTTTGGCGGAATTTGTAACGCAGGCCGCCTTTGCACCTGAGCTACGGTGACTTCAGGTGTGAGTGCCTAGAGGGACTAGCAAGCGCAGAGTTCTTCTCAGTACAGCTCGGACCAGGGCAATGTGGCCGACTTCCGTGGCATGCTGGACTTGCTAGAACCGTGTTCCTGAATCCGTTGGTGAGCTGAAGCAATCTAGCTCCCCCCAGGAGAGAGTGCAGCGTGTTACGCTTCACTGGGCCTAGCCAGGGGCACCCAGAAGGGCCTACGTGTCTGAGTGTGGCCCAGCAGGCCCAGGGGAGCCTGAGGGTACTCAGAGTTCTTGTAGGGACACGGGTGCTGACGCGAGGGGGCCAGGAGTCCTGACAGGATTAGTACCGTTACACGAGGGCAGGAGTGCGACAAAGGCCTCAAGGAAAAGGCCGCAAAACTACCCTTCTGGATGGCAAATCAGGGCCTTAGGTAGAGGCTACGGCCCACGTCGGGATTCCCCTTCGCTCTAGAGCAGGGCAGGGTATGCTCCCGCCCAGGGCCTGAAAGCACCCTCTTCCTTTCGAGAAAACTCTGCTGCTTCCAGAGCCATGCCTGCAGTGAGTACAAGTCCAGCAACCACAGCGTTGTTCAGGAAGCTTCAAGGCCGCATGAATGGAGCTTTCAAGCCGGGAAGACCAGGCTTGCCTCAGAGGGCTGCCTTTTCCAGGTTTACGTGCAGAAGAAGCGTCTGTGGTTTCTAACAAGTCCAAAGAGACCTAGCTGCTCACTGGGTCCCTCGAGAATCATCTTCTCTAGGCAGGGTGCCCCGCGTGTGGCGAACTGCTTAAATGAAAGAACGCCTTAGGTGTCGTAGGCCCACGTGCATCTTCCGAATGCCTGCAGCGTTACCCTAGAAACTGTGCTCTAGAGGCCCTTGGACGGCAAGCCGACTTACTCCTTGAGGTAGGCTGACTTCAGGCATGAGGTCCTAGAAGGAATTGTAAGCAAGACGTTTTGCTCAGCGCAGCTCCGACTACAGTAACGATGCAGCCTTCCGTGGCCTGCTGCCCAAGCTACCACAGTGTTCCCGAGGCTGTTGGTGTGCTGAGGAAATCTAGCTCCCCCGAGGCGGTGTGCAAGCTGCTGCCCTTCGCTCGGCACACACGCGAGTATTCCAAAGTGCCTCCGGGTCTGAATGTTGCTCTTCGACTCGGGAGAGCCTCGGGGTACTCCGTGTCCTTGTACGGAAACGGGTGCCGCCGGGAGGAGTCTAGGAGTCCCGAAGAGCTTCCAACCCTTCCACTGAAGCAGAAGAGAGAACTAAGGCCTCAGGGAAGCTGCTGCACTCCTACCCTGCTGCGTGGCATATCAGGGTGCTCCTTCGAAGCTAGGCCTCACTTGGAGTTTCCCCTTAGCTATACAACAGGCCAGGATGAGCTCTGAGCGAGAAAGTGGAGTGCCCCGGTTCCATGTGAAACCGTCTCTTCCCTCTCACAGCCATGCCTGCCGTGAGAAGAGGCCCGGCAACAGCAGTGTTTCTCAGGGAGCTTCAAGGCGCAATAGAGGATTCTTCAAGGTGCGGAAACAAGGCTGGTCCCATCGGGCACCAGCCCCAGGATGACACGGAGCATAAGTATCTGTGCTTTCTATCCAAGGCAAAAGCGACCTAGTACATACTTGCTTCAAGCGTTCTTCACAGGGTGCTCTGGGTGTACCAAACTGCCTAGACCAAGGAATGCCTTTGGTCTCCTAGGCTCCCTTGCCTCTACTGAAAGCCTGAAGTGTTACACAGAGACCTGTGCTTTCGTGGAAGTTGGAAGGCAAGCCCGCCTTTCCCCCTGAGATACGGTGACTTCGGGTATGAGTTCCTAGAAGGGCAGCTTCCAAAGTCCGGCCGTGTTACACGGAGAACGGTGCTCTAGTTGCAGTGGGAGCACTAGTTGAATGCCTCCTTGCGGTGGGGTGACTTCAGAGATGAGGTGCTAGGGATACTGAAAAGCAGAGGGATTTTCTCAGTGCAGCTCAGACAAGGGCGATGAGGCCGAAGTCCACGGCACGCTGCACTGGCTAGAACCGTGTTCCGCAAGCTGCTGGAGAGCTGAGGAAATCTAGCTCTCCCAAGGGCGTGTGCAAATGCTGCCGATCAATAGGCATACGCACAGGGGTACTCCGAAGGGCTTCCTGGGCTGGACGTTGCTCGGGAGGCCCAGGGGTCCGTGGACTACACAGCGTCCTCGTACAGAGACACGGGCCGACGCGAGGCGCCTAGGAATCCTGAGAAGCTTAGCAGCGTTACACTAAGGAAGGGCAACGACTACCGCCTCATGGAAACTGCCGCGCGCCTACCATTCTGCCTGCAATTCAGGGCCTTCATTTGAGGCTTCTGCTCAGTGGAGTTTTAAGGTAACTATAGGGCAGGGAGGATGAGCTCCCAAACAGCAACGGGAAGGCACCCTGTTTCTTTCATGGAAACTCTTTCTCTTCTCAGAGCCACGCCTGCACGGATGAGAATCCGGGCCACAGCAGTGCTTTCCAGGTAGCTTCGGGGCCGCATAAATGCAGCTTTCAAGGCGGGAAAGCAAGGCTTGTCTCAAACGGCCATTTCCAGGTTGACATGGGGCAGACTCTTCCGTGGTTTCTACCAAGTCAAAGAGACCTAGCTTCTCACGGAGTCCTTCCACAGTCAACTTTTCTATGCAGGGTATTCTTCCTGAGGTGAACGGCCTGAACGAAAGAATGCGCTAGGTTTCTTGGGTCCTGCGAATCGTCCCAAAGCCTGCGGCTTTACACCAGAAACTGTGCTCTGGTTGCACTTGGAATCCCTCCCCCCACCACCCCCGCCCTCCCCAAGCCGACATTCTCCTTGAGTTAGGTTGACTTCAGGTATGAGGTCCTGGAGGGAATTGTAAGCAAAGTGCTTCTCTCAGTACAGCTCTGACTACGGTAATGAGGCACACTTCCATGGCCTTCTGCAACTAGAGCTACGAATATGTTCCTGAGGCTGTTGGTGAGCTGAGGCAATCTAGCTCCCCCGAGGCAGCGTGAAAGCTGCTGCCCTTCACTCGGCACGCACACGGGTACTCCGAAGTGTCTAGGGGTGTGAATGTGGCTCTTCAGCTCAGGGGAGCCCGGGGGTCCTCAGTGTCCTTGTACGGAAACGGGTGCTGCCGCGAGGAGTCTGGGAGACCCGGAAAGCTTACTACCGTTCCACTGAAGCAGAAGAGAGAGCTAAGGCCTCCTGGGAGCTGCTGCACTCCTACCCTGCTGCACGGCATGTCAGGGCCCTCCTTCGAAGCTAGGCCTCACTTGGAGCTTCCCCTTAGCTACCGAACAGGACAGGATGAGCTCTGACCGAGAAACTGGAATGCCCCGGTTCCTCGCGAAACCGTCTTTTCCCTCTCGCAGCCATGCCTGCCGTGAGAGGAGGCCCGACAACAGCAGTGTTTTCCAGGGAGCTGCGAGGCGCGTTAACAGGACCTCTCAAGGTGCCAAAACGAGGCCAGTCCCATCAGGCAGCAGCTCCAGGAAGACACGCAGCCTAAGTGCCTGTCAAGGCACTTCTGTCAAGTCAAAAGAGACCTAGCGACATACTTGGCTCTTCCCTGATTCAACTTTCCTTACACAGGACGTTCTGCGTGTAGCGAACTGCCGGGACCACAGAGTGCCCTAGGTCTCGCAGGGTCCCGTGCATCTACCGAAACCCTGAAGTGTTCCACAGAGATCTGCGCTTTGGCGGAATTTGTAACGCAGGCCGCCTTTGCACCTGAGCTGCGGTGACTTCAGGTGTGAGTGCCTAGAGGGACTAGCAAGCGCAGAGTTCTTCTCAGTACAGCTCGGACCAGGGCAATGTGGCCGACTTCCGTGGCATGCTGGACTTGCTAGAACCGTGTTCCTGAATCCGTTGGTGAGCTGAAGCAATCTAGCTCCCCCCAGGAGAGAGTGCAGCGTGTTACGCTTCACTGGGCCTAGCCAGGGGCACCCAGAAGGGCCTACGTGTCTGAGTGTGGCCCAGCAGGCCCAGGGGAGCCTGAGGGTACTCAGAGTTCTTGTAGGGACACGGGTGCTGACGCGAGGGGGCCAGGAGTCCTGACAGGATTAGTACCGTTACACGAGGGCAGGAGTGCGACAAAGGCCTCAAGGAAAAGGCCGCAAAACTACCCTTCTGGATGGCAAATCAGGGCCTTAGGTAGAGGCTACGGCCCACGTCGGGATTCCCCTTCGCTCTAGAGCAGGGCAGGGTATGCTCCCGCCCAGGGCCTGAAAGCACCCTCTTCCTTTCGAGAAAACTCTGCTGCTTCCAGAGCCATGCCTGCAGTGAGTACAAGTCCAGCAACCACAGCGTTGTTCAGGAAGCTTCAAGGCCGCATGAATGGAGCTTTCAAGCCGGGAAGACCAGGCTTGCCTCAGAGGGCTGCCTTTTCCAGGTTTACGTGCAGAAGAAGCGTCTGTGGTTTCTAACAAGTCCAAAGAGACCTAGCTGCTCACTGGGTCCCTCGAGAATCATCTTCTCTAGGCAGGGTGCCCCGCGTGTAGCGAACTGCTTAAATGAAAGAACGCCTTAGGTGTCGTAGGCCCACGTGCATCTTCCGAATGCCTGCAGCGTTACCCTAGAAACTGTGCTCTAGAGGCCCTTGGACGGCAAGCCGACTTACTCCTTGAGGTAGGCTGACTTCAGGCATGAGGTCCTAGAAGGAATTGTAAGCAAGACGTTTTGCTCAGCGCAGCTCCGACTACAGTAACGATGCAGCCTTCCGTGGCCTGCTGCCCAAGCTACCACAGTGTTCCCGAGGCTGTTGGTGTGCTGAGGAAATCTAGCTCCCCCGAGGCGGTGTGCAAGCTGCTGCCCTTCGCTCGGCACACACGCGAGTATTCCAAAGTGCCTCCGGGTCTGAATGTTGCTCTTCGACTCGGGAGAGCCTCGGGGTACTCCGTGTCCTTGTACGGAAACGGGTGCCGCCGGGAGGAGTCTAGGAGTCCCGAAGAGCTTCCAACCCTTCCACTGAAGCAGAAGAGAGAACTAAGGCCTCAGGGAAGCTGCTGCACTCCTACCCTGCTGCGTGGCATATCAGGGTGCTCCTTCGAAGCTAGGCCTCACTTGGAGTTTCCCCTTAGCTATACAACAGGCCAGGATGAGCTCTGACCGAGAAAGTGGAGTGCCCCGGTTCCATGTGAAACCGTCTCTTCCCTCTCACAGCCATGCCTGCCGTGAGAAGAGGCCCGGCAACAGCAGTGTTTCTCAGGGAGCTTCAAGGCGCAATAGAGGATTCTTCAAGGTGCGGAAACAAGGCTGGTCCCATCGGGCACCAGCCCCAGGATGACACGGAGCATAAGTATCTGTGCTTTCTAGCCAAGGCAAAAGCGACCTAGTACATACTTGCTTCAAGCGTTCTTCACAGGGTGCTCTGGGTGTACCAAACTGCCTAGAGCAAGGAATGCCTTTGGTCTCCTAGGCTCCCTTGCCTCTACTGAAAGCCTGAAGTGTTACACAGAGACCTGTGCTTTCGTGGAAGTTGGAAGGCAAGCCCGCCTTTCCCCCTGAGATACGGTGACTTCGGGTATGAGTTCCTAGAAGGGCAGCTTCCAAAGTCCGGCCGTGTTACACGGAGAACGGTGCTCTAGTTGCAGTGGGAGCACTAGTTGAATGCCTCCTTGCGGTGGGGTGACTTCAGAGATGAGGTGCTAGGGATACTGAAAAGCAGAGGGATTTTCTCAGTGCAGCTCAGACAAGGGCGATGAGGCCGAAGTCCACGGCACGCTGCACTGGCTAGAACCGTGTTCCGCAAGCTGCTGGAGAGCTGAGGAAATCTAGCTCTCCCAAGGGCGTGTGCAAATGCTGCCGATCAATAGGCGTACGCACAGGGGTACTCCGAAGGGCTTCCTGGGCTGGACGTTGCTCGGGAGGCCCAGGGGTCCGTGGACTACACAGCGTCCTCGTACAGAGACACGGGCCGACGCGAGGCGCCTAGGAATCCTGAGAAGCTTAGCAGCGTTACACTAAGGAAGGGCAACGACTACCGCCTCATGGAAACTGCCGCGCGCCTACCATTCTGCCTGCAATTCAGGGCCTTCATTTGAGGCTTCTGCTCAGTGGAGTTTTAAGGTAACTATAGGGCAGGGAGGATGAGCTCCCAAACAGCAACGGGAAGGCACCCTGTTTCTTTCATGGAAACTCTTTCTCTTCTCAGAGCCACGCCTGCACGGATGAGAATCCGGGCCACAGCAGTGCTTTCCAGGTAGCTTCGGGACCGCATAAATGCAGCTTTCAAGGCGGGAAAGCAAGGCTTGTCTCAAACGGCCATTTCCAGGTTGACATGGGGCAGACTCTTCCGTGGTTTCTACCAAGTCAAAGAGACCTAGCTTCTCACGGAGTCCTTCCACAGTCAACTTTTCTATGCAGGGTATTCTTCCTGAGGTGAACGGCCTGAACGAAAGAATGCGCTAGGTTTCTTGGGTCCTGCGAATCGTCCCAAAGCCTGCGGCTTTACACCAGAAACTGTGCTCTGGTTGCACTTGGAATCCCTCCCCCCACCACCCCCGCCCTCCCCAAGCCGACATTCTCCTTGAGTTAGGTTGACTTCAGGTATGAGGTCCTGGAGGGAATTGTAAGCAAAGTGCTTCTCTCAGTACAGCTCTGACTACGGTAATGAGGCACACTTCCATGGCCTTCTGCAACTAGAGCTACGAATATGTTCCTGAGGCTGTTGGTGAGCTGAGGCAATCTAGCTCCCCCGAGGCAGCGTGAAAGCTGCTGCCCTTCACTCGGCACGCACACGGGTACTCCGAAGTGTCTAGGGGTGTGAATGTGGCTCTTCAGCTCAGGGGAGCCCGGGGGTCCTCAGTGTCCTTGTACGGAAACGGGTGCTGCCGCGAGGAGTCTGGGAGACCCGGAAAGCTTACTACCGTTCCACTGAAGCAGAAGAGAGAGCTAAGGCCTCCTGGGAGCTGCTGCACTCCTACCCTGCTGCACGGCATGTCAGGGCCCTCCTTCGAAGCTAGGCCTCACTTGGAGCTTCCCCTTAGCTACCGAACAGGACAGGATGAGCTCTGACCGAGAAACTGGAATGCCCCGGTTCCTCGCGAAACCGTCTTTTCCCTCTCGCAGCCATGCCTGCCGTGAGAGGAGGCCCGACAACAGCAGTGTTTTCCAGGGAGCTGCGAGGCGCGTTAACAGGACCTCTCAAGGTGCCGAAACGAGGCCAGTCCCATCAGGCAGCAGCTCCAGGAAGACACGCAGCCTAAGTGCCTGTCAAGGCACTTCTGTCAAGTCAAAAGAGACCTAGCGACATACTTGGCTCTTCCCTGATTCAACTTTCCTTACACAGGACGTTCTGCGTGTAGCGAACTGCCGGGACCACAGAGTGCCCTAGGTCTCGCAGGGTCCCGTGCATCTACCGAAACCCTGAAGTGTTCCACAGAGATCTGCGCTTTGGCGGAATTTGTAACGCAGGCCGCCTTTGCACCTGAGCTACGGTGACTTCAGGTGTGAGTGCCTAGAGGGACTAGCAAGCGCAGAGTTCTTCTCAGTACAGCTCGGACCAGGGCAATGTGGCCGACTTCCGTGGCATGCTGGACTTGCTAGAACCGTGTTCCTGAATCCGTTGGTGAGCTGAAGCAATCTAGCTCCCCCCAGGAGAGAGTGCAGCGTGTTACGCTTCACTGGGCCTAGCCAGGGGCACCCAGAAGGGCCTACGTGTCTGAGTGTGGCCCAGCAGGCCCAGGGGAGCCTGAGGGTACTCAGAGTTCTTGTAGGGACACGGGTGCTGACGCGAGGGGGCCAGGAGTCCTGACAGGATTAGTACCGTTACACGAGGGCAGGAGTGCGACAAAGGCCTCAAGGAAAAGGCCGCAAAACTACCCTTCTGGATGGCAAATCAGGGCCTTAGGTAGAGGCTACGGCCCACGTCGGGATTCCCCTTCGCTCTAGAGCAGGGCAGGGTATGCTCCCGCCCAGGGCCTGAAAGCACCCTCTTCCTTTCGAGAAAACTCTGCTGCTTCCAGAGCCATGCCTGCAGTGAGTACAAGTCCAGCAACCACAGCGTTGTTCAGGAAGCTTCAAGGCCGCATGAATGGAGCTTTCAAGCCAGGAAGACCAGGCTTGCCTCAGAGGGCTGCCTTTTCCAGGTTTACGTGCAGAAGAAGCGTCTGTGGTTTCTAACAAGTCCAAAGAGACCTAGCTGCTCACTGGGTCCCTCGAGAATCATCTTCTCTAGGCAGGGTGCCCCGCGTGTAGCGAACTGCTTAAATGAAAGAACGCCTTAGGTGTCGTAGGCCCACGTGCATCTTCCGAATGCCTGCAGCGTTACCCTAGAAACTGTGCTCTAGAGGCCCTTGGACGGCAAGCCGACTTACTCCTTGAGGTAGGCTGACTTCAGGCATGAGGTCCTAGAAGGAATTGTAAGCAAGACGTTTTGCTCAGCGCAGCTCCGACTACAGTAATGATGCAGCCTTCCGTGGCCTGCTGCCCAAGCTACCACAGTGTTCCCGAGGCTGTTGGTGTGCTGAGGAAATCTAGCTCCCCCGAGGCGGTGTGCAAGCTGCTGCCCTTCGCTCGGCACACACGCGAGTATTCCAAAGTGCCTCCGGGTCTGAATGTTGCTCTTCGACTCGGGAGAGCCTCGGGGTACTCCGTGTCCTTGTACGGAAACGGGTGCCGCCGGGAGGAGTCTAGGAGTCCCGAAGAGCTTCCAACCCTTCCACTGAAGCAGAAGAGAGAACTAAGGCCTCAGGGAAGCTGCTGCACTCCTACCCTGCTGCGTGGCATATCAGGGTGCTCCTTCGAAGCTAGGCCTCACTTGGAGTTTCCCCTTAGCTATACAACAGGCCAGGATGAGCTCTGAGCGAGAAAGTGGAGTGCCCCGGTTCCATGTGAAACCGTCTCTTCCCTCTCACAGCCATGCCTGCCGTGAGAAGAGGCCCGGCAACAGCAGTGTTTCTCAGGGAGCTTCAAGGCGCAATAGAGGATTCTTCAAGGTGCGGAAACAAGGCTGGTCCCATCGGGCACCAGCCCCAGGATGACACGGAGCATAAGTATCTGTGCTTTCTAGCCAAGGCAAAAGCGACCTAGTACATACTTGCTTCAAGCGTTCTTCACAGGGTGCTCTGGGTGTACCAAACTGCCTAGAGCAAGGAATGCCTTTGGTCTCCTAGGCTCCCTTGCCTCTACTGAAAGCCTGAAGTGTTACACAGAGACCTGTGCTTTCGTGGAAGTTGGAAGGCAAGCCCGCCTTTCCCCCTGAGATACGGTGACTTCGGGTATGAGTTCCTAGAAGGGCAGCTTCCAAAGTCCGGCCGTGTTACACGGAGAACGGTGCTCTAGTTGCAGTGGGAGCACTAGTTGAATGCCTCCTTGCGGTGGGGTGACTTCAGAGATGAGGTGCTAGGGATACTGAAAAGCAGAGGGATTTTCTCAGTGCAGCTCAGACAAGGGCGATGAGGCCGAAGTCCACGGCACGCTGCACTGGCTAGAACCGTGTTCCGCAAGCTGCTGGAGAGCTGAGGAAATCTAGCTCTCCCAAGGGCGTGTGCAAATGCTGCCGATCAATAGGCGTACGCACAGGGGTACTCCGAAGGGCTTCCTGGGCTGGACGTTGCTCGGGAGGCCCAGGGGTCCGTGGACTACACAGCGTCCTCGTACAGAGACACGGGCCGACGCGAGGCGCCTAGGAATCCTGAGAAGCTTAGCAGCGTTACACTAAGGAAGGGCAACGACTACCGCCTCATGGAAACTGCCGCGCGCCTACCATTCTGCCTGCAATTCAGGGCCTTCATTTGAGGCTTCTGCTCAGTGGAGTTTTAAGGTAACTATAGGGCAGGGAGGATGAGCTCCCAAACAGCAACGGGAAGGCACCCTGTTTCTTTCATGGAAACTCTTTCTCTTCTCAGAGCCACGCCTGCACGGATGAGAATCCGGGCCACAGCAGTGCTTTCCAGGTAGCTTCGGGGCCGCATAAATGCAGCTTTCAAGGCGGGAAAGCAAGGCTTGTCTCAAACGGCCATTTCCAGGTTGACATGGGGCAGACTCTTCCGTGGTTTCTACCAAGTCAAAGAGACCTAGCTTCTCACGGAGTCCTTCCACAGTCAACTTTTCTATGCAGGGTATTCTTCCTGAGGTGAACGGCCTGAACGAAAGAATGCGCTAGGTTTCTTGGGTCCTGCGAATCGTCCCAAAGCCTGCGGCTTTACACCAGAAACTGTGCTCTGGTTGCACTTGGAATCCCTCCCCCCACCACCCCCGCCCTCCCCAAGCCGACATTCTCCTTGAGTTAGGTTGACTTCAGGTATGAGGTCCTGGAGGGAATTGTAAGCAAAGTGCTTCTCTCAGTACAGCTCTGACTACGGTAATGAGGCACACTTCCATGGCCTTCTGCAACTAGAGCTACGAATATGTTCCTGAGGCTGTTGGTGAGCTGAGGCAATCTAGCTCCCCCGAGGCAGCGTGAAAGCTGCTGCCCTTCACTCGGCACGCACACGGGTACTCCGAAGTGTCTAGGGGTGTGAATGTGGCTCTTCAGCTCAGGGGAGCCCGGGGGTCCTCAGTGTCCTTGTACGGAAACGGGTGCTGCCGCGAGGAGTCTGGGAGACCCGGAAAGCTTACTACCGTTCCACTGAAGCAGAAGAGAGAGCTAAGGCCTCCTGGGAGCTGCTGCACTCCTACCCTGCTGCACGGCATGTCAGGGCCCTCCTTCGAAGCTAGGCCTCACTTGGAGCTTCCCCTTAGCTACCGAACAGGACAGGATGAGCTCTGACCGAGAAACTGGAATGCCCCGGTTCCTCGCGAAACCGTCTTTTCCCTCTCGCAGCCATGCCTGCCGTGAGAGGAGGCCCGACAACAGCAGTGTTTTCCAGGGAGCTGCGAGGCGCGTTAACAGGACCTCTCAAGGTGCCGAAACGAGGCCAGTCCCATCAGGCAGCAGCTCCAGGAAGACACGCAGCCTAAGTGCCTGTCAAGGCACTTCTGTCAAGTCAAAAGAGACCTAGCGACATACTTGGCTCTTCCCTGATTCAACTTTCCTTACACAGGACGTTCTGCGTGTAGCGAACTGCCGGGACCACAGAGTGCCCTAGGTCTCGCAGGGTCCCGTGCATCTACCGAAACCCTGAAGTGTTCCACAGAGATCTGCGCTTTGGCGGAATTTGTAACGCAGGCCGCCTTTGCACCTGAGCTACGGTGACTTCAGGTGTGAGTGCCTAGAGGGACTAGCAAGCGCAGAGTTCTTCTCAGTACAGCTCGGACCAGGGCAATGTGGCCGACTTCCGTGGCATGCTGGACTTGCTAGAACCGTGTTCCTGAATCCGTTGGTGAGCTGAAGCAATCTAGCTCCCCCCAGGAGAGAGTGCAGCGTGTTACGCTTCACTGGGCCTAGCCAGGGGCACCCAGAAGGGCCTACGTGTCTGAGTGTGGCCCAGCAGGCCCAGGGGAGCCTGAGGGTACTCAGAGTTCTTGTAGGGACACGGGTGCTGACGCGAGGGGGCCAGGAGTCCTGACAGGATTAGTACCGTTACACGAGGGCAGGAGTGCGACAAAGGCCTCAAGGAAAAGGCCGCAAAACTACCCTTCTGGATGGCAAATCAGGGCCTTAGGTAGAGGCTACGGCCCACGTCGGGATTCCCCTTCGCTCTAGAGCAGGGCAGGGTATGCTCCCGCCCAGGGCCTGAAAGCACCCTCTTCCTTTCGAGAAAACTCTGCTGCTTCCAGAGCCATGCCTGCAGTGAGTACAAGTCCAGCAACCACAGCGTTGTTCAGGAAGCTTCAAGGCCGCATGAATGGAGCTTTCAAGCCGGGAAGACCAGGCTTGCCTCAGAGGGCTGCCTTTTCCAGGTTTACGTGCAGAAGAAGCGTCTGTGGTTTCTAACAAGTCCAAAGAGACCTAGCTGCTCACTGGGTCCCTCGAGAATCATCTTCTCTAGGCAGGGTGCCCCGCGTGTAGCGAACTGCTTAAATGAAAGAACGCCTTAGGTGTCGTAGGCCCACGTGCATCTTCCGAATGCCTGCAGCGTTACCCTAGAAACTGTGCTCTAGAGGCCCTTGGACGGCAAGCCGACTTACTCCTTGAGGTAGGCTGACTTCAGGCATGAGGTCCTAGAAGGAATTGTAAGCAAGACGTTTTGCTCAGCGCAGCTCCGACTACAGTAACGATGCAGCCTTCCGTGGCCTGCTGCCCAAGCTACCACAGTGTTCCCGAGGCTGTTGGTGTGCTGAGGAAATCTAGCTCCCCCGAGGCGGTGTGCAAGCTGCTGCCCTTCGCTCGGCACACACGCGAGTATTCCAAAGTGCCTCCGGGTCTGAATGTTGCTCTTCGACTCGGGAGAGCCTCGGGGTACTCCGTGTCCTTGTACGGAAACGGGTGCCGCCGGGAGGAGTCTAGGAGTCCCGAAGAGCTTCCAACCCTTCCACTGAAGCAGAAGAGAGAACTAAGGCCTCAGGGAAGCTGCTGCACTCCTACCCTGCTGCGTGGCATATCAGGGTGCTCCTTCGAAGCTAGGCCTCACTTGGAGTTTCCCCTTAGCTATACAACAGGCCAGGATGAGCTCTGACCGAGAAAGTGGAGTGCCCCGGTTCCATGTGAAACCGTCTCTTCCCTCTCACAGCCATGCCTGCCGTGAGAAGAGGCCCGGCAACAGCAGTGTTTCTCAGGGAGCTTCAAGGCGCAATAGAGGATTCTTCAAGGTGCGGAAACAAGGCTGGTCCCATCGGGCACCAGCCCCAGGATGACACGGAGCATAAGTATCTGTGCTTTCTATCCAAGGCAAAAGCGACCTAGTACATACTTGCTTCAAGCGTTCTTCACAGGGTGCTCTGGGTGTACCAAACTGCCTAGAGCAAGGAATGCCTTTGGTCTCCTAGGCTCCCTTGCCTCTACTGAAAGCCTGAAGTGTTACACAGAGACCTGTGCTTTCGTGGAAGTTGGAAGGCAAGCCCGCCTTTCCCCCTGAGATACGGTGACTTCGGGTATGAGTTCCTAGAAGGGCAGCTTCCAAAGTCCGGCCGTGTTACACGGAGAACGGTGCTCTAGTTGCAGTGGGAGCACTAGTTGAATGCCTCCTTGCGGTGGGGTGACTTCAGAGATGAGGTGCTAGGGATACTGAAAAGCAGAGGGATTTTCTCAGTGCAGCTCAGACAAGGGCGATGAGGCCGAAGTCCACGGCACGCTGCACTGGCTAGAACCGTGTTCCGCAAGCTGCTGGAGAGCTGAGGAAATCTAGCTCTCCCAAGGGCGTGTGCAAATGCTGCCGATCAATAGGCGTACGCACAGGGGTACTCCGAAGGGCTTCCTGGGCTGGACGTTGCTCGGGAGGCCCAGGGGTCCGTGGACTACACAGCGTCCTCGTACAGAGACACGGGCCGACGCGAGGCGCCTAGGAATCCTGAGAAGCTTAGCAGCGTTACACTAAGGAAGGGCAACGACTACCGCCTCATGGAAACTGCCGCGCGCCTACCATTCTGCCTGCAATTCAGGGCCTTCATTTGAGGCTTCTGCTCAGTGGAGTTTTAAGGTAACTATAGGGCAGGGAGGATGAGCTCCCAAACAGCAACGGGAAGGCACCCTGTTTCTTTCATGGAAACTCTTTCTCTTCTCAGAGCCACGCCTGCACGGATGAGAATCCGGGCCACAGCAGTGCTTTCCAGGTAGCTTCGGGGCCGCATAAATGCAGCTTTCAAGGCGGGAAAGCAAGGCTTGTCTCAAACGGCCATTTCCAGGTTGACATGGGGCAGACTCTTCCGTGGTTTCTACCAAGTCAAAGAGACCTAGCTTCTCACGGAGTCCTTCCACAGTCAACTTTTCTATGCAGGGTATTCTTCCTGAGGTGAACGGCCTGAACGAAAGAATGCGCTAGGTTTCTTGGGTCCTGCGAATCGTCCCAAAGCCTGCGGCTTTACACCAGAAACTGTGCTCTGGTTGCACTTGGAATCCCTCCCCCCACCACCCCCGCCCTCCCCAAGCCGACATTCTCCTTGAGTTAGGTTGACTTCAGGTATGAGGTCCTGGAGGGAATTGTAAGCAAAGTGCTTCTCTCAGTACAGCTCTGACTACGGTAATGAGGCACACTTCCATGGCCTTCTGCAACTAGAGCTACGAATATGTTCCTGAGGCTGTTGGTGAGCTGAGGCAATCTAGCTCCCCCGAGGCAGCGTGAAAGCTGCTGCCCTTCACTCGGCACGCACACGGGTACTCCGAAGTGTCTAGGGGTGTGAATGTGGCTCTTCAGCTCAGGGGAGCCCGGGGGTCCTCAGTGTCCTTGTACGGAAACGGGTGCTGCCGCGAGGAGTCTGGGAGACCCGGAAAGCTTACTACCGTTCCACTGAAGCAGAAGAGAGAGCTAAGGCCTCCTGGGAGCTGCTGCACTCCTACCCTGCTGCACGGCATGTCAGGGCCCTCCTTCGAAGCTAGGCCTCACTTGGAGCTTCCCCTTAGCTACCGAACAGGACAGGATGAGCTCTGACCGAGAAACTGGAATGCCCCGGTTCCTCGCGAAACCGTCTTTTCCCTCTCGCAGCCATGCCTGCCGTGAGAGGAGGCCCGACAACAGCAGTGTTTTCCAGGGAGCTGCGAGGCGCGTTAACAGGACCTCTCAAGGTGCCGAAACGAGGCCAGTCCCATCAGGCAGCAGCTCCAGGAAGACACGCAGCCTAAGTGCCTGTCAAGGCACTTCTGTCAAGTCAAAAGAGACCTAGCGACATACTTGGCTCTTCCCTGATTCAACTTTCCTTACACAGGACGTTCTGCGTGTAGCGAACTGCCGGGACCACAGAGTGCCCTAGGTCTCGCAGGGTCCCGTGCATCTACCGAAACCCTGAAGTGTTCCACAGAGATCTGCGCTTTGGCGGAATTTGTAACGCAGGCCGCCTTTGCACCTGAGCTACGGTGACTTCAGGTGTGAGTGCCTAGAGGGACTAGCAAGCGCAGAGTTCTTCTCAGTACAGCTCGGACCAGGGCAATGTGGCCGACTTCCGTGGCATGCTGGACTTGCTAGAACCGTGTTCCTGAATCCGTTGGTGAGCTGAAGCAATCTAGCTCCCCCCAGGAGAGAGTGCAGCGTGTTACGCTTCACTGGGCCTAGCCAGGGGCACCCAGAAGGGCCTACGTGTCTGAGTGTGGCCCAGCAGGCCCAGGGGAGCCTGAGGGTACTCAGAGTTCTTGTAGGGACACGGGTGCTGACGCGAGGGGGCCAGGAGTCCTGACAGGATTAGTACCGTTACACGAGGGCAGGAGTGCGACAAAGGCCTCAAGGAAAAGGCCGCAAAACTACCCTTCTGGATGGCAAATCAGGGCCTTAGGTAGAGGCTACGGCCCACGTCGGGATTCCCCTTCGCTCTAGAGCAGGGCAGGGTATGCTCCCGCCCAGGGCCTGAAAGCACCCTCTTCCTTTCGAGAAAACTCTGCTGCTTCCAGAGCCATGCCTGCAGTGAGTACAAGTCCAGCAACCACAGCGTTGTTCAGGAAGCTTCAAGGCCGCATGAATGGAGCTTTCAAGCCAGGAAGACCAGGCTTGCCTCAGAGGGCTGCCTTTTCCAGGTTTACGTGCAGAAGAAGCGTCTGTGGTTTCTAACAAGTCCAAAGAGACCTAGCTGCTCACTGGGTCCCTCGAGAATCATCTTCTCTAGGCAGGGTGCCCCGCGTGTAGCGAACTGCTTAAATGAAAGAACGCCTTAGGTGTCGTAGGCCCACGTGCATCTTCCGAATGCCTGCAGCGTTACCCTAGAAACTGTGCTCTAGAGGCCCTTGGACGGCAAGCCGACTTACTCCTTGAGGTAGGCTGACTTCAGGCATGAGGTCCTAGAAGGAATTGTAAGCAAGACGTTTTGCTCAGCGCAGCTCCGACTACAGTAACGATGCAGCCTTCCGTGGTCTGCTGCCCAAGCTACCACAGTGTTCCCGAGGCTGTTGGTGTGCTGAGGAAATCTAGCTCCCCCGAGGCGGTGTGCAAGCTGCTGCCCTTCGCTCGGCACACACGCGAGTATTCCAAAGTGCCTCCGGGTCTGAATGTTGCTCTTCGACTCGGGAGAGCCTCGGGGTACTCCGTGTCCTTGTACGGAAACGGGTGCCGCCGGGAGGAGTCTAGGAGTCCCGAAGAGCTTCCAACCCTTCCACTGAAGCAGAAGAGAGAACTAAGGCCTCAGGGAAGCTGCTGCACTCCTACCCTGCTGCGTGGCATATCAGGGTGCTCCTTCGAAGCTAGGCCTCACTTGGAGTTTCCCCTTAGCTATACAACAGGCCAGGATGAGCTCTGAGCGAGAAAGTGGAGTGCCCCGGTTCCATGTGAAACCGTCTCTTCCCTCTCACAGCCATGCCTGCCGTGAGAAGAGGCCCGGCAACAGCAGTGTTTCTCAGGGAGCTTCAAGGCGCAATAGAGGATTCTTCAAGGTGCGGAAACAAGGCTGGTCCCATCGGGCACCAGCCCCAGGATGACACGGAGCATAAGTATCTGTGCTTTCTAGCCAAGGCAAAAGCGACCTAGTACATACTTGCTTCAAGCGTTCTTCACAGGGTGCTCTGGGTGTACCAAACTGCCTAGAGCAAGGAATGCCTTTGGTCTCCTAGGCTCCCTTGCCTCTACTGAAAGCCTGAAGTGTTACACAGAGACCTGTGCTTTCGTGGAAGTTGGAAGGCAAGCCCGCCTTTCCCCCTGAGATACGGTGACTTCGGGTATGAGTTCCTAGAAGGGCAGCTTCCAAAGTCCGGCCGTGTTACACGGAGAACGGTGCTCTAGTTGCAGTGGGAGCACTAGTTGAATGCCTCCTTGCGGTGGGGTGACTTCAGAGATGAGGTGCTAGGGATACTGAAAAGCAGAGGGATTTTCTCAGTGCAGCTCAGACAAGGGCGATGAGGCCGAAGTCCACGGCACGCTGCACTGGCTAGAACCGTGTTCCGCAAGCTGCTGGAGAGCTGAGGAAATCTAGCTCTCCCAAGGGCGTGTGCAAATGCTGCCGATCAATAGGCGTACGCACAGGGGTACTCCGAAGGGCTTCCTGGGCTGGACGTTGCTCGGGAGGCCCAGGGGTCCGTGGACTACACAGCGTCCTCGTACAGAGACACGGGCCGACGCGAGGCGCCTAGGAATCCTGAGAAGCTTAGCAGCGTTACACTAAGGAAGGGCAACGACTACCGCCTCATGGAAACTGCCGCGCGCCTACCATTCTGCCTGCAATTCAGGGCCTTCATTTGAGGCTTCTGCTCAGTGGAGTTTTAAGGTAACTATAGGGCAGGGAGGATGAGCTCCCAAACAGCAACGGGAAGGCACCCTGTTTCTTTCATGGAAACTCTTTCTCTTCTCAGAGCCACGCCTGCACGGATGAGAATCCGGGCCACAGCAGTGCTTTCCAGGTAGCTTCGGGGCCGCATAAATGCAGCTTTCAAGGCGGGAAAGCAAGGCTTGTCTCAAACGGCCATTTCCAGGTTGACATGGGGCAGACTCTTCCGTGGTTTCTACCAAGTCAAAGAGACCTAGCTTCTCACGGAGTCCTTCCACAGTCAACTTTTCTATGCAGGGTATTCTTCCTGAGGTGAACGGCCTGAACGAAAGAATGCGCTAGGTTTCTTGGGTCCTGCGAATCGTCCCAAAGCCTGCGGCTTTACACCAGAAACTGTGCTCTGGTTGCACTTGGAATCCCTCCCCCCACCACCCCCGCCCTCCCCAAGCCGACATTCTCCTTGAGTTAGGTTGACTTCAGGTATGAGGTCCTGGAGGGAATTGTAAGCAAAGTGCTTCTCTCAGTACAGCTCTGACTACGGTAATGAGGCACACTTCCATGGCCTTCTGCAACTAGAGCTACGAATATGTTCCTGAGGCTGTTGGTGAGCTGAGGCAATCTAGCTCCCCCGAGGCAGCGTGAAAGCTGCTGCCCTTCACTCGGCACGCACACGGGTACTCCGAAGTGTCTAGGGGTGTGAATGTGGCTCTTCAGCTCAGGGGAGCCCGGGGGTCCTCAGTGTCCTTGTACGGAAACGGGTGCTGCCGCGAGGAGTCTGGGAGACCCGGAAAGCTTACTACCGTTCCACTGAAGCAGAAGAGAGAGCTAAGGCCTCCTGGGAGCTGCTGCACTCCTACCCTGCTGCACGGCATGTCAGGGCCCTCCTTCGAAGCTAGGCCTCACTTGGAGCTTCCCCTTAGCTACCGAACAGGACAGGATGAGCTCTGACCGAGAAACTGGAATGCCCCGGTTCCTCGCGAAACCGTCTTTTCCCTCTCGCAGCCATGCCTGCCGTGAGAGGAGGCCCGACAACAGCAGTGTTTTCCAGGGAGCTGCGAGGCGCGTTAACAGGACCTCTCAAGGTGCCGAAACGAGGCCAGTCCCATCAGGCAGCAGCTCCAGGAAGACACGCAGCCTAAGTGCCTGTCAAGGCACTTCTGTCAAGTCAAAAGAGACCTAGCGACATACTTGGCTCTTCCCTGATTCAACTTTCCTTACACAGGACGTTCTGCGTGTAGCGAACTGCCGGGACCACAGAGTGCCCTAGGTCTCGCAGGGTCCCGTGCATCTACCGAAACCCTGAAGTGTTCCACAGAGATCTGCGCTTTGGCGGAATTTGTAACGCAGGCCGCCTTTGCACCTGAGCTACGGTGACTTCAGGTGTGAGTGCCTAGAGGGACTAGCAAGCGCAGAGTTCTTCTCAGTACAGCTCGGACCAGGGCAATGTGGCCGACTTCCGTGGCATGCTGGACTTGCTAGAACCGTGTTCCTGAATCCGTTGGTGAGCTGAAGCAATCTAGCTCCCCCCAGGAGAGAGTGCAGCGTGTTACGCTTCACTGGGCCTAGCCAGGGGCACCCAGAAGGGCCTACGTGTCTGAGTGTGGCCCAGCAGGCCCAGGGGAGCCTGAGGGTACTCAGAGTTCTTGTAGGGACACGGGTGCTGACGCGAGGGGGCCAGGAGTCCTGACAGGATTAGTACCGTTACACGAGGGCAGGAGTGCGACAAAGGCCTCAAGGAAAAGGCCGCAAAACTACCCTTCTGGATGGCAAATCAGGGCCTTAGGTAGAGGCTACGGCCCACGTCGGAATTCCCCTTCGCTCTAGAGCAGGGCAGGGTATGCTCCCGCCCAGGGCCTGAAAGCACCCTCTTCCTTTCGAGAAAACTCTGCTGCTTCCAGAGCCATGCCTGCAGTGAGTACAAGTCCAGCAACCACAGCGTTGTTCAGGAAGCTTCAAGGCCGCATGAATGGAGCTTTCAAGCCGGGAAGACCAGGCTTGCCTCAGAGGGCTGCCTTTTCCAGGTTTACGTGCAGAAGAAGCGTCTGTGGTTTCTAACAAGTCCAAAGAGACCTAGCTGCTCACTGGGTCCCTCGAGAATCATCTTCTCTAGGCAGGGTGCCCCGCGTGTAGCGAACTGCTTAAATGAAAGAACGCCTTAGGTGTCGTAGGCCCACGTGCATCTTCCGAATGCCTGCAGCGTTACCCTAGAAACTGTGCTCTAGAGGCCCTTGGACGGCAAGCCGACTTACTCCTTGAGGTAGGCTGACTTCAGGCATGAGGTCCTAGAAGGAATTGTAAGCAAGACGTTTTGCTCAGCGCAGCTCCGACTACAGTAACGATGCAGCCTTCCGTGGCCTGCTGCCCAAGCTACCACAGTGTTCCCGAGGCTGTTGGTGTGCTGAGGAAATCTAGCTCCCCCGAGGCGGTGTGCAAGCTGCTGCCCTTCGCTCGGCACACACGCGAGTATTCCAAAGTGCCTCCGGGTCTGAATGTTGCTCTTCGACTCGGGAGAGCCTCGGGGTACTCCGTGTCCTTGTACGGAAACGGGTGCCGCCGGGAGGAGTCTAGGAGTCCCGAAGAGCTTCCAACCCTTCCACTGAAGCAGAAGAGAGAACTAAGGCCTCAGGGAAGCTGCTGCACTCCTACCCTGCTGCGTGGCATATCAGGGTGCTCCTTCGAAGCTAGGCCTCACTTGGAGTTTCCCCTTAGCTATACAACAGGCCAGGATGAGCTCTGACCGAGAAAGTGGAGTGCCCCGGTTCCATGTGAAACCGTCTCTTCCCTCTCACAGCCATGCCTGCCGTGAGAAGAGGCCCGGCAACAGCAGTGTTTCTCAGGGAGCTTCAAGGCGCAATAGAGGATTCTTCAAGGTGCGGAAACAAGGCTGGTCCCATCGGGCACCAGCCCCAGGATGACACGGAGCATAAGTATCTGTGCTTTCTATCCAAGGCAAAAGCGACCTAGTACATACTTGCTTCAAGCGTTCTTCACAGGGTGCTCTGGGTGTACCAAACTGCCTAGAGCAAGGAATGCCTTTGGTCTCCTAGGCTCCCTTGCCTCTACTGAAAGCCTGAAGTGTTACACAGAGACCTGTGCTTTCGTGGAAGTTGGAAGGCAAGCCCGCCTTTCCCCCTGAGATACGGTGACTTCGGGTATGAGTTCCTAGAAGGGCAGCTTCCAAAGTCCGGCCGTGTTACACGGAGAACGGTGCTCTAGTTGCAGTGGGAGCACTAGTTGAATGCCTCCTTGCGGTGGGGTGACTTCAGAGATGAGGTGCTAGGGATACTGAAAAGCAGAGGGATTTTCTCAGTGCAGCTCAGACAAGGGCGATGAGGCCGAAGTCCACGGCACGCTGCACTGGCTAGAACCGTGTTCCGCAAGCTGCTGGAGAGCTGAGGAAATCTAGCTCTCCCAAGGGCGTGTGCAAATGCTGCCGATCAATAGGCGTACGCACAGGGGTACTCCGAAGGGCTTCCTGGGCTGGACGTTGCTCGGGAGGCCCAGGGGTCCGTGGACTACACAGCGTCCTCGTACAGAGACACGGGCCGACGCGAGGCGCCTAGGAATCCTGAGAAGCTTAGCAGCGTTACACTAAGGAAGGGCAACGACTACCGCCTCATGGAAACTGCCGCGCGCCTACCATTCTGCCTGCAATTCAGGGCCTTCATTTGAGGCTTCTGCTCAGTGGAGTTTTAAGGTAACTATAGGGCAGGGAGGATGAGCTCCCAAACAGCAACGGGAAGGCACCCTGTTTCTTTCATGGAAACTCTTTCTCTTCTCAGAGCCACGCCTGCACGGATGAGAATCCGGGCCACAGCAGTGCTTTCCAGGTAGCTTCGGGGCCGCATAAATGCAGCTTTCAAGGCGGGAAAGCAAGGCTTGTCTCAAACGGCCATTTCCAGGTTGACATGGGGCAGACTCTTCCGTGGTTTCTACCAAGTCAAAGAGACCTAGCTTCTCACGGAGTCCTTCCACAGTCAACTTTTCTATGCAGGGTATTCTTCCTGAGGTGAACGGCCTGAACGAAAGAATGCGCTAGGTTTCTTGGGTCCTGCGAATCGTCCCAAAGCCTGCGGCTTTACACCAGAAACTGTGCTCTGGTTGCACTTGGAATCCCTCCCCCCACCACCCCCGCCCTCCCCAAGCCGACATTCTCCTTGAGTTAGGTTGACTTCAGGTATGAGGTCCTGGAGGGAATTGTAAGCAAAGTGCTTCTCTCAGTACAGCTCTGACTACGGTAATGAGGCACACTTCCATGGCCTTCTGCAACTAGAGCTACGAATATGTTCCTGAGGCTGTTGGTGAGCTGAGGCAATCTAGCTCCCCCGAGGCAGCGTGAAAGCTGCTGCCCTTCACTCGGCACGCACACGGGTACTCCGAAGTGTCTAGGGGTGTGAATGTGGCTCTTCAGCTCAGGGGAGCCCGGGGGTCCTCAGTGTCCTTGTACGGAAACGGGTGCTGCCGCGAGGAGTCTGGGAGACCCGGAAAGCTTACTACCGTTCCACTGAAGCAGAAGAGAGAGCTAAGGCCTCCTGGGAGCTGCTGCACTCCTACCCTGCTGCACGGCATGTCAGGGCCCTCCTTCGAAGCTAGGCCTCACTTGGAGCTTCCCCTTAGCTACCGAACAGGACAGGATGAGCTCTGACCGAGAAACTGGAATGCCCCGGTTCCTCGCGAAACCGTCTTTTCCCTCTCGCAGCCATGCCTGCCGTGAGAGGAGGCCCGACAACAGCAGTGTTTTCCAGGGAGCTGCGAGGCGCGTTAACAGGACCTCTCAAGGTGCCGAAACGAGGCCAGTCCCATCAGGCAGCAGCTCCAGGAAGACACGCAGCCTAAGTGCCTGTCAAGGCACTTCTGTCAAGTCAAAAGAGACCTAGCGACATACTTGGCTCTTCCCTGATTCAACTTTCCTTACACAGGACGTTCTGCGTGTAGCGAACTGCCGGGACCACAGAGTGCCCTAGGTCTCGCAGGGTCCCGTGCATCTACCGAAACCCTGAAGTGTTCCACAGAGATCTGCGCTTTGGCGGAATTTGTAACGCAGGCCGCCTTTGCACCTGAGCTACGGTGACTTCAGGTGTGAGTGCCTAGAGGGACTAGCAAGCGCAGAGTTCTTCTCAGTACAGCTCGGACCAGGGCAATGTGGCCGACTTCCGTGGCATGCTGGACTTGCTAGAACCGTGTTCCTGAATCCGTTGGTGAGCTGAAGCAATCTAGCTCCCCCCAGGAGAGAGTGCAGCGTGTTACGCTTCACTGGGCCTAGCCAGGGGCACCCAGAAGGGCCTACGTGTCTGAGTGTGGCCCAGCAGGCCCAGGGGAGCCTGAGGGTACTCAGAGTTCTTGTAGGGACACGGGTGCTGACGCGAGGGGGCCAGGAGTCCTGACAGGATTAGTACCGTTACACGAGGGCAGGAGTGCGACAAAGGCCTCAAGGAAAAGGCCGCAAAACTACCCTTCTGGATGGCAAATCAGGGCCTTAGGTAGAGGCTACGGCCCACGTCGGAATTCCCCTTCGCTCTAGAGCAGGGCAGGGTATGCTCCCGCCCAGGGCCTGAAAGCACCCTCTTCCTTTCGAGAAAACTCTGCTGCTTCCAGAGCCATGCCTGCAGTGAGTACAAGTCCAGCAACCACAGCGTTGTTCAGGAAGCTTCAAGGCCGCATGAATGGAGCTTTCAAGCCGGGAAGACCAGGCTTGCCTCAGAGGGCTGCCTTTTCCAGGTTTACGTGCAGAAGAAGCGTCTGTGGTTTCTAACAAGTCCAAAGAGACCTAGCTGCTCACTGGGTCCCTCGAGAATCATCTTCTCTAGGCAGGGTGCCCCGCGTGTAGCGAACTGCTTAAATGAAAGAACGCCTTAGGTGTCGTAGGCCCACGTGCATCTTCCGAATGCCTGCAGCGTTACCCTAGAAACTGTGCTCTAGAGGCCCTTGGACGGCAAGCCGACTTACTCCTTGAGGTAGGCTGACTTCAGGCATGAGGTCCTAGAAGGAATTGTAAGCAAGACGTTTTGCTCAGCGCAGCTCCGACTACAGTAACGATGCAGCCTTCCGTGGCCTGCTGCCCAAGCTACCACAGTGTTCCCGAGGCTGTTGGTGTGCTGAGGAAATCTAGCTCCCCCGAGGCGGTGTGCAAGCTGCTGCCCTTCGCTCGGCACACACGCGAGTATTCCAAAGTGCCTCCGGGTCTGAATGTTGCTCTTCGACTCGGGAGAGCCTCGGGGTACTCCGTGTCCTTGTACGGAAACGGGTGCCGCCGGGAGGAGTCTAGGAGTCCCGAAGAGCTTCCAACCCTTCCACTGAAGCAGAAGAGAGAACTAAGGCCTCAGGGAAGCTGCTGCACTCCTACCCTGCTGCGTGGCATATCAGGGTGCTCCTTCGAAGCTAGGCCTCACTTGGAGTTTCCCCTTAGCTATACAACAGGCCAGGATGAGCTCTGACCGAGAAAGTGGAGTGCCCCGGTTCCATGTGAAACCGTCTCTTCCCTCTCACAGCCATGCCTGCCGTGAGAAGAGGCCCGGCAACAGCAGTGTTTCTCAGGGAGCTTCAAGGCGCAATAGAGGATTCTTCAAGGTGCGGAAACAAGGCTGGTCCCATCGGGCACCAGCCCCAGGATGACACGGAGCATAAGTATCTGTGCTTTCTAGCCAAGGCAAAAGCGACCTAGTACATACTTGCTTCAAGCGTTCTTCACAGGGTGCTCTGGGTGTACCAAACTGCCTAGAGCAAGGAATGCCTTTGGTCTCCTAGGCTCCCTTGCCTCTACTGAAAGCCTGAAGTGTTACACAGAGACCTGTGCTTTCGTGGAAGTTGGAAGGCAAGCCCGCCTTTCCCCCTGAGATACGGTGACTTCGGGTATGAGTTCCTAGAAGGGCAGCTTCCAAAGTCCGGCCGTGTTACACGGAGAACGGTGCTCTAGTTGCAGTGGGAGCACTAGTTGAATGCCTCCTTGCGGTGGGGTGACTTCAGAGATGAGGTGCTAGGGATACTGAAAAGCAGAGGGATTTTCTCAGTGCAGCTCAGACAAGGGCGATGAGGCCGAAGTCCACGGCACGCTGCACTGGCTAGAACCGTGTTCCGCAAGCTGCTGGAGAGCTGAGGAAATCTAGCTCTCCCAAGGGCGTGTGCAAATGCTGCCGATCAATAGGCGTACGCACAGGGGTACTCCGAAGGGCTTCCTGGGCTGGACGTTGCTCGGGAGGCCCAGGGGTCCGTGGACTACACAGCGTCCTCGTACAGAGACACGGGCCGACGCGAGGCGCCTAGGAATCCTGAGAAGCTTAGCAGCGTTACACTAAGGAAGGGCAACGACTACCGCCTCATGGAAACTGCCGCGCGCCTACCATTCTGCCTGCAATTCAGGGCCTTCATTTGAGGCTTCTGCTCAGTGGAGTTTTAAGGTAACTATAGGGCAGGGAGGATGAGCTCCCAAACAGCAACGGGAAGGCACCCTGTTTCTTTCATGGAAACTCTTTCTCTTCTCAGAGCCACGCCTGCACGGATGAGAATCCGGGCCACAGCAGTGCTTTCCAGGTAGCTTCGGGGCCGCATAAATGCAGCTTTCAAGGCGGGAAAGCAAGGCTTGTCTCAAACGGCCATTTCCAGGTTGACATGGGGCAGACTCTTCCGTGGTTTCTACCAAGTCAAAGAGACCTAGCTTCTCACGGAGTCCTTCCACAGTCAACTTTTCTATGCAGGGTATTCTTCCTGAGGTGAACGGCCTGAACGAAAGAATGCGCTAGGTTTCTTGGGTCCTGCGAATCGTCCCAAAGCCTGCGGCTTTACACCAGAAACTGTGCTCTGGTTGCACTTGGAATCCCTCCCCCCACCACCCCCGCCCTCCCCAAGCCGACATTCTCCTTGAGTTAGGTTGACTTCAGGTATGAGGTCCTGGAGGGAATTGTAAGCAAAGTGCTTCTCTCAGTACAGCTCTGACTACGGTAATGAGGCACACTTCCATGGCCTTCTGCAACTAGAGCTACGAATATGTTCCTGAGGCTGTTGGTGAGCTGAGGCAATCTAGCTCCCCCGAGGCAGCGTGAAAGCTGCTGCCCTTCACTCGGCACGCACACGGGTACTCCGAAGTGTCTAGGGGTGTGAATGTGGCTCTTCAGCTCAGGGGAGCCCGGGGGTCCTCAGTGTCCTTGTACGGAAACGGGTGCTGCCGCGAGGAGTCTGGGAGACCCGGAAAGCTTACTACCGTTCCACTGAAGCAGAAGAGAGAGCTAAGGCCTCCTGGGAGCTGCTGCACTCCTACCCTGCTGCACGGCATGTCAGGGCCCTCCTTCGAAGCTAGGCCTCACTTGGAGCTTCCCCTTAGCTACCGAACAGGACAGGATGAGCTCTGACCGAGAAACTGGAATGCCCCGGTTCCTCGCGAAACCGTCTTTTCCCTCTCGCAGCCATGCCTGCCGTGAGAGGAGGCCCGACAACAGCAGTGTTTTCCAGGGAGCTGCGAGGCGCGTTAACAGGACCTCTCAAGGTGCCGAAACGAGGCCAGTCCCATCAGGCAGCAGCTCCAGGAAGACACGCAGCCTAAGTGCCTGTCAAGGCACTTCTGTCAAGTCAAAAGAGACCTAGCGACATACTTGGCTCTTCCCTGATTCAACTTTCCTTACACAGGACGTTCTGCGTGTAGCGAACTGCCGGGACCACAGAGTGCCCTAGGTCTCGCAGGGTCCCGTGCATCTACCGAAACCCTGAAGTGTTCCACAGAGATCTGCGCTTTGGCGGAATTTGTAACGCAGGCCGCCTTTGCACCTGAGCTACGGTGACTTCAGGTGTGAGTGCCTAGAGGGACTAGCAAGCGCAGAGTTCTTCTCAGTACAGCTCGGACCAGGGCAATGTGGCCGACTTCCGTGGCATGCTGGACTTGCTAGAACCGTGTTCCTGAATCCGTTGGTGAGCTGAAGCAATCTAGCTCCCCCCAGGAGAGAGTGCAGCGTGTTACGCTTCACTGGGCCTAGCCAGGGGCACCCAGAAGGGCCTACGTGTCTGAGTGTGGCCCAGCAGGCCCAGGGGAGCCTGAGGGTACTCAGAGTTCTTGTAGGGACACGGGTGCTGACGCGAGGGGGCCAGGAGTCCTGACAGGATTAGTACCGTTACACGAGGGCAGGAGTGCGACAAAGGCCTCAAGGAAAAGGCCGCAAAACTACCCTTCTGGATGGCAAATCAGGGCCTTAGGTAGAGGCTACGGCCCACGTCGGGATTCCCCTTCGCTCTAGAGCAGGGCAGGGTATGCTCCCGCCCAGGGCCTGAAAGCACCCTCTTCCTTTCGAGAAAACTCTGCTGCTTCCAGAGCCATGCCTGCAGTGAGTACAAGTCCAGCAACCACAGCGTTGTTCAGGAAGCTTCAAGGCCGCATGAATGGAGCTTTCAAGCCGGGAAGACCAGGCTTGCCTCAGAGGGCTGCCTTTTCCAGGTTTACGTGCAGAAGAAGCGTCTGTGGTTTCTAACAAGTCCAAAGAGACCTAGCTGCTCACTGGGTCCCTCGAGAATCATCTTCTCTAGGCAGGGTGCCCCGCGTGTAGCGAACTGCTTAAATGAAAGAACGCCTTAGGTGTCGTAGGCCCACGTGCATCTTCCGAATGCCTGCAGCGTTACCCTAGAAACTGTGCTCTAGAGGCCCTTGGACGGCAAGCCGACTTACTCCTTGAGGTAGGCTGACTTCAGGCATGAGGTCCTAGAAGGAATTGTAAGCAAGACGTTTTGCTCAGCGCAGCTCCGACTACAGTAACGATGCAGCCTTCCGTGGCCTGCTGCCCAAGCTACCACAGTGTTCCCGAGGCTGTTGGTGTGCTGAGGAAATCTAGCTCCCCCGAGGCGGTGTGCAAGCTGCTGCCCTTCGCTCGGCACACACGCGAGTATTCCAAAGTGCCTCCGGGTCTGAATGTTGCTCTTCGACTCGGGAGAGCCTCGGGGTACTCCGTGTCCTTGTACGGAAACGGGTGCCACCGGGAGGAGTCTAGGAGTCCCGAAGAGCTTCCAACCCTTCCACTGAAGCAGAAGAGAGAACTAAGGCCTCAGGGAAGCTGCTGCACTCCTACCCTGCTGCGTGGCATATCAGGGTGCTCCTTCGAAGCTAGGCCTCACTTGGAGTTTCCCCTTAGCTATACAACAGGCCAGGATGAGCTCTGAGCGAGAAAGTGGAGTGCCCCGGTTCCATGTGAAACCGTCTCTTCCCTCTCACAGCCATGCCTGCCGTGAGAAGAGGCCCGGCAACAGCAGTGTTTCTCAGGGAGCTTCAAGGCGCAATAGAGGATTCTTCAAGGTGCGGAAACAAGGCTGGTCCCATCGGGCACCAGCCCCAGGATGACACGGAGCATAAGTATCTGTGCTTTCTATCCAAGGCAAAAGCGACCTAGTACATACTTGCTTCAAGCGTTCTTCACAGGGTGCTCTGGGTGTACCAAACTGCCTAGAGCAAGGAATGCCTTTGGTCTCCTAGGCTCCCTTGCCTCTACTGAAAGCCTGAAGTGTTACACAGAGACCTGTGCTTTCGTGGAAGTTGGAAGGCAAGCCCGCCTTTCCCCCTGAGATACGGTGACTTCGGGTATGAGTTCCTAGAAGGGCAGCTTCCAAAGTCCGGCCGTGTTACACGGAGAACGGTGCTCTAGTTGCAGTGGGAGCACTAGTTGAATGCCTCCTTGCGGTGGGGTGACTTCAGAGATGAGGTGCTAGGGATACTGAAAAGCAGAGGGATTTTCTCAGTGCAGCTCAGACAAGGGCGATGAGGCCGAAGTCCACGGCACGCTGCACTGGCTAGAACCGTGTTCCGCAAGCTGCTGGAGAGCTGAGGAAATCTAGCTCTCCCAAGGGCGTGTGCAAATGCTGCCGATCAATAGGCGTACGCACAGGGGTACTCCGAAGGGCTTCCTGGGCTGGACGTTGCTCGGGAGGCCCAGGGGTCCGTGGACTACACAGCGTCCTCGTACAGAGACACGGGCCGACGCGAGGCGCCTAGGAATCCTGAGAAGCTTAGCAGCGTTACACTAAGGAAGGGCAACGACTACCGCCTCATGGAAACTGCCGCGCGCCTACCATTCTGCCTGCAATTCAGGGCCTTCATTTGAGGCTTCTGCTCAGTGGAGTTTTAAGGTAACTATAGGGCAGGGAGGATGAGCTCCCAAACAGCAACGGGAAGGCACCCTGTTTCTTTCATGGAAACTCTTTCTCTTCTCAGAGCCACGCCTGCACGGATGAGAATCCGGGCCACAGCAGTGCTTTCCAGGTAGCTTCGGGGCCGCATAAATGCAGCTTTCAAGGCGGGAAAGCAAGGCTTGTCTCAAACGGCCATTTCCAGGTTGACATGGGGCAGACTCTTCCGTGGTTTCTACCAAGTCAAAGAGACCTAGCTTCTCACGGAGTCCTTCCACAGTCAACTTTTCTATGCAGGGTATTCTTCCTGAGGTGAACGGCCTGAACGAAAGAATGCGCTAGGTTTCTTGGGTCCTGCGAATCGTCCCAAAGCCTGCGGCTTTACACCAGAAACTGTGCTCTGGTTGCACTTGGAATCCCTCCCCCCACCACCCCCGCCCTCCCCAAGCCGACATTCTCCTTGAGTTAGGTTGACTTCAGGTATGAGGTCCTGGAGGGAATTGTAAGCAAAGTGCTTCTCTCAGTACAGCTCTGACTACGGTAATGAGGCACACTTCCATGGCCTTCTGCAACTAGAGCTACGAATATGTTCCTGAGGCTGTTGGTGAGCTGAGGCAATCTAGCTCCCCCGAGGCAGCGTGAAAGCTGCTGCCCTTCACTCGGCACGCACACGGGTACTCCGAAGTGTCTAGGGGTGTGAATGTGGCTCTTCAGCTCAGGGGAGCCCGGGGGTCCTCAGTGTCCTTGTACGGAAACGGGTGCTGCCGCGAGGAGTCTGGGAGACCCGGAAAGCTTACTACCGTTCCACTGAAGCAGAAGAGAGAGCTAAGGCCTCCTGGGAGCTGCTGCACTCCTACCCTGCTGCACGGCATGTCAGGGCCCTCCTTCGAAGCTAGGCCTCACTTGGAGCTTCCCCTTAGCTACCGAACAGGACAGGATGAGCTCTGACCGAGAAACTGGAATGCCCCGGTTCCTCGCGAAACCGTCTTTTCCCTCTCGCAGCCATGCCTGCCGTGAGAGGAGGCCCGACAACAGCAGTGTTTTCCAGGGAGCTGCGAGGCGCGTTAACAGGACCTCTCAAGGTGCCGAAACGAGGCCAGTCCCATCAGGCAGCAGCTCCAGGAAGACACGCAGCCTAAGTGCCTGTCAAGGCACTTCTGTCAAGTCAAAAGAGACCTAGCGACATACTTGGCTCTTCCCTGATTCAACTTTCCTTACACAGGACGTTCTGCGTGTAGCGAACTGCCGGGACCACAGAGTGCCCTAGGTCTCGCAGGGTCCCGTGCATCTACCGAAACCCTGAAGTGTTCCACAGAGATCTGCGCTTTGGCGGAATTTGTAACGCAGGCCGCCTTTGCACCTGAGCTACGGTGACTTCAGGTGTGAGTGCCTAGAGGGACTAGCAAGCGCAGAGTTCTTCTCAGTACAGCTCGGACCAGGGCAATGTGGCCGACTTCCGTGGCATGCTGGACTTGCTAGAACCGTGTTCCTGAATCCGTTGGTGAGCTGAAGCAATCTAGCTCCCCCCAGGAGAGAGTGCAGCGTGTTACGCTTCACTGGGCCTAGCCAGGGGCACCCAGAAGGGCCTACGTGTCTGAGTGTGGCCCAGCAGGCCCAGAGGAGCCTGAGGGTACTCAGAGTTCTTGTAGGGACACGGGTGCTGACGCGAGGGGGCCAGGAGTCCTGACAGGATTAGTACCGTTACACGAGGGCAGGAGTGCGACAAAGGCCTCAAGGAAAAGGCCGCAAAACTACCCTTCTGGATGGCAAATCAGGGCCTTAGGTAGAGGCTACGGCCCACGTCGGGATTCCCCTTCGCTCTAGAGCAGGGCAGGGTATGCTCCCGCCCAGGGCCTGAAAGCACCCTCTTCCTTTCGAGAAAACTCTGCTGCTTCCAGAGCCATGCCTGCAGTGAGTACAAGTCCAGCAACCACAGCGTTGTTCAGGAAGCTTCAAGGCCGCATGAATGGAGCTTTCAAGCCGGGAAGACCAGGCTTGCCTCAGAGGGCTGCCTTTTCCAGGTTTACGTGCAGAAGAAGCGTCTGTGGTTTCTAACAAGTCCAAAGAGACCTAGCTGCTCACTGGGTCCCTCGAGAATCATCTTCTCTAGGCAGGGTGCCCTGCGTGTAGCGAACTGCTTAAATGAAAGAACGCCTTAGGTGTCGTAGGCCCACGTGCATCTTCCGAATGCCTGCAGCGTTACCCTAGAAACTGTGCTCTAGAGGCCCTTGGACGGCAAGCCGACTTACTCCTTGAGGTAGGCTGACTTCAGGCATGAGGTCCTAGAAGGAATTGTAAGCAAGACGTTTTGCTCAGCGCAGCTCCGACTACAGTAATGATGCAGCCTTCCGTGGCCTGCTGCCCAAGCTACCACAGTGTTCCCGAGGCTGTTGGTGTGCTGAGGAAATCTAGCTCCCCCGAGGCGGTGTGCAAGCTGCTGCCCTTCGCTCGGCACACACGCGAGTATTCCAAAGTGCCTCCGGGTCTGAATGTTGCTCTTCGACTCGGGAGAGCCTCGGGGTACTCCGTGTCCTTGTACGGAAACGGGTGCCGCCGGGAGGAGTCTAGGAGTCCCGAAGAGCTTCCAACCCTTCCACTGAAGCAGAAGAGAGAACTAAGGCCTCAGGGAAGCTGCTGCACTCCTACCCTGCTGCGTGGCATATCAGGGTGCTCCTTCGAAGCTAGGCCTCACTTGGAGTTTCCCCTTAGCTATACAACAGGCCAGGATGAGCTCTGACCGAGAAAGTGGAGTGCCCCGGTTCCATGTGAAACCGTCTCTTCCCTCTCACAGCCATGCCTGCCGTGAGAAGAGGCCCGGCAACAGCAGTGTTTCTCAGGGAGCTTCAAGGCGCAATAGAGGATTCTTCAAGGTGCGGAAACAAGGCTGGTCCCATCGGGCACCAGCCCCAGGATGACACGGAGCATAAGTATCTGTGCTTTCTAGCCAAGGCAAAAGCGACCTAGTACATACTTGCTTCAAGCGTTCTTCACAGGGTGCTCTGGGTGTACCAAACTGCCTAGAGCAAGGAATGCCTTTGGTCTCCTAGGCTCCCTTGCCTCTACTGAAAGCCTGAAGTGTTACACAGAGACCTGTGCTTTCGTGGAAGTTGGAAGGCAAGCCCGCCTTTCCCCCTGAGATACGGTGACTTCGGGTATGAGTTCCTAGAAGGGCAGCTTCCAAAGTCCGGCCGTGTTACACGGAGAACGGTGCTCTAGTTGCAGTGGGAGCACTAGTTGAATGCCTCCTTGCGGTGGGGTGACTTCAGAGATGAGGTGCTAGGGATACTGAAAAGCAGAGGGATTTTCTCAGTGCAGCTCAGACAAGGGCGATGAGGCCGAAGTCCACGGCACGCTGCACTGGCTAGAACCGTGTTCCGCAAGCTGCTGGAGAGCTGAGGAAATCTAGCTCTCCCAAGGGCGTGTGCAAATGCTGCCGATCAATAGGCGTACGCACAGGGGTACTCCGAAGGGCTTCCTGGGCTGGACGTTGCTCGGGAGGCCCAGGGGTCCGTGGACTACACAGCGTCCTCGTACAGAGACACGGGCCGACGCGAGGCGCCTAGGAATCCTGAGAAGCTTAGCAGCGTTACACTAAGGAAGGGCAACGACTACCGCCTCATGGAAACTGCCGCGCGCCTACCATTCGGCCTGCAATTCAGGGCCTTCATTTGAGGCTTCTGCTCAGTGGAGTTTTAAGGTAACTATAGGGCAGGGAGGATGAGCTCCCAAACAGCAACGGGAAGGCACCCTGTTTCTTTCATGGAAACTCTTTCTCTTCTCAGAGCCACGCCTGCACGGATGAGAATCCGGGCCACAGCAGTGCTTTCCAGGTAGCTTCGGGGCCGCATAAATGCAGCTTTCAAGGCGGGAAAGCAAGGCTTGTCTCAAACGGCCATTTCCAGGTTGACATGGGGCAGACTCTTCCGTGGTTTCTACCAAGTCAAAGAGACCTAGCTTCTCACGGAGTCCTTCCACAGTCAACTTTTCTATGCAGGGTATTCTTCCTGAGGTGAACGGCCTGAACGAAAGAATGCGCTAGGTTTCTTGGGTCCTGCGAATCGTCCCAAAGCCTGCGGCTTTACACCAGAAACTGTGCTCTGGTTGCACTTGGAATCCCTCCCCCCACCACCCCCGCCCTCCCCAAGCCGACATTCTCCTTGAGTTAGGTTGACTTCAGGTATGAGGTCCTGGAGGGAATTGTAAGCAAAGTGCTTCTCTCAGTACAGCTCTGACTACGGTAATGAGGCACACTTCCATGGCCTTCTGCAACTAGAGCTACGAATATGTTCCTGAGGCTGTTGGTGAGCTGAGGCAATCTAGCTCCCCCGAGGCAGCGTGAAAGCTGCTGCCCTTCACTCGGCACGCACACGGGTACTCCGAAGTGTCTAGGGGTGTGAATGTGGCTCTTCAGCTCAGGGGAGCCCGGGGGTCCTCAGTGTCCTTGTACGGAAACGGGTGCTGCCGCGAGGAGTCTGGGAGACCCGGAAAGCTTACTACCGTTCCACTGAAGCAGAAGAGAGAGCTAAGGCCTCCTGGGAGCTGCTGCACTCCTACCCTGCTGCACGGCATGTCAGGGCCCTCCTTCGAAGCTAGGCCTCACTTGGAGCTTCCCCTTAGCTACCGAACAGGACAGGATGAGCTCTGACCGAGAAACTGGAATGCCCCGGTTCCTCGCGAAACCGTCTTTTCCCTCTCGCAGCCATGCCTGCCGTGAGAGGAGGCCCGACAACAGCAGTGTTTTCCAGGGAGCTGCGAGGCGCGTTAACAGGACCTCTCAAGGTGCCGAAACGAGGCCAGTCCCATCAGGCAGCAGCTCCAGGAAGACACGCAGCCTAAGTGCCTGTCAAGGCACTTCTGTCAAGTCAAAAGAGACCTAGCGACATACTTGGCTCTTCCCTGATTCAACTTTCCTTACACAGGACGTTCTGCGTGTAGCGAACTGCCGGGACCACAGAGTGCCCTAGGTCTCGCAGGGTCCCGTGCATCTACCGAAACCCTGAAGTGTTCCACAGAGATCTGCGCTTTGGCGGAATTTGTAACGCAGGCCGCCTTTGCACCTGAGCTACGGTGACTTCAGGTGTGAGGGCCTAGAGGGACTAGCAAGCGCAGAGTTCTTCTCAGTACAGCTCGGACCAGGGCAATGTGGCCGACTTCCATGGCATGCTGGACTTGCTAGAACCGTGTTCCTGAATCCGTTGGTGAGCTGAAGCAATCTAGCTCCCCCCAGGAGAGAGTGCAGCGTGTTACGCTTCACTGGGCCTAGCCAGGGGCACCCAGAAGGGCCTACGTGTCTGAGTGTGGCCCAGCAGGCCCAGGGGAGCCTGAGGGTACTCAGAGTTCTTGTAGGGACACGGGTGCTGACGCGAGGGGGCCAGGAGTCCTGACAGGATTAGTACCGTTACACGAGGGCAGGAGTGCGACAAAGGCCTCAAGGAAAAGGCCGCAAAACTACCCTTCTGGATGGCAAATCAGGGCCTTAGGTAGAGGCTACGGCCCACGTCGGGATTCCCCTTCGCTCTAGAGCAGGGCAGGGTATGCTCCCGCCCAGGGCCTGAAAGCACCCTCTTCCTTTCGAGAAAACTCTGCTGCTTCCAGAGCCATGCCTGCAGTGAGTACAAGTCCAGCAACCACAGCGTTGTTCAGGAAGCTTCAAGGCCGCATGAATGGAGCTTTCAAGCCGGGAAGACCAGGCTTGCCTCAGAGGGCTGCCTTTTCCAGGTTTACGTGCAGAAGAAGCGTCTGTGGTTTCTAACAAGTCCAAAGAGACCTAGCTGCTCACTGGGTCCCTCGAGAATCATCTTCTCTAGGCAGGGTGCCCCGCGTGTAGCGAACTGCTTAAATGAAAGAACGCCTTAGGTGTCGTAGGCCCACGTGCATCTTCCGAATGCCTGCAGCGTTACCCTAGAAACTGTGCTCTAGAGGCCCTTGGACGGCAAGCCGACTTACTCCTTGAGGTAGGCTGACTTCAGGCATGAGGTCCTAGAAGGAATTGTAAGCAAGACGTTTTGCTCAGCGCAGCTCCGACTACAGTAATGATGCAGCCTTCCGTGGCCTGCTGCCCAAGCTACCACAGTGTTCCCGAGGCTGTTGGTGTGCTGAGGAAATCTAGCACCCCCGAGGCGGTGTGCAAGCTGCTGCCCTTCGCTCGGCACACACGCGAGTATTCCAAAGTGCCTCCGGGTCTGAATGTTGCTCTTCGACTCGGGAGAGCCTCGGGGTACTCCGTGTCCTTGTACGGAAACGGGTGCCGCCGGGAGGAGTCTAGGAGTCCCGAAGAGCTTCCAACCCTTCCACTGAAGCAGAAGAGAGAACTAAGGCCTCAGGGAAGCTGCTGCACTCCTACCCTGCTGCGTGGCATATCAGGGTGCTCCTTCGAAGCTAGGCCTCACTTGGAGTTTCCCCTTAGCTATACAACAGGCCAGGATGAGCTCTGACCGAGAAAGTGGAGTGCCCCGGTTCCATGTGAAACCGTCTCTTCCCTCTCACAGCCATGCCTGCCGTGAGAAGAGGCCCGGCAACAGCAGTGTTTCTCAGGGAGCTTCAAGGCGCAATAGAGGATTCTTCAAGGTGCGGAAACAAGGCTGGTCCCATCGGGCACCAGCCCCAGGATGACACGGAGCATAAGTATCTGTGCTTTCTAGCCAAGGCAAAAGCGACCTAGTACATACTTGCTTCAAGCGTTCTTCACAGGGTGCTCTGGGTGTACCAAACTGCCTAGAGCAAGGAATGCCTTTGGTCTCCTAGGCTCCCTTGCCTCTACTGAAAGCCTGAAGTGTTACACAGAGACCTGTGCTTTCGTGGAAGTTGGAAGGCAAGCCCGCCTTTCCCCCTGAGATACGGTGACTTCGGGTATGAGTTCCTAGAAGGGCAGCTTCCAAAGTCCGGCCGTGTTACACGGAGAACGGTGCTCTAGTTGCAGTGGGAGCACTAGTTGAATGCCTCCTTGCGGTGGGGTGACTTCAGAGATGAGGTGCTAGGGATACTGAAAAGCAGAGGGATTTTCTCAGTGCAGCTCAGACAAGGGCGATGAGGCCGAAGTCCACGGCACGCTGCACTGGCTAGAACCGTGTTCCGCAAGCTGCTGGAGAGCTGAGGAAATCTAGCTCTCCCAAGGGCGTGTGCAAATGCTGCCGATCAATAGGCGTACGCACAGGGGTACTCCGAAGGGCTTCCTGGGCTGGACGTTGCTCGGGAGGCCCAGGGGTCCGTGGACTACACAGCGTCCTCGTACAGAGACACGGGCCGACGCGAGGCGCCTAGGAATCCTGAGAAGCTTAGCAGCGTTACACTAAGGAAGGGCAACGACTACCGCCTCATGGAAACTGCCGCGCGCCTACCATTCGGCCTGCAATTCAGGGCCTTCATTTGAGGCTTCTGCTCAGTGGAGTTTTAAGGTAACTATAGGGCAGGGAGGATGAGCTCCCAAACAGCAACGGGAAGGCACCCTGTTTCTTTCATGGAAACTCTTTCTCTTCTCAGAGCCACGCCTGCACGGATGAGAATCCGGGCCACAGCAGTGTTTTCCAGGTAGCTTCGGGGCCGCATAAATGCAGCTTTCAAGGCGGGAAAGCAAGGCTTGTCTCAAACGGCCATTTCCAGGTTGACATGGGGCAGACTCTTCCGTGGTTTCTACCAAGTCAAAGAGACCTAGCTTCTCACGGAGTCCTTCCACAGTCAACTTTTCTATGCAGGGTATTCTTCCTGAGGTGAACGGCCTGAACGAAAGAATGCGCTAGGTTTCTTGGGTCCTGCGAATCGTCCCAAAGCCTGCGGCTTTACACCAGAAACTGTGCTCTGGTTGCACTTGGAATCCCTCCCCCCACCACCCCCGCCCTCCCCAAGCCGACATTCTCCTTGAGTTAGGTTGACTTCAGGTATGAGGTCCTGGAGGGAATTGTAAGCAAAGTGCTTCTCTCAGTACAGCTCTGACTACGGTAATGAGGCACACTTCCATGGCCTTCTGCAACTAGAGCTACGAATATGTTCCTGAGGCTGTTGGTGAGCTGAGGCAATCTAGCTCCCCCGAGGCAGCGTGAAAGCTGCTGCCCTTCACTCGGCACGCACACGGGTACTCCGAAGTGTCTAGGGGTGTGAATGTGGCTCTTCAGCTCAGGGGAGCCCGGGGGTCCTCAGTGTCCTTGTACGGAAACGGGTGCTGCCGCGAGGAGTCTGGGAGACCCGGAAAGCTTACTACCGTTCCACTGAAGCAGAAGAGAGAGCTAAGGCCTCCTGGGAGCTGCTGCACTCCTACCCTGCTGCACGGCATGTCAGGGCACTCCTTCGAAGCTAGGCCTCACTTGGAGCTTCCCCTTAGCTACCGAACAGGACAGGATGAGCTCTGACCGAGAAACTGGAATGCCCCGGTTCCTCGCGAAACCGTCTTTTCCCTCTTGCAGCCATGCCTGCCGTGAGAGGAGGCCCGACAACAGCAGTGTTTTCCAGGGAGCTGCGAGGCGCGTTAACAGGACCTCTCAAGGTGCCGAAACGAGGCCAGTCCCATCAGGCAGCAGCTCCAGGAAGACACGCAGCCTAAGTGCCTGTCAAGGCACTTCTGTCAAGTCAAAAGAGACCTAGCGACATACTTGGCTCTTCCCTGATTCAACTTTCCTTACACAGGACGTTCTGCGTGTAGCGAACTGCCGGGACTACAGAGTGCCCTAGGTCTCGCAGGGTCCCGTGCATCTACCGAAACCCTGAAGTGTTCCACAGAGATCTGCGCTTTGGCGGAATTTGTAACGCAGGCCGCCTTTGCACCTGAGCTACGGTGACTTCAGGTGTGAGTGCCTAGAGGGACTAGCAAGCGCAGAGTTCTTCTCAGTACAGCTCGGACCAGGGCAATGTGGCCGACTTCCGTGGCATGCTGGACTTGCTAGAACCGTGTTCCTGAATCCGTTGGTGAGCTGAAGCAATCTAGCTCCCCCCAGGAGAGAGTGCAGCGTGTTACGCTTCACTGGGCCTAGCCAGGGGCACCCAGAAGGGCCTACGTGTCTGAGTGTGGCCCAGCAGGCCCAGGGGAGCCTGAGGGTACTCAGAGTTCTTGTAGGGACACGGGTGCTGACGCGAGGGGGCCAGGAGTCCTGACAGGATTAGTACCGTTACACGAGGGCAGGAGTGCGACAAAGGCCTCAAGGAAAAGGCCGCAAAACTACCCTTCTGGATGGCAAATCAGGGCCTTAGGTAGAGGCTACGGCCCACGTCGGGATTCCCCTTCGCTCTAGAGCAGGGCAGGGTATGCTCCCGCCCAGGGCCTGAAAGCACCCTCTTCCTTTCGAGAAAACTCTGCTGCTTCCAGAGCCATGCCTGCAGTGAGTACAAGTCCAGCAACCACAGCGTTGTTCAGGAAGCTTCAAGGCCGCATGAATGGAGCTTTCAAGCCGGGAAGACCAGGCTTGCCTCAGAGGGCTGCCTTTTCCAGGTTTACGTGCAGAAGAAGCGTCTGTGGTTTCTAACAAGTCCAAAGAGACCTAGCTGCTCACTGGGTCCCTCGAGAATCATCTTCTCTAGGCAGGGTGCCCCGCGTGTAGCGAACTGCTTAAATGAAAGAACGCCTTAGGTGTCGTAGGCCCACGTGCATCTTCCGAATGCCTGCAGCGTTACCCTAGAAACTGTGCTCTAGAGGCCCTTGGACGGCAAGCCGACTTACTCCTTGAGGTAGGCTGACTTCAGGCATGAGGTCCTAGAAGGAATTGTAAGCAAAACGTTTTGCTCAGCGCAGCTCCGACTACAGTAACGATGCAGCCTTCCGTGGCCTGCTGCCCAAGCTACCACAGTGTTCCCGAGGCTGTTGGTGTGCTGAGGAAATCTAGCTCCCCCGAGGCGGTGTGCAAGCTGCTGCCCTTCGCTCGGCACACACGCGAGTATTCCAAAGTGCCTCCGGGTCTGAATGTTGCTCTTCGACTCGGGAGAGCCTCGGGGTACTCCGTGTCCTTGTACGGAAACGGGTGCCGCCGGGAGGAGTCTAGGAGTCCCGAAGAGCTTCCAACCCTTCCACTGAAGCAGAAGAGAGAACTAAGGCCTCAGGGAAGCTGCTGCACTCCTACCCTGCTGCGTGGCATATCAGGGTGCTCCTTCGAAGCTAGGCCTCACTTGGAGTTTCCCCTTAGCTATACAACAGGCCAGGATGAGCTCTGACCGAGAAAGTGGAGTGCCCCGGTTCCATGTGAAACCGTCTCTTCCCTCTCACAGCCATGCCTGCCGTGAGAAGAGGCCCGGCAACAGCAGTGTTTCTCAGGGAGCTTCAAGGCGCAATAGAGGATTCTTCAAGGTGCGGAAACAAGGCTGGTCCCATCGGGCACCAGCCCCAGGATGACACGGAGCATAAGTATCTGTGCTTTCTAGCCAAGGCAAAAGCGACCTAGTACATACTTGCTTCAAGCGTTCTTCACAGGGTGCTCTGGGTGTACCAAACTGCCTAGAGCAAGGAATGCCTTTGGTCTCCTAGGCTCCCTTGCCTCTACTGAAAGCCTGAAGTGTTACACAGAGACCTGTGCTTTCGTGGAAGTTGGAAGGCAAGCCCGCCTTTCCCCCTGAGATACGGTGACTTCGGGTATGAGTTCCTAGAAGGGCAGCTTCCAAAGTCCGGCCGTGTTACACGGAGAACGGTGCTCTAGTTGCAGTGGGAGCACTAGTTGAATGCCTCCTTGCGGTGGGGTGACTTCAGAGATGAGGTGCTAGGGATACTGAAAAGCAGAGGGATTTTCTCAGTGCAGCTCAGACAAGGGCGATGAGGCCGAAGTCCACGGCACGCTGCACTGGCTAGAACCGTGTTCCGCAAGCTGCTGGAGAGCTGAGGAAATCTAGCTCTCCCAAGGGCGTGTGCAAATGCTGCCGATCAATAGGCGTACGCACAGGGGTACTCCGAAGGGCTTCCTGGGCTGGACGTTGCTCGGGAGGCCCAGGGGTCCGTGGACTACACAGCGTCCTCGTACAGAGACACGGGCCGACGCGAGGCGCCTAGGAATCCTGAGAAGCTTAGCAGCGTTACACTAAGGAAGGGCAACGACTACCGCCTCATGGAAACTGCCGCGCGCCTACCATTCGGCCTGCAATTCAGGGCCTTCATTTGAGGCTTCTGCTCAGTGGAGTTTTAAGGTAACTATAGGGCAGGGAGGATGAGCTCCCAAACAGCAACGGGAAGGCACCCTGTTTCTTTCATGGAAACTCTTTCTCTTCTCAGAGCCACGCCTGCACGGATGAGAATCCGGGCCACAGCAGTGTTTTCCAGGTAGCTTCGGGGCCGCATAAATGCAGCTTTCAAGGCGGGAAAGCAAGGCTTGTCTCAAACGGCCATTTCCAGGTTGACATGGGGCAGACTCTTCCGTGGTTTCTACCAAGTCAAAGAGACCTAGCTTCTCACGGAGTCCTTCCACAGTCAACTTTTCTATGCAGGGTATTCTTCCTGAGGTGAACGGCCTGAACGAAAGAATGCGCTAGGTTTCTTGGGTCCTGCGAATCGTCCCAAAGCCTGCGGCTTTACACCAGAAACTGTGCTCTGGTTGCACTTGGAATCCCTCCCCCCACCACCCCCGCCCTCCCCAAGCCGACATTCTCCTTGAGTTAGGTTGACTTCAGGTATGAGGTCCTGGAGGGAATTGTAAGCAAAGTGCTTCTCTCAGTACAGCTCTGACTACGGTAATGAGGCACACTTCCATGGCCTTCTGCAACTAGAGCTACGAATATGTTCCTGAGGCTGTTGGTGAGCTGAGGCAATCTAGCTCCCCCGAGGCAGCGTGAAAGCTGCTGCCCTTCACTCGGCACGCACACGGGTACTCCGAAGTGTCTAGGGGTGTGAATGTGGCTCTTCAGCTCAGGGGAGCCCGGGGGTCCTCAGTGTCCTTGTACGGAAACGGGTGCTGCCGCGAGGAGTCTGGGAGACCCGGAAAGCTTACTACCGTTCCACTGAAGCAGAAGAGAGAGCTAAGGCCTCCTGGGAGCTGCTGCACTCCTACCCTGCTGCACGGCATGTCAGGGCCCTCCTTCGAAGCTAGGCCTCACTTGGAGCTTCCCCTTAGCTACCGAACAGGACAGGATGAGCTCTGACCGAGAAACTGGAATGCCCCGGTTCCTCGCGAAACCGTCTTTTCCCTCTCGCAGCCATGCCTGCCGTGAGAGGAGGCCCGACAACAGCAGTGTTTTCCAGGGAGCTGCGAGGCGCGTTAACAGGACCTCTCAAGGTGCCGAAACGAGGCCAGTCCCATCAGGCAGCAGCTCCAGGAAGACACGCAGCCTAAGTGCCTGTCAAGGCACTTCTGTCAAGTCAAAAGAGACCTAGCGACATACTTGGCTCTTCCCTGATTCAACTTTCCTTACACAGGACGTTCTGCGTGTAGCGAACTGCCGGGACCACAGAGTGCCCTAGGTCTCGCAGGGTCCCGTGCATCTACCGAAACCCTGAAGTGTTCCACAGAGATCTGCGCTTTGGCGGAATTTGTAACGCAGGCCGCCTTTGCACCTGAGCTGCGGTGACTTCAGGTGTGAGTGCCTAGAGGGACTAGCAAGCGCAGAGTTCTTCTCAGTACAGCTCGGACCAGGGCAATGTGGCCGACTTCCGTGGCATGCTGGACTTGCTAGAACCGTGTTCCTGAATCCGTTGGTGAGCTGAAGCAATCTAGCTCCCCCCAGGAGAGAGTGCAGCGTGTTACGCTTCACTGGGCCTAGCCAGGGGCACCCAGAAGGGCCTACGTGTCTGAGTGTGGCCCAGCAGGCCCAGGGGAGCCTGAGGGTACTCAGAGTTCTTGTAGGGACACGGGTGCTGACGCGAGGGGGCCAGGAGTCCTGACAGGATTAGTACCGTTACACGAGGGCAGGAGTGCGACAAAGGCCTCAAGGAAAAGGCCGCAAAACTACCCTTCTGGATGGCAAATCAGGGCCTTAGGTAGAGGCTACGGCCCACGTCGGGATTCCCCTTCGCTCTAGAGCAGGGCAGGGTATGCTCCCGCCCAGGGCCTGAAAGCACCCTCTTCCTTTCGAGAAAACTCTGCTGCTTCCAGAGCCATGCCTGCAGTGAGTACAAGTCCAGCAACCACAGCGTTGTTCAGGAAGCTTCAAGGCCGCATGAATGGAGCTTTCAAGCCGGGAAGACCAGGCTTGCCTCAGAGGGCTGCCTTTTCCAGGTTTACGTGCAGAAGAAGCGTCTGTGGTTTCTAACAAGTCCAAAGAGACCTAGCTGCTCACTGGGTCCCTCGAGAATCATCTTCTCTAGGCAGGGTGCCCCGCGTGTAGCGAACTGCTTAAATGAAAGAACGCCTTAGGTGTCGTAGGCCCACGTGCATCTTCCGAATGCCTGCAGCGTTACCCTAGAAACTGTGCTCTAGAGGCCCTTGGACGGCAAGCCGACTTACTCCTTGAGGTAGGCTGACTTCAGGCATGAGGTCCTAGAAGGAATTGTAAGCAAGACGTTTTGCTCAGCGCAGCTCCGACTACAGTAACGATGCAGCCTTCCGTGGCCTGCTGCCCAAGCTACCACAGTGTTCCCGAGGCTGTTGGTGTGCTGAGGAAATCTAGCTCCCCCGAGGCGGTGTGCAAGCTGCTGCCCTTCGCTCGGCACACACGCGAGTATTCCAAAGTGCCTCCGGGTCTGAATGTTGCTCTTCGACTCGGGAGAGCCTCGGGGTACTCCGTGTCCTTGTACGGAAACGGGTGCCGCCGGGAGGAGTCTAGGAGTCCCGAAGAGCTTCCAACCCTTCCACTGAAGCAGAAGAGAGAACTAAGGCCTCAGGGAAGCTGCTGCACTCCTACCCTGCTGCGTGGCATATCAGGGTGCTCCTTCGAAGCTAGGCCTCACTTGGAGTTTCCCCTTAGCTATACAACAGGCCAGGATGAGCTCTGACCGAGAAAGTGGAGTGCCCCGGTTCCATGTGAAACCGTCTCTTCCCTCTCACAGCCATGCCTGCCGTGAGAAGAGGCCCGGCAACAGCAGTGTTTCTCAGGGAGCTTCAAGGCGCAATAGAGGATTCTTCAAGGTGCGGAAACAAGGCTGGTCCCATCGGGCACCAGCCCCAGGATGACACGGAGCATAAGTATCTGTGCTTTCTAGCCAAGGCAAAAGCGACCTAGTACATACTTGCTTCAAGCGTTCTTCACAGGGTGCTCTGGGTGTACCAAACTGCCTAGAGCAAGGAATGCCTTTGGTCTCCTAGGCTCCCTTGCCTCTACTGAAAGCCTGAAGTGTTACACAGAGACCTGTGCTTTCGTGGAAGTTGGAAGGCAAGCCCGCCTTTCCCCCTGAGATACGGTGACTTCGGGTATGAGTTCCTAGAAGGGCAGCTTCCAAAGTCCGGCCGTGTTACACGGAGAACGGTGCTCTAGTTGCAGTGGGAGCACTAGTTGAATGCCTCCTTGCGGTGGGGTGACTTCAGAGATGAGGTGCTAGGGATACTGAAAAGCAGAGGGATTTTCTCAGTGCAGCTCAGACAAGGGCGATGAGGCCGAAGTCCACGGCACGCTGCACTGGCTAGAACCGTGTTCCGCAAGCTGCTGGAGAGCTGAGGAAATCTAGCTCTCCCAAGGGCGTGTGCAAATGCTGCCGATCAATAGGCGTACGCACAGGGGTACTCCGAAGGGCTTCCTGGGCTGGACGTTGCTCGGGAGGCCCAGGGGTCCGTGGACTACACAGCGTCCTCGTACAGAGACACGGGCCGACGCGAGGCGCCTAGGAATCCTGAGAAGCTTAGCAGCGTTACACTAAGGAAGGGCAACGACTACCGCCTCATGGAAACTGCCGCGCGCCTACCATTCTGCCTGCAATTCAGGGCCTTCATTTGAGGCTTCTGCTCAGTGGAGTTTTAAGGTAACTATAGGGCAGGGAGGATGAGCTCCCAAACAGCAACGGGAAGGCACCCTGTTTCTTTCATGGAAACTCTTTCTCTTCTCAGAGCCACGCCTGCACGGATGAGAATCCGGGCCACAGCAGTGCTTTCCAGGTAGCTTCGGGGCCGCATAAATGCAGCTTTCAAGGCGGGAAAGCAAGGCTTGTCTCAAACGGCCATTTCCAGGTTGACATGGGGCAGACTCTTCCGTGGTTTCTACCAAGTCAAAGAGACCTAGCTTCTCACGGAGTCCTTCCACAGTCAACTTTTCTATGCAGGGTATTCTTCCTGAGGTGAACGGCCTGAACGAAAGAATGCGCTAGGTTTCTTGGGTCCTGCGAATCGTCCCAAAGCCTGCGGCTTTACACCAGAAACTGTGCTCTGGTTGCACTTGGAATCCCTCCCCCCACCACCCCCGCCCTCCCCAAGCCGACATTCTCCTTGAGTTAGGTTGACTTCAGGTATGAGGTCCTGGAGGGAATTGTAAGCAAAGTGCTTCTCTCAGTACAGCTCTGACTACGGTAATGAGGCACACTTCCATGGCCTTCTGCAACTAGAGCTACGAATATGTTCCTGAGGCTGTTGGTGAGCTGAGGCAATCTAGCTCCCCCGAGGCAGCGTGAAAGCTGCTGCCCTTCACTCGGCACGCACACGGGTACTCCGAAGTGTCTAGGGGTGTGAATGTGGCTCTTCAGCTCAGGGGAGCCCGGGGGTCCTCAGTGTCCTTGTACGGAAACGGGTGCTGCCGCGAGGAGTCTGGGAGACCCGGAAAGCTTACTACCGTTCCACTGAAGCAGAAGAGAGAGCTAAGGCCTCCTGGGAGCTGCTGCACTCCTACCCTGCTGCACGGCATGTCAGGGCCCTCCTTCGAAGCTAGGCCTCACTTGGAGCTTCCCCTTAGCTACCGAACAGGACAGGATGAGCTCTGACCGAGAAACTGGAATGCCCCGGTTCCTCGCGAAACCGTCTTTTCCCTCTCGCAGCCATGCCTGCCGTGAGAGGAGGCCCGACAACAGCAGTGTTTTCCAGGGAGCTGCGAGGCGCGTTAACAGGACCTCTCAAGGTGCCGAAACGAGGCCAGTCCCATCAGGCAGCAGCTCCAGGAAGACACGCAGCCTAAGTGCCTGTCAAGGCACTTCTGTCAAGTCAAAAGAGACCTAGCGACATACTTGGCTCTTCCCTGATTCAACTTTCCTTACACAGGACGTTCTGCGTGTAGCGAACTGCCGGGACCACAGAGTGCCCTAGGTCTCGCAGGGTCCCGTGCATCTACCGAAACCCTGAAGTGTTCCACAGAGATCTGCGCTTTGGCGGAATTTGTAACGCAGGCCGCCTTTGCACCTGAGCTGCGGTGACTTCAGGTGTGAGTGCCTAGAGGGACTAGCAAGCGCAGAGTTCTTCTCAGTACAGCTCGGACCAGGGCAATGTGGCCGACTTCCGTGGCATGCTGGACTTGCTAGAACCGTGTTCCTGAATCCGTTGGTGAGCTGAAGCAATCTAGCTCCCCCCAGGAGAGAGTGCAGCGTGTTACGCTTCACTGGGCCTAGCCAGGGGCACCCAGAAGGGCCTACGTGTCTGAGTGTGGCCCAGCAGGCCCAGGGGAGCCTGAGGGTACTCAGAGTTCTTGTAGGGACACGGGTGCTGACGCGAGGGGGCCAGGAGTCCTGACAGGATTAGTACCGTTACACGAGGGCAGGAGTGCGACAAAGGCCTCAAGGAAAAGGCCGCAAAACTACCCTTCTGGATGGCAAATCAGGGCCTTAGGTAGAGGCTACGGCCCACGTCGGGATTCCCCTTCGCTCTAGAGCAGGGCAGGGTATGCTCCCGCCCAGGGCCTGAAAGCACCCTCTTCCTTTCGAGAAAACTCTGCTGCTTCCAGAGCCATGCCTGCAGTGAGTACAAGTCCAGCAACCACAGCGTTGTTCAGGAAGCTTCAAGGCCGCATGAATGGAGCTTTCAAGCCGGGAAGACCAGGCTTGCCTCAGAGGGCTGCCTTTTCCAGGTTTACGTGCAGAAGAAGCGTCTGTGGTTTCTAACAAGTCCAAAGAGACCTAGCTGCTCACTGGGTCCCTCGAGAATCATCTTCTCTAGGCAGGGTGCCCCGCGTGTAGCGAACTGCTTAAATGAAAGAACGCCTTAGGTGTCGTAGGCCCACGTGCATCTTCCGAATGCCTGCAGCGTTACCCTAGAAACTGTGCTCTAGAGGCCCTTGGACGGCAAGCCGACTTACTCCTTGAGGTAGGCTGACTTCAGGCATGAGGTCCTAGAAGGAATTGTAAGCAAGACGTTTTGCTCAGCGCAGCTCCGACTACAGTAACGATGCAGCCTTCCGTGGCCTGCTGCCCAAGCTACCACAGTGTTCCCGAGGCTGTTGGTGTGCTGAGGAAATCTAGCTCCCCCGAGGCGGTGTGCAAGCTGCTGCCCTTCGCTCGGCACACACGCGAGTATTCCAAAGTGCCTCCGGGTCTGAATGTTGCTCTTCGACTCGGGAGAGCCTCGGGGTACTCCGTGTCCTTGTACGGAAACGGGTGCCGCCGGGAGGAGTCTAGGAGTCCCGAAGAGCTTCCAACCCTTCCACTGAAGCAGAAGAGAGAACTAAGGCCTCAGGGAAGCTGCTGCACTCCTACCCTGCTGCGTGGCATATCAGGGTGCTCCTTCGAAGCTAGGCCTCACTTGGAGTTTCCCCTTAGCTATACAACAGGCCAGGATGAGCTCTGACCGAGAAAGTGGAGTGCCCCGGTTCCATGTGAAACCGTCTCTTCCCTCTCACAGCCATGCCTGCCGTGAGAAGAGGCCCGGCAACAGCAGTGTTTCTCAGGGAGCTTCAAGGCGCAATAGAGGATTCTTCAAGGTGCGGAAACAAGGCTGGTCCCATCGGGCACCAGCCCCAGGATGACACGGAGCATAAGTATCTGTGCTTTCTAGCCAAGGCAAAAGCGACCTAGTACATACTTGCTTCAAGCGTTCTTCACAGGGTGCTCTGGGTGTACCAAACTGCCTAGAGCAAGGAATGCCTTTGGTCTCCTAGGCTCCCTTGCCTCTACTGAAAGCCTGAAGTGTTACACAGAGACCTGTGCTTTCGTGGAAGTTGGAAGGCAAGCCCGCCTTTCCCCCTGAGATACGGTGACTTCGGGTATGAGTTCCTAGAAGGGCAGCTTCCAAAGTCCGGCCGTGTTACACGGAGAACGGTGCTCTAGTTGCAGTGGGAGCACTAGTTGAATGCCTCCTTGCGGTGGGGTGACTTCAGAGATGAGGTGCTAGGGATACTGAAAAGCAGAGGGATTTTCTCAGTGCAGCTCAGACAAGGGCGATGAGGCCGAAGTCCACGGCACGCTGCACTGGCTAGAACCGTGTTCCGCAAGCTGCTGGAGAGCTGAGGAAATCTAGCTCTCCCAAGGGCGTGTGCAAATGCTGCCGATCAATAGGCGTACGCACAGGGGTACTCCGAAGGGCTTCCTGGGCTGGACGTTGCTCGGGAGGCCCAGGGGTCCGTGGACTACACAGCGTCCTCGTACAGAGACACGGGCCGACGCGAGGCGCCTAGGAATCCTGAGAAGCTTAGCAGCGTTACACTAAGGAAGGGCAACGACTACCGCCTCATGGAAACTGCCGCGCGCCTACCATTCGGCCTGCAATTCAGGGCCTTCATTTGAGGCTTCTGCTCAGTGGAGTTTTAAGGTAACTATAGGGCAGGGAGGATGAGCTCCCAAACAGCAACGGGAAGGCACCCTGTTTCTTTCATGGAAACTCTTTCTCTTCTCAGAGCCACGCCTGCACGGATGAGAATCCGGGCCACAGCAGTGCTTTCCAGGTAGCTTCGGGGCCGCATAAATGCAGCTTTCAAGGCGGGAAAGCAAGGCTTGTCTCAAACGGCCATTTCCAGGTTGACATGGGGCAGACTCTTCCGTGGTTTCTACCAAGTCAAAGAGACCTAGCTTCTCACGGAGTCCTTCCACAGTCAACTTTTCTATGCAGGGTATTCTTCCTGAGGTGAACGGCCTGAACGAAAGAATGCGCTAGGTTTCTTGGGTCCTGCGAATCGTCCCAAAGCCTGCGGCTTTACACCAGAAACTGTGCTCTGGTTGCACTTGGAATCCCTCCCCCCACCACCCCCGCCCTCCCCAAGCCGACATTCTCCTTGAGTTAGGTTGACTTCAGGTATGAGGTCCTGGAGGGAATTGTAAGCAAAGTGCTTCTCTCAGTACAGCTCTGACTACGGTAATGAGGCACACTTCCATGGCCTTCTGCAACTAGAGCTACGAATATGTTCCTGAGGCTGTCGGTGAGCTGAGGCAATCTAGCTCCCCCGAGGCAGCGTGAAAGCTGCTGCCCTTCACTCGGCACGCACACGGGTACTCCGAAGTGTCTAGGGGTGTGAATGTGGCTCTTCAGCTCAGGGGAGCCCGGGGGTCCTCAGTGTCCTTGTACGGAAACGGGTGCTGCCGCGAGGAGTCTGGGAGACCCGGAAAGCTTACTACCGTTCCACTGAAGCAGAAGAGAGAGCTAAGGCCTCCTGGGAGCTGCTGCACTCCTACCCTGCTGCACGGCATGTCAGGGCCCTCCTTCGAAGCTAGGCCTCACTTGGAGCTTCCCCTTAGCTACCGAACAGGACAGGATGAGCTCTGACCGAGAAACTGGAATGCCCCGGTTCCTCGCGAAACCGTCTTTTCCCTCTCGCAGCCATGCCTGCCGTGAGAGGAGGCCCGACAACAGCAGTGTTTTCCAGGGAGCTGCGAGGCGCGTTAACAGGACCTCTCAAGGTGCCGAAACGAGGCCAGTCCCATCAGGCAGCAGCTCCAGGAAGACACGCAGCCTAAGTGCCTGTCAAGGCACTTCTGTCAAGTCAAAAGAGACCTAGCGACATACTTGGCTCTTCCCTGATTCAACTTTCCTTACACAGGACGTTCTGCGTGTAGCGAACTGCCGGGACCACAGAGTGCCCTAGGTCTCGCAGGGTCCCGTGCATCTACCGAAACCCTGAAGTGTTCCACAGAGATCTGCGCTTTGGCGGAATTTGTAACGCAGGCCGCCTTTGCACCTGAGCTGCGGTGACTTCAGGTGTGAGTGCCTAGAGGGACTAGCAAGCGCAGAGTTCTTCTCAGTACAGCTCGGACCAGGGCAATGTGGCCGACTTCCGTGGCATGCTGGACTTGCTAGAACCGTGTTCCTGAATCCGTTGGTGAGCTGAAGCAATCTAGCTCCCCCCAGGAGAGAGTGCAGCGTGTTACGCTTCACTGGGCCTAGCCAGGGGCACCCAGAAGGGCCTACGTGTCTGAGTGTGGCCCAGCAGGCCCAGGGGAGCCTGAGGGTACTCAGAGTTCTTGTAGGGACACGGGTGCTGACGCGAGGGGGCCAGGAGTCCTGACAGGATTAGTACCGTTACACGAGGGCAGGAGTGCGACAAAGGCCTCAAGGAAAAGGCCGCAAAACTACCCTTCTGGATGGCAAATCAGGGCCTTAGGTAGAGGCTACGGCCCACGTCGGGATTCCCCTTCGCTCTAGAGCAGGGCAGGGTATGCTCCCGCCCAGGGCCTGAAAGCACCCTCTTCCTTTCGAGAAAACTCTGCTGCTTCCAGAGCCATGCCTGCAGTGAGTACAAGTCCAGCAACCACAGCGTTGTTCAGGAAGCTTCAAGGCCGCATGAATGGAGCTTTCAAGCCGGGAAGACCAGGCTTGCCTCAGAGGGCTGCCTTTTCCAGGTTTACGTGCAGAAGAAGCGTCTGTGGTTTCTAACAAGTCCAAAGAGACCTAGCTGCTCACTGGGTCCCTCGAGAATCATCTTCTCTAGGCAGGGTGCCCCGCGTGTAGCGAACTGCTTAAATGAAAGAACGCCTTAGGTGTCGTAGGCCCACGTGCATCTTCCGAATGCCTGCAGCGTTACCCTAGAAACTGTGCTCTAGAGGCCCTTGGACGGCAAGCCGACTTACTCCTTGAGGTAGGCTGACTTCAGGCATGAGGTCCTAGAAGGAATTGTAAGCAAGACGTTTTGCTCAGCGCAGCTCCGACTACAGTAACGATGCAGCCTTCCGTGGCCTGCTGCCCAAGCTACCACAGTGTTCCCGAGGCTGTTGGTGTGCTGAGGAAATCTAGCTCCCCCGAGGCGGTGTGCAAGCTGCTGCCCTTCGCTCGGCACACACGCGAGTATTCCAAAGTGCCTCCGGGTCTGAATGTTGCTCTTCGACTCGGGAGAGCCTCGGGGTACTCCGTGTCCTTGTACGGAAACGGGTGCCGCCGGGAGGAGTCTAGGAGTCCCGAAGAGCTTCCAACCCTTCCACTGAAGCAGAAGAGAGAACTAAGGCCTCAGGGAAGCTGCTGCACTCCTACCCTGCTGCGTGGCATATCAGGGTGCTCCTTCGAAGCTAGGCCTCACTTGGAGTTTCCCCTTAGCTATACAACAGGCCAGGATGAGCTCTGACCGAGAAAGTGGAGTGCCCCGGTTCCATGTGAAACCGTCTCTTCCCTCTCACAGCCATGCCTGCCGTGAGAAGAGGCCCGGCAACAGCAGTGTTTCTCAGGGAGCTTCAAGGCGCAATAGAGGATTCTTCAAGGTGCGGAAACAAGGCTGGTCCCATCGGGCACCAGCCCCAGGATGACACGGAGCATAAGTATCTGTGCTTTCTAGCCAAGGCAAAAGCGACCTAGTACATACTTGCTTCAAGCGTTCTTCACAGGGTGCTCTGGGTGTACCAAACTGCCTAGAACAAGGAATGCCTTTGGTCTCCTAGGCTCCCTTGCCTCTACTGAAAGCCTGAAGTGTTACACAGAGACCTGTGCTTTCGTGGAAGTTGGAAGGCAAGCCCGCCTTTCCCCCTGAGATACGGTGACTTCGGGTATGAGTTCCTAGAAGGGCAGCTTCCAAAGTCCGGCCGTGTTACACGGAGAACGGTGCTCTAGTTGCAGTGGGAGCACTAGTTGAATGCCTCCTTGCGGTGGGGTGACTTCAGAGATGAGGTGCTAGGGATACTGAAAAGCAGAGGGATTTTCTCAGTGCAGCTCAGACAAGGGCGATGAGGCCGAAGTCCACGGCACGCTGCACTGGCTAGAACCGTGTTCCGCAAGCTGCTGGAGAGCTGAGGAAATCTAGCTCTCCCAAGGGCGTGTGCAAATGCTGCCGATCAATAGGCGTACGCACAGGGGTACTCCGAAGGGCTTCCTGGGCTGGACGTTGCTCGGGAGGCCCAGGGGTCCGTGGACTACACAGCGTCCTCGTACAGAGACACGGGCCGACGCGAGGCGCCTAGGAATCCTGAGAAGCTTAGCAGCGTTACACTAAGGAAGGGCAACGACTACCGCCTCATGGAAACTGCCGCGCGCCTACCATTCGGCCTGCAATTCAGGGCCTTCATTTGAGGCTTCTGCTCAGTGGAGTTTTAAGGTAACTATAGGGCAGGGAGGATGAGCTCCCAAACAGCAACGGGAAGGCACCCTGTTTCTTTCATGGAAACTCTTTCTCTTCTCAGAGCCACGCCTGCACGGATGAGAATCCGGGCCACAGCAGTGCTTTCCAGGTAGCTTCGGGGCCGCATAAATGCAGCTTTCAAGGCGGGAAAGCAAGGCTTGTCTCAAACGGCCATTTCCAGGTTGACATGGGGCAGACTCTTCCGTGGTTTCTACCAAGTCAAAGAGACCTAGCTTCTCACGGAGTCCTTCCACAGTCAACTTTTCTATGCAGGGTATTCTTCCTGAGGTGAACGGCCTGAACGAAAGAATGCGCTAGGTTTCTTGGGTCCTGCGAATCGTCCCAAAGCCTGCGGCTTTACACCAGAAACTGTGCTCTGGTTGCACTTGGAATCCCTCCCCCCACCACCCCCGCCCTCCCCAAGCCGACATTCTCCTTGAGTTAGGTTGACTTCAGGTATGAGGTCCTGGAGGGAATTGTAAGCAAAGTGCTTCTCTCAGTACAGCTCTGACTACGGTAATGAGGCACACTTCCATGGCCTTCTGCAACTAGAGCTACGAATATGTTCCTGAGGCTGTCGGTGAGCTGAGGCAATCTAGCTCCCCCGAGGCAGCGTGAAAGCTGCTGCCCTTCACTCGGCACGCACACGGGTACTCCGAAGTGTCTAGGGGTGTGAATGTGGCTCTTCAGCTCAGGGGAGCCCGGGGGTCCTCAGTGTCCTTGTACGGAAACGGGTGCTGCCGCGAGGAGTCTGGGAGACCCGGAAAGCTTACTACCGTTCCACTGAAGCAGAAGAGAGAGCTAAGGCCTCCTGGGAGCTGCTGCACTCCTACCCTGCTGCACGGCATGTCAGGGCCCTCCTTCGAAGCTAGGCCTCACTTGGAGCTTCCCCTTAGCTACCGAACAGGACAGGATGAGCTCTGACCGAGAAACTGGAATGCCCCGGTTCCTCGCGAAACCGTCTTTTCCCTCTCGCAGCCATGCCTGCCGTGAGAGGAGGCCCGACAACAGCAGTGTTTTCCAGGGAGCTGCGAGGCGCGTTAACAGGACCTCTCAAGGTGCCGAAACGAGGCCAGTCCCATCAGGCAGCAGCTCCAGGAAGACACGCAGCCTAAGTGCCTGTCAAGGCACTTCTGTCAAGTCAAAAGAGACCTAGCGACATACTTGGCTCTTCCCTGATTCAACTTTCCTTACACAGGACGTTCTGCGTGTAGCGAACTGCCGGGACCACAGAGTGCCCTAGGTCTCGCAGGGTCCCGTGCATCTACCGAAACCCTGAAGTGTTCCACAGAGATCTGCGCTTTGGCGGAATTTGTAACGCAGGCCGCCTTTGCACCTGAGCTGCGGTGACTTCAGGTGTGAGTGCCTAGAGGGACTAGCAAGCGCAGAGTTCTTCTCAGTACAGCTCGGACCAGGGCAATGTGGCCGACTTCCGTGGCATGCTGGACTTGCTAGAACCGTGTTCCTGAATCCGTTGGTGAGCTGAAGCAATCTAGCTCCCCCCAGGAGAGAGTGCAGCGTGTTACGCTTCACTGGGCCTAGCCAGGGGCACCCAGAAGGGCCTACGTGTCTGAGTGTGGCCCAGCAGGCCCAGGGGAGCCTGAGGGTACTCAGAGTTCTTGTAGGGACACGGGTGCTGACGCGAGGGGGCCAGGAGTCCTGACAGGATTAGTACCGTTACACGAGGGCAGGAGTGCGACAAAGGCCTCAAGGAAAAGGCCGCAAAACTACCCTTCTGGATGGCAAATCAGGGCCTTAGGTAGAGGCTACGGCCCACGTCGGGATTCCCCTTCGCTCTAGAGCAGGGCAGGGTATGCTCCCGCCCAGGGCCTGAAAGCACCCTCTTCCTTTCGAGAAAACTCTGCTGCTTCCAGAGCCATGCCTGCAGTGAGTACAAGTCCAGCAACCACAGCGTTGTTCAGGAAGCTTCAAGGCCGCATGAATGGAGCTTTCAAGCCGGGAAGACCAGGCTTGCCTCAGAGGGCTGCCTTTTCCAGGTTTACGTGCAGAAGAAGCGTCTGTGGTTTCTAACAAGTCCAAAGAGACCTAGCTGCTCACTGGGTCCCTCGAGAATCATCTTCTCTAGGCAGGGTGCCCCGCGTGTAGCGAACTGCTTAAATGAAAGAACGCCTTAGGTGTCGTAGGCCCACGTGCATCTTCCGAATGCCTGCAGCGTTACCCTAGAAACTGTGCTCTAGAGGCCCTTGGACGGCAAGCCGACTTACTCCTTGAGGTAGGCTGACTTCAGGCATGAGGTCCTAGAAGGAATTGTAAGCAAGACGTTTTGCTCAGCGCAGCTCCGACTACAGTAACGATGCAGCCTTCCGTGGCCTGCTGCCCAAGCTACCACAGTGTTCCCGAGGCTGTTGGTGTGCTGAGGAAATCTAGCTCCCCCGAGGCGGTGTGCAAGCTGCTGCCCTTCGCTCGGCACACACGCGAGTATTCCAAAGTGCCTCCGGGTCTGAATGTTGCTCTTCGACTCGGGAGAGCCTCGGGGTACTCCGTGTCCTTGTACGGAAACGGGTGCCGCCGGGAGGAGTCTAGGAGTCCCGAAGAGCTTCCAACCCTTCCACTGAAGCAGAAGAGAGAACTAAGGCCTCAGGGAAGCTGCTGCACTCCTACCCTGCTGCGTGGCATATCAGGGTGCTCCTTCGAAGCTAGGCCTCACTTGGAGTTTCCCCTTAGCTATACAACAGGCCAGGATGAGCTCTGACCGAGAAAGTGGAGTGCCCCGGTTCCATGTGAAACCGTCTCTTCCCTCTCACAGCCATGCCTGCCGTGAGAAGAGGCCCGGCAACAGCAGTGTTTCTCAGGGAGCTTCAAGGCGCAATAGAGGATTCTTCAAGGTGCGGAAACAAGGCTGGTCCCATCGGGCACCAGCCCCAGGATGACACGGAGCATAAGTATCTGTGCTTTCTAGCCAAGGCAAAAGCGACCTAGTACATACTTGCTTCAAGCGTTCTTCACAGGGTGCTCTGGGTGTACCAAACTGCCTAGAGCAAGGAATGCCTTTGGTCTCCTAGGCTCCCTTGCCTCTACTGAAAGCCTGAAGTGTTACACAGAGACCTGTGCTTTCGTGGAAGTTGGAAGGCAAGCCCGCCTTTCCCCCTGAGATACGGTGACATCGGGTATGAGTTCCTAGAAGGGCAGCTTCCAAAGTCCGGCCGTGTTACACGGAGAACGGTGCTCTAGTTGCAGTGGGAGCACTAGTTGAATGCCTCCTTGCGGTGGGGTGACTTCAGAGATGAGGTGCTAGGGATACTGAAAAGCAGAGGGATTTTCTCAGTGCAGCTCAGACAAGGGCGATGAGGCCGAAGTCCACGGCACGCTGCACTGGCTAGAACCGTGTTCCGCAAGCTGCTGGAGAGCTGAGGAAATCTAGCTCTCCCAAGGGCGTGTGCAAATGCTGCCGATCAATAGGCGTACGCACAGGGGTACTCCGAAGGGCTTCCTGGGCTGGACGTTGCTCGGGAGGCCCAGGGGTCCGTGGACTACACAGCGTCCTCGTACAGAGACACGGGCCGACGCGAGGCGCCTAGGAATCCTGAGAAGCTTAGCAGCGTTACACTAAGGAAGGGCAACGACTACCGCCTCATGGAAACTGCCGCGCGCCTACCATTCTGCCTGCAATTCAGGGCCTTCATTTGAGGCTTCTGCTCAGTGGAGTTTTAAGGTAACTATAGGGCAGGGAGGATGAGCTCCCAAACAGCAACGGGAAGGCACCCTGTTTCTTTCATGGAAACTCTTTCTCTTCTCAGAGCCACGCCTGCACGGATGAGAATCCGGGCCACAGCAGTGCTTTCCAGGTAGCTTCGGGGCCGCATAAATGCAGCTTTCAAGGCGGGAAAGCAAGGCTTGTCTCAAACGGCCATTTCCAGGTTGACATGGGGCAGACTCTTCCGTGGTTTCTACCAAGTCAAAGAGACCTAGCTTCTCACGGAGTCCTTCCACAGTCAACTTTTCTATGCAGGGTATTCTTCCTGAGGTGAACGGCCTGAACGAAAGAATGCGCTAGGTTTCTTGGGTCCTGCGAATCGTCCCAAAGCCTGCGGCTTTACACCAGAAACTGTGCTCTGGTTGCACTTGGAATCCCTCCCCCCACCACCCCCGCCCTCCCCAAGCCGACATTCTCCTTGAGTTAGGTTGACTTCAGGTATGAGGTCCTGGAGGGAATTGTAAGCAAAGTGCTTCTCTCAGTACAGCTCTGACTACGGTAATGAGGCACACTTCCATGGCCTTCTGCAACTAGAGCTACGAATATGTTCCTGAGGCTGTTGGTGAGCTGAGGCAATCTAGCTCCCCCGAGGCAGCGTGAAAGCTGCTGCCCTTCACTCGGCACGCACACGGGTACTCCGAAGTGTCTAGGGGTGTGAATGTGGCTCTTCAGCTCAGGGGAGCCCGGGGGTCCTCAGTGTCCTTGTACGGAAACGGGTGCTGCCGCGAGGAGTCTGGGAGACCCGGAAAGCTTACTACCGTTCCACTGAAGCAGAAGAGAGAGCTAAGGCCTCCTGGGAGCTGCTGCACTCCTACCCTGCTGCACGGCATGTCAGGGCCCTCCTTCGAAGCTAGGCCTCACTTGGAGCTTCCCCTTAGCTACCGAACAGGACAGGATGAGCTCTGACCGAGAAACTGGAATGCCCCGGTTCCTCGCGAAACCGTCTTTTCCCTCTCGCAGCCATGCCTGCCGTGAGAGGAGGCCCGACAACAGCAGTGTTTTCCAGGGAGCTGCGAGGCGCGTTAACAGGACCTCTCAAGGTGCCGAAACGAGGCCAGTCCCATCAGGCAGCAGCTCCAGGAAGACACGCAGCCTAAGTGCCTGTCAAGGCACTTCTGTCAAGTCAAAAGAGACCTAGCGACATACTTGGCTCTTCCCTGATTCAACTTTCCTTACACAGGACGTTCTGCGTGTAGCGAACTGCCGGGACCACAGAGTGCCCTAGGTCTCGCAGGGTCCCGTGCATCTACCGAAACCCTGAAGTGTTCCACAGAGATCTGCGCTTTGGCGGAATTTGTAACGCAGGCCGCCTTTGCACCTGAGCTGCGGTGACTTCAGGTGTGAGTGCCTAGAGGGACTAGCAAGCGCAGAGTTCTTCTCAGTACAGCTCGGACCAGGGCAATGTGGCCGACTTCCGTGGCATGCTGGACTTGCTAGAACCGTGTTCCTGAATCCGTTGGTGAGCTGAAGCAATCTAGCTCCCCCCAGGAGAGAGTGCAGCGTGTTACGCTTCACTGGGCCTAGCCAGGGGCACCCAGAAGGGCCTACGTGTCTGAGTGTGGCCCAGCAGGCCCAGGGGAGCCTGAGGGTACTCAGAGTTCTTGTAGGGACACGGGTGCTGACGCGAGGGGGCCAGGAGTCCTGACAGGATTAGTACCGTTACACGAGGGCAGGAGTGCGACAAAGGCCTCAAGGAAAAGGCCGCAAAACTACCCTTCTGGATGGCAAATCAGGGCCTTAGGTAGAGGCTACGGCCCACGTCGGGATTCCCCTTCGCTCTAGAGCAGGGCAGGGTATGCTCCCGCCCAGGGCCTGAAAGCACCCTCTTCCTTTCGAGAAAACTCTGCTGCTTCCAGAGCCATGCCTGCAGTGAGTACAAGTCCAGCAACCACAGCGTTGTTCAGGAAGCTTCAAGGCCGCATGAATGGAGCTTTCAAGCCGGGAAGACCAGGCTTGCCTCAGAGGGCTGCCTTTTCCAGGTTTACGTGCAGAAGAAGCGTCTGTGGTTTCTAACAAGTCCAAAGAGACCTAGCTGCTCACTGGGTCCCTCGAGAATCATCTTCTCTAGGCAGGGTGCCCCGCGTGTAGCGAACTGCTTAAATGAAAGAACGCCTTAGGTGTCGTAGGCCCACGTGCATCTTCCGAATGCCTGCAGCGTTACCCTAGAAACTGTGCTCTAGAGGCCCTTGGACGGCAAGCCGACTTACTCCTTGAGGTAGGCTGACTTCAGGCATGAGGTCCTAGAAGGAATTGTAAGCAAGACGTTTTGCTCAGCGCAGCTCCGACTACAGTAACGATGCAGCCTTCCGTGGCCTGCTGCCCAAGCTACCACAGTGTTCCCGAGGCTGTTGGTGTGCTGAGGAAATCTAGCTCCCCCGAGGCGGTGTGCAAGCTGCTGCCCTTCGCTCGGCACACACGCGAGTATTCCAAAGTGCCTCCGGGTCTGAATGTTGCTCTTCGACTCGGGAGAGCCTCGGGGTACTCCGTGTCCTTGTACGGAAACGGGTGCCGCCGGGAGGAGTCTAGGAGTCCCGAAGAGCTTCCAACCCTTCCACTGAAGCAGAAGAGAGAACTAAGGCCTCAGGGAAGCTGCTGCACTCCTACCCTGCTGCGTGGCATATCAGGGTGCTCCTTCGAAGCTAGGCCTCACTTGGAGTTTCCCCTTAGCTATACAACAGGCCAGGATGAGCTCTGACCGAGAAAGTGGAGTGCCCCGGTTCCATGTGAAACCGTCTCTTCCCTCTCACAGCCATGCCTGCCGTGAGAAGAGGCCCGGCAACAGCAGTGTTTCTCAGGGAGCTTCAAGGCGCAATAGAGGATTCTTCAAGGTGCGGAAACAAGGCTGGTCCCATCGGGCACCAACCCCAGGATGACACGGAGCATAAGTATCTGTGCTTTCTAGCCAAGGCAAAAGCGACCTAGTACATACTTGCTTCAAGCGTTCTTCACAGGGTGCTCTGGGTGTACCAAACTGCCTAGAGCAAGGAATGCCTTTGGTCTCCTAGGCTCCCTTGCCTCTACTGAAAGCCTGAAGTGTTACACAGAGACCTGTGCTTTCGTGGAAGTTGGAAGGCAAGCCCGCCTTTCCCCCTGAGATACGGTGACTTCGGGTATGAGTTCCTAGAAGGGCAGCTTCCAAAGTCCGGCCGTGTTACACGGAGAACGGTGCTCTAGTTGCAGTGGGAGCACTAGTTGAATGCCTCCTTGCGGTGGGGTGACTTCAGAGATGAGGTGCTAGGGATACTGAAAAGCAGAGGGATTTTCTCAGTGCAGCTCAGACAAGGGCGATGAGGCCGAAGTCCACGGCACGCTGCACTGGCTAGAACCGTGTTCCGCAAGCTGCTGGAGAGCTGAGGAAATCTAGCTCTCCCAAGGGCGTGTGCAAATGCTGCCGATCAATAGGCGTACGCACAGGGGTACTCCGAAGGGCTTCCTGGGCTGGACGTTGCTCGGGAGGCCCAGGGGTCCGTGGACTACACAGCGTCCTCGTACAGAGACACGGGCCGACGCGAGGCGCCTAGGAATCCTGAGAAGCTTAGCAGCGTTACACTAAGGAAGGGCAACGACTACCGCCTCATGGAAACTGCCGCGCGCCTACCATTCTGCCTGCAATTCAGGGCCTTCATTTGAGGCTTCTGCTCAGTGGAGTTTTAAGGTAACTATAGGGCAGGGAGGATGAGCTCCCAAACAGCAACGGGAAGGCACCCTGTTTCTTTCATGGAAACTCTTTCTCTTCTCAGAGCCACGCCTGCACGGATGAGAATCCGGGCCACAGCAGTGCTTTCCAGGTAGCTTCGGGGCCGCATAAATGCAGCTTTCAAGGCGGGAAAGCAAGGCTTGTCTCAAACGGCCATTTCCAGGTTGACATGGGGCAGACTCTTCCGTGGTTTCTACCAAGTCAAAGAGACCTAGCTTCTCACGGAGTCCTTCCACAGTCAACTTTTCTATGCAGGGTATTCTTCCTGAGGTGAACGGCCTGAACGAAAGAATGCGCTAGGTTTCTTGGGTCCTGCGAATCGTCCCAAAGCCTGCGGCTTTACACCAGAAACTGTGCTCTGGTTGCACTTGGAATCCCTCCCCCCACCACCCCCGCCCTCCCCAAGCCGACATTCTCCTTGAGTTAGGTTGACTTCAGGTATGAGGTCCTGGAGGGAATTGTAAGCAAAGTGCTTCTCTCAGTACAGCTCTGACTACGGTAATGAGGCACACTTCCATGGCCTTCTGCAACTAGAGCTACGAATATGTTCCTGAGGCTGTTGGTGAGCTGAGGCAATCTAGCTCCCCCGAGGCAGCGTGAAAGCTGCTGCCCTTCACTCGGCACGCACACGGGTACTCCGAAGTGTCTAGGGGTGTGAATGTGGCTCTTCAGCTCAGGGGAGCCCGGGGGTCCTCAGTGTCCTTGTACGGAAACGGGTGCTGCCGCGAGGAGTCTGGGAGACCCGGAAAGCTTACTACCGTTCCACTGAAGCAGAAGAGAGAGCTAAGGCCTCCTGGGAGCTGCTGCACTCCTACCCTGCTGCACGGCATGTCAGGGCCCTCCTTCGAAGCTAGGCCTCACTTGGAGCTTCCCCTTAGCTACCGAACAGGACAGGATGAGCTCTGACCGAGAAACTGGAATGCCCCGGTTCCTCGCGAAACCGTCTTTTCCCTCTCGCAGCCATGCCTGCCGTGAGAGGAGGCCCGACAACAGCAGTGTTTTCCAGGGAGCTGCGAGGCGCGTTAACAGGACCTCTCAAGGTGCCGAAACGAGGCCAGTCCCATCAGGCAGCAGCTCCAGGAAGACACGCAGCCTAAGTGCCTGTCAAGGCACTTCTGTCAAGTCAAAAGAGACCTAGCGACATACTTGGCTCTTCCCTGATTCAACTTTCCTTACACAGGACGTTCTGCGTGTAGCGAACTGCCGGGACCACAGAGTGCCCTAGGTCTCGCAGGGTCCCGTGCATCTACCGAAACCCTGAAGTGTTCCACAGAGATCTGCGCTTTGGCGGAATTTGTAACGCAGGCCGCCTTTGCACCTGAGCTGCGGTGACTTCAGGTGTGAGTGCCTAGAGGGACTAGCAAGCGCAGAGTTCTTCTCAGTACAGCTCGGACCAGGGCAATGTGGCCGACTTCCGTGGCATGCTGGACTTGCTAGAACCGTGTTCCTGAATCCGTTGGTGAGCTGAAGCAATCTAGCTCCCCCCAGGAGAGAGTGCAGCGTGTTACGCTTCACTGGGCCTAGCCAGGGGCACCCAGAAGGGCCTACGTGTCTGAGTGTGGCCCAGCAGGCCCAGGGGAGCCTGAGGGTACTCAGAGTTCTTGTAGGGACACGGGTGCTGACGCGAGGGGGCCAGGAGTCCTGACAGGATTAGTACCGTTACACGAGGGCAGGAGTGCGACAAAGGCCTCAAGGAAAAGGCCGCAAAACTACCCTTCTGGATGGCAAATCAGGGCCTTAGGTAGAGGCTACGGCCCACGTCGGGATTCCCCTTCGCTCTAGAGCAGGGCAGGGTATGCTCCCGCCCAGGGCCTGAAAGCACCCTCTTCCTTTCGAGAAAACTCTGCTGCTTCCAGAGCCATGCCTGCAGTGAGTACAAGTCCAGCAACCACAGCGTTGTTCAGGAAGCTTCAAGGCCGCATGAATGGAGCTTTCAAGCCGGGAAGACCAGGCTTGCCTCAGAGGGCTGCCTTTTCCAGGTTTACGTGCAGAAGAAGCGTCTGTGGTTTCTAACAAGTCCAAAGAGACCTAGCTGCTCACTGGGTCCCTCGAGAATCATCTTCTCTAGGCAGGGTGCCCCGCGTGTAGCGAACTGCTTAAATGAAAGAACGCCTTAGGTGTCGTAGGCCCACGTGCATCTTCCGAATGCCTGCAGCGTTACCCTAGAAACTGTGCTCTAGAGGCCCTTGGACGGCAAGCCGACTTACTCCTTGAGGTAGGCTGACTTCAGGCATGAGGTCCTAGAAGGAATTGTAAGCAAGACGTTTTGCTCAGCGCAGCTCCGACTACAGTAACGATGCAGCCTTCCGTGGCCTGCTGCCCAAGCTACCACAGTGTTCCCGAGGCTGTTGGTGTGCTGAGGAAATCTAGCTCCCCCGAGGCGGTGTGCAAGCTGCTGCCCTTCGCTCGGCACACACGCGAGTATTCCAAAGTGCCTCCGGGTCTGAATGTTGCTCTTCGACTCGGGAGAGCCTCGGGGTACTCCGTGTCCTTGTACGGAAACGGGTGCCGCCGGGAGGAGTCTAGGAGTCCCGAAGAGCTTCCAACCCTTCCACTGAAGCAGAAGAGAGAACTAAGGCCTCAGGGAAGCTGCTGCACTCCTACCCTGCTGCGTGGCATATCAGGGTGCTCCTTCGAAGCTAGGCCTCACTTGGAGTTTCCCCTTAGCTATACAACAGGCCAGGATGAGCTCTGACCGAGAAAGTGGAGTGCCCCGGTTCCATGTGAAACTGTCTCTTCCCTCTCACAGCCATGCCTGCCGTGAGAAGAGGCCCGGCAACAGCAGTGTTTCTCAGGGAGCTTCAAGGCGCAATAGAGGATTCTTCAAGGTGCGGAAACAAGGCTGGTCCCATCGGGCACCAACCCCAGGATGACACGGAGCATAAGTATCTGTGCTTTCTAGCCAAGGCAAAAGCGACCTAGTACATACTTGCTTCAAGCGTTCTTCACAGGGTGCTCTGGGTGTACCAAACTGCCTAGAGCAAGGAATGCCTTTGGTCTCCTAGGCTCCCTTGCCTCTACTGAAAGCCTGAAGTGTTACACAGAGACCTGTGCTTTCGTGGAAGTTGGAAGGCAAGCCCGCCTTTCCCCCTGAGATACGGTGACTTCGGGTATGAGTTCCTAGAAGGGCAGCTTCCAAAGTCCGGCCGTGTTACACGGAGAACGGTGCTCTAGTTGCAGTGGGAGCACTAGTTGAATGCCTCCTTGCGGTGGGGTGACTTCAGAGATGAGGTGCTAGGGATACTGAAAAGCAGAGGGATTTTCTCAGTGCAGCTCAGACAAGGGCGATGAGGCCGAAGTCCACGGCACGCTGCACTGGCTAGAACCGTGTTCCGCAAGCTGCTGGAGAGCTGAGGAAATCTAGCTCTCCCAAGGGCGTGTGCAAATGCTGCCGATCAATAGGCGTACGCACAGGGGTACTCCGAAGGGCTTCCTGGGCTGGACGTTGCTCGGGAGGCCCAGGGGTCCGTGGACTACACAGCGTCCTCGTACAGAGACACGGGCCGACGCGAGGCGCCTAGGAATCCTGAGAAGCTTAGCAGCGTTACACTAAGGAAGGGCAACGACTACCGCCTCATGGAAACTGCCGCGCGCCTACCATTCTGCCTGCAATTCAGGGCCTTCATTTGAGGCTTCTGCTCAGTGGAGTTTTAAGGTAACTATAGGGCAGGGAGGATGAGCTCCCAAACAGCAACGGGAAGGCACCCTGTTTCTTTCATGGAAACTCTTTCTCTTCTCAGAGCCACGCCTGCACGGATGAGAATCCGGGCCACAGCAGTGCTTTCCAGGTAGCTTCGGGGCCGCATAAATGCAGCTTTCAAGGCGGGAAAGCAAGGCTTGTCTCAAACGGCCATTTCCAGGTTGACATGGGGCAGACTCTTCCGTGGTTTCTACCAAGTCAAAGAGACCTAGCTTCTCACGGAGTCCTTCCACAGTCAACTTTTCTATGCAGGGTATTCTTCCTGAGGTGAACGGCCTGAACGAAAGAATGCGCTAGGTTTCTTGGGTCCTGCGAATCGTCCCAAAGCCTGCGGCTTTACACCAGAAACTGTGCTCTGGTTGCACTTGGAATCCCTCCCCCCACCACCCCCGCCCTCCCCAAGCCGACATTCTCCTTGAGTTAGGTTGACTTCAGGTATGAGGTCCTGGAGGGAATTGTAAGCAAAGTGCTTCTCTCAGTACAGCTCTGACTACGGTAATGAGGCACACTTCCATGGCCTTCTGCAACTAGAGCTACGAATATGTTCCTGAGGCTGTTGGTGAGCTGAGGCAATCTAGCTCCCCCGAGGCAGCGTGAAAGCTGCTGCCCTTCACTCGGCACGCACACGGGTACTCCGAAGTGTCTAGGGGTGTGAATGTGGCTCTTCAGCTCAGGGGAGCCCGGGGGTCCTCAGTGTCCTTGTACGGAAACGGGTGCTGCCGCGAGGAGTCTGGGAGACCCGGAAAGCTTACTACCGTTCCACTGAAGCAGAAGAGAGAGCTAAGGCCTCCTGGGAGCTGCTGCACTCCTACCCTGCTGCACGGCATGTCAGGGCCCTCCTTCGAAGCTAGGCCTCACTTGGAGCTTCCCCTTAGCTACCGAACAGGACAGGATGAGCTCTGACCGAGAAACTGGAATGCCCCGGTTCCTCGCGAAACCGTCTTTTCCCTCTCGCAGCCATGCCTGCCGTGAGAGGAGGCCCGACAACAGCAGTGTTTTCCAGGGAGCTGCGAGGCGCGTTAACAGGACCTCTCAAGGTGCCGAAACGAGGCCAGTCCCATCAGGCAGCAGCTCCAGGAAGACACGCAGCCTAAGTGCCTGTCAAGGCACTTCTGTCAAGTCAAAAGAGACCTAGCGACATACTTGGCTCTTCCCTGATTCAACTTTCCTTACACAGGACGTTCTGCGTGTAGCGAACTGCCGGGACCACAGAGTGCCCTAGGTCTCGCAGGGTCCCGTGCATCTACCGAAACCCTGAAGTGTTCCACAGAGATCTGCGCTTTGGCGGAATTTGTAACGCAGGCCGCCTTTGCACCTGAGCTGCGGTGACTTCAGGTGTGAGTGCCTAGAGGGACTAGCAAGCGCAGAGTTCTTCTCAGTACAGCTCGGACCAGGGCAATGTGGCCGACTTCCGTGGCATGCTGGACTTGCTAGAACCGTGTTCCTGAATCCGTTGGTGAGCTGAAGCAATCTAGCTCCCCCCAGGAGAGAGTGCAGCGTGTTACGCTTCACTGGGCCTAGCCAGGGGCACCCAGAAGGGCCTACGTGTCTGAGTGTGGCCCAGCAGGCCCAGGGGAGCCTGAGGGTACTCAGAGTTCTTGTAGGGACACGGGTGCTGACGCGAGGGGGCCAGGAGTCCTGACAGGATTAGTACCGTTACACGAGGGCAGGAGTGCGACAAAGGCCTCAAGGAAAAGGCCGCAAAACTACCCTTCTGGATGGCAAATCAGGGCCTTAGGTAGAGGCTACGGCCCACGTCGGGATTCCCCTTCGCTCTAGAGCAGGGCAGGGTATGCTCCCGCCCAGGGCCTGAAAGCACCCTCTTCCTTTCGAGAAAACTCTGCTGCTTCCAGAGCCATGCCTGCAGTGAGTACAAGTCCAGCAACCACAGCGTTGTTCAGGAAGCTTCAAGGCCGCATGAATGGAGCTTTCAAGCCGGGAAGACCAGGCTTGCCTCAGAGGGCTGCCTTTTCCAGGTTTACGTGCAGAAGAAGCGTCTGTGGTTTCTAACAAGTCCAAAGAGACCTAGCTGCTCACTGGGTCCCTCGAGAATCATCTTCTCTAGGCAGGGTGCCCCGCGTGTAGCGAACTGCTTAAATGAAAGAACGCCTTAGGTGTCGTAGGCCCACGTGCATCTTCCGAATGCCTGCAGCGTTACCCTAGAAACTGTGCTCTAGAGGCCCTTGGACGGCAAGCCGACTTACTCCTTGAGGTAGGCTGACTTCAGGCATGAGGTCCTAGAAGGAATTGTAAGCAAGACGTTTTGCTCAGCGCAGCTCCGACTACAGTAACGATGCAGCCTTCCGTGGCCTGCTGCCCAAGCTACCACAGTGTTCCCGAGGCTGTTGGTGTGCTGAGGAAATCTAGCTCCCCCAAGGCGGTGTGCAAGCTGCTGCCCTTCGCTCGGCACACACGCGAGTATTCCAAAGTGCCTCCGGGTCTGAATGTTGCTCTTCGACTCGGGAGAGCCTCGGGGTACTCCGTGTCCTTGTACGGAAACGGGTGCCGCCGGGAGGAGTCTAGGAGTCCCGAAGAGCTTCCAACCCTTCCACTGAAGCAGAAGAGAGAACTAAGGCCTCAGGGAAGCTGCTGCACTCCTACCCTGCTGCGTGGCATATCAGGGTGCTCCTTCGAAGCTAGGCCTCACTTGGAGTTTCCCCTTAGCTATACAACAGGCCAGGATGAGCTCTGACCGAGAAAGTGGAGTGCCCCGGTTCCATGTGAAACTGTCTCTTCCCTCTCACAGCCATGCCTGCCGTGAGAAGAGGCCCGGCAACAGCAGTGTTTCTCAGGGAGCTTCAAGGCGCAATAGAGGATTCTTCAAGGTGCGGAAACAAGGCTGGTCCCATCGGGCACCAACCCCAGGATGACACGGAGCATAAGTATCTGTGCTTTCTAGCCAAGGCAAAAGCGACCTAGTACATACTTGCTTCAAGCGTTCTTCACAGGGTGCTCTGGGTGTACCAAACTGCCTAGAGCAAGGAATGCCTTTGGTCTCCTAGGCTCCCTTGCCTCTACTGAAAGCCTGAAGTGTTACACAGAGACCTGTGCTTTCGTGGAAGTTGGAAGGCAAGCCCGCCTTTCCCCCTGAGATACGGTGACTTCGGGTATGAGTTCCTAGAAGGGCAGCTTCCAAAGTCCGGCCGTGTTACACGGAGAACGGTGCTCTAGTTGCAGTGGGAGCACTAGTTGAATGCCTCCTTGCGGTGGGGTGACTTCAGAGATGAGGTGCTAGGGATACTGAAAAGCAGAGGGATTTTCTCAGTGCAGCTCAGACAAGGGCGATGAGGCCGAAGTCCACGGCACGCTGCACTGGCTAGAACCGTGTTCCGCAAGCTGCTGGAGAGCTGAGGAAATCTAGCTCTCCCAAGGGCGTGTGCAAATGCTGCCGATCAATAGGCGTACGCACAGGGGTACTCCGAAGGGCTTCCTGGGCTGGACGTTGCTCGGGAGGCCCAGGGGTCCGTGGACTACACAGCGTCCTCGTACAGAGACACGGGCCGACGCGAGGCGCCTAGGAATCCTGAGAAGCTTAGCAGCGTTACACTAAGGAAGGGCAACGACTACCGCCTCATGGAAACTGCCGCGCGCCTACCATTCTGCCTGCAATTCAGGGCCTTCATTTGAGGCTTCTGCTCAGTGGAGTTTTAAGGTAACTATAGGGCAGGGAGGATGAGCTCCCAAACAGCAACGGGAAGGCACCCTGTTTCTTTCATGGAAACTCTTTCTCTTCTCAGAGCCACGCCTGCACGGATGAGAATCCGGGCCACAGCAGTGCTTTCCAGGTAGCTTCGGGGCCGCATAAATGCAGCTTTCAAGGCGGGAAAGCAAGGCTTGTCTCAAACGGCCATTTCCAGGTTGACATGGGGCAGACTCTTCCGTGGTTTCTACCAAGTCAAAGAGACCTAGCTTCTCACGGAGTCCTTCCACAGTCAACTTTTCTATGCAGGGTATTCTTCCTGAGGTGAACGGCCTGAACGAAAGAATGCGCTAGGTTTCTTGGGTCCTGCGAATCGTCCCAAAGCCTGCGGCTTTACACCAGAAACTGTGCTCTGGTTGCACTTGGAATCCCTCCCCCCACCACCCCCGCCCTCCCCAAGCCGACATTCTCCTTGAGTTAGGTTGACTTCAGGTATGAGGTCCTGGAGGGAATTGTAAGCAAAGTGCTTCTCTCAGTACAGCTCTGACTACGGTAATGAGGCACACTTCCATGGCCTTCTGCAACTAGAGCTACGAATATGTTCCTGAGGCTGTTGGTGAGCTGAGGCAATCTAGCTCCCCCGAGGCAGCGTGAAAGCTGCTGCCCTTCACTCGGCACGCACACGGGTACTCCGAAGTGTCTAGGGGTGTGAATGTGGCTCTTCAGCTCAGGGGAGCCCGGGGGTCCTCAGTGTCCTTGTACGGAAACGGGTGCTGCCGCGAGGAGTCTGGGAGACCCGGAAAGCTTACTACCGTTCCACTGAAGCAGAAGAGAGAGCTAAGGCCTCCTGGGAGCTGCTGCACTCCTACCCTGCTGCACGGCATGTCAGGGCCCTCCTTCGAAGCTAGGCCTCACTTGGAGCTTCCCCTTAGCTACCGAACAGGACAGGATGAGCTCTGACCGAGAAACTGGAATGCCCCGGTTCCTCGCGAAACCGTCTTTTCCCTCTCGCAGCCATGCCTGCCGTGAGAGGAGGCCCGACAACAGCAGTGTTTTCCAGGGAGCTGCGAGGCGCGTTAACAGGACCTCTCAAGGTGCCGAAACGAGGCCAGTCCCATCAGGCAGCAGCTCCAGGAAGACACGCAGCCTAAGTGCCTGTCAAGGCACTTCTGTCAAGTCAAAAGAGACCTAGCGACATACTTGGCTCTTCCCTGATTCAACTTTCCTTACACAGGACGTTCTGCGTGTAGCGAACTGCCGGGACCACAGAGTGCCCTAGGTCTCGCAGGGTCCCGTGCATCTACCGAAACCCTGAAGTGTTCCACAGAGATCTGCGCTTTGGCGGAATTTGTAACGCAGGCCGCCTTTGCACCTGAGCTGCGGTGACTTCAGGTGTGAGTGCCTAGAGGGACTAGCAAGCGCAGAGTTCTTCTCAGTACAGCTCGGACCAGGGCAATGTGGCCGACTTCCGTGGCATGCTGGACTTGCTAGAACCGTGTTCCTGAATCCGTTGGTGAGCTGAAGCAATCTAGCTCCCCCCAGGAGAGAGTGCAGCGTGTTACGCTTCACTGGGCCTAGCCAGGGGCACCCAGAAGGGCCTACGTGTCTGAGTGTGGCCCAGCAGGCCCAGGGGAGCCTGAGGGTACTCAGAGTTCTTGTAGGGACACGGGTGCTGACGCGAGGGGGCCAGGAGTCCTGACAGGATTAGTACCGTTACACGAGGGCAGGAGTGCGACAAAGGCCTCAAGGAAAAGGCCGCAAAACTACCCTTCTGGATGGCAAATCAGGGCCTTAGGTAGAGGCTACGGCCCACGTCGGGATTCCCCTTCGCTCTAGAGCAGGGCAGGGTATGCTCCCGCCCAGGGCCTGAAAGCACCCTCTTCCTTTCGAGAAAACTCTGCTGCTTCCAGAGCCATGCCTGCAGTGAGTACAAGTCCAGCAACCACAGCGTTGTTCAGGAAGCTTCAAGGCCGCATGAATGGAGCTTTCAAGCCGGGAAGACCAGGCTTGCCTCAGAGGGCTGCCTTTTCCAGGTTTACGTGCAGAAGAAGCGTCTGTGGTTTCTAATAAGTCCAAAGAGACCTAGCTGCTCACTGGGTCCCTCGAGAATCATCTTCTCTAGGCAGGGTGCCCCGCGTGTAGCGAACTGCTTAAATGAAAGAACGCCTTAGGTGTCGTAGGCCCACGTGCATCTTCCGAATGCCTGCAGCGTTACCCTAGAAACTGTGCTCTAGAGGCCCTTGGACGGCAAGCCGACTTACTCCTTGAGGTAGGCTGACTTCAGGCATGAGGTCCTAGAAGGAATTGTAAGCAAGACGTTTTGCTCAGCGCAGCTCCGACTACAGTAACGATGCAGCCTTCCGTGGCCTGCTGCCCAAGCTACCACAGTGTTCCCGAGGCTGTTGGTGTGCTGAGGAAATCTAGCTCCCCCGAGGCGGTGTGCAAGCTGCTGCCCTTCGCTCGGCACACACGCGAGTATTCCAAAGTGCCTCCGGGTCTGAATGTTGCTCTTCGACTCGGGAGAGCCTCGGGGTACTCCGTGTCCTTGTACGGAAACGGGTGCCGCCGGGAGGAGTCTAGGAGTCCCGAAGAGCTTCCAACCCTTCCACTGAAGCAGAAGAGAGAACTAAGGCCTCAGGGAAGCTGCTGCACTCCTACCCTGCTGCGTGGCATATCAGGGTGCTCCTTCGAAGCTAGGCCTCACTTGGAGTTTCCCCTTAGCTATACAACAGGCCAGGATGAGCTCTGACCGAGAAAGTGGAGTGCCCCGGTTCCATGTGAAACCGTCTCTTCCCTCTCACAGCCATGCCTGCCGTGAGAAGAGGCCCGGCAACAGCAGTGTTTCTCAGGGAGCTTCAAGGCGCAATAGAGGATTCTTCAAGGTGCGGAAACAAGGCTGGTCCCATCGGGCACCAGCCCCAGGATGACACGGAGCATAAGTATCTGTGCTTTCTATCCAAGGCAAAAGCGACCTAGTACATACTTGCTTCAAGCGTTCTTCACAGGGTGCTCTGGGTGTACCAAACTGCCTAGAGCAAGGAATGCCTTTGGTCTCCTAGGCTCCCTTGCCTCTACTGAAAGCCTGAAGTGTTACACAGAGACCTGTGCTTTCGTGGAAGTTGGAAGGCAAGCCCGCCTTTCCCCCTGAGATACGGTGACTTCGGGTATGAGTTCCTAGAAGGGCAGCTTCCAAAGTCCGGCCGTGTTACACGGAGAACGGTGCTCTAGTTGCAGTGGGAGCACTAGTTGAATGCCTCCTTGCGGTGGGGTGACTTCAGAGATGAGGTGCTAGGGATACTGAAAAGCAGAGGGATTTTCTCAGTGCAGCTCAGACAAGGGCGATGAGGCCGAAGTCCACGGCACGCTGCACTGGCTAGAACCGTGTTCCGCAAGCTGCTGGAGAGCTGAGGAAATCTAGCTCTCCCAAGGGCGTGTGCAAATGCTGCCGATCAATAGGCGTACGCACAGGGGTACTCCGAAGGGCTTCCTGGGCTGGACGTTGCTCGGGAGGCCCAGGGGTCCGTGGACTACACAGCGTCCTCGTACAGAGACACGGGCCGACGCGAGGCGCCTAGGAATCCTGAGAAGCTTAGCAGCGTTACACTAAGGAAGGGCAACGACTACCGCCTCATGGAAACTGCCGCGCGCCTACCATTCTGCCTGCAATTCAGGGCCTTCATTTGAGGCTTCTGCTCAGTGGAGTTTTAAGGTAACTATAGGGCAGGGAGGATGAGCTCCCAAACAGCAACGGGAAGGCACCCTGTTTCTTTCATGGAAACTCTTTCTCTTCTCAGAGCCACGCCTGCACGGATGAGAATCCGGGCCACAGCAGTGCTTTCCAGGTAGCTTCGGGGCCGCATAAATGCAGCTTTCAAGGCGGGAAAGCAAGGCTTGTCTCAAACGGCCATTTCCAGGTTGACATGGGGCAGACTCTTCCGTGGTTTCTACCAAGTCAAAGAGACCTAGCTTCTCACGGAGTCCTTCCACAGTCAACTTTTCTATGCAGGGTATTCTTCCTGAGGTGAACGGCCTGAACGAAAGAATGCGCTAGGTTTCTTGGGTCCTGCGAATCGTCCCAAAGCCTGCGGCTTTACACCAGAAACTGTGCTCTGGTTGCACTTGGAATCCCTCCCCCCACCACCCCCGCCCTCCCCAAGCCGACATTCTCCTTGAGTTAGGTTGACTTCAGGTATGAGGTCCTGGAGGGAATTGTAAGCAAAGTGCTTCTCTCAGTACAGCTCTGACTACGGTAATGAGGCACACTTCCATGGCCTTC